>NC_090437.1:94678423-94981453 GCF_031143425.1 Pleurodeles waltl
CTGTCGTTTTCCACCGCCTTGCTGGGGTCTCCTGACCCCCTTACCTGTTCTTCTTTCTTCCTTCTTGTCCTCTTTCTTTTCTTCTTTCTGGGGTCTTTTTGTTGTACTTTTTTTTATGTCTTCTTCCCTTCCCAGGTTACCTATCTCTTCCCAGCATTCATTGTTCCCTATTCTCTATGGTTTCTATTCTGTTTTGTTCTATGAACCTCTCCCTGTCTAATATGGTGTCCTTTTACTTCCTGTGGGTCACTTCCTGTCTTTTGGTATATAAGGGCTGTGTTTTCTTCATTTCCTTGCGCTGCAACACTTTCTGCTCAGATAGTGTCTTCGCTCCTGATTTCCTCGCCTTTTTGGTTCTGGATTTCATCGCTCTGTGTTTCCTGAATTTTGCTCTTTTTGATTCCTGCTTTTTGTTCTTGTTTTTCAGGAGTCCTCCTGTTTAGAGGTTTTTTCCCCTTTTGTTCTAAGGGGTTTTTTCCCTCTGGCGCTATTTTCTGAAGGCCACGGTCTGTTCTTGGCGTCTCCATCACCTACAGCACCGTGGCTACCAGAAAGAGTCGCCCCTTTTTGGGCCAAAGCCGAACATCGAAGATCCACGCCACTAGATCTGCAAATTCCAGACGCAAGCAGCACGTGAGTCGTGACACCCGTGCACACGACTGGCACGTTCTCATAGACCATCTGATAGGCACTCCTGACATAGCCCCTCACATTACCCACATTGATTATCTTGGCAGAACTCACTCGTATCATAATCCCCAATACCAGCGCCAGAGTTGGGATCAGGGCCCCCCTAGTCCACCTGTGACGTTCGATGACCCCCTTATTTTGCACATTCCTCAGCACTAGCATCAGGGAGCACTTCAAGGTAAACACTAACACAACCAACTTCCATCTGACTAAGTGGGATGCTGTTATATCCTATACTCAGGTTGAAAGTGTGAGTGTGTGAGTGTTAGTGTGTGGGCGCGAGGATGCGAATGATATGTGTGAGCGCGAGGATGCGAATGTAGAATGTGTGAGCGTGCATGAGACTAGAGAGTGTTGCCAGGGAGAGAGGACGGTTGCAGAGAGAGGCGGAGGTCGGGATGCTGTCTCTTCGGGAGAACTTATTATTTCTGCAATAAACCAATGCGTGTTAGATCAAGAACTGTATCCTTGTCATTATCTTCACTGGCTGTTACACTGGCGACGAGAGGCTTTCCCACGCAAACTTCAGAAAGCATCCTGACTCTGAAAGATATTACCGGAGAAAAGAAAAGAGACGCTCGAATGAACTTGGTTGGACTGTAACCGTAAGCTGCCTACAATTTCATAGTTTTCTTTGTTTTCTTCCGCATTTCATCTGTCTTTTCTCGAGCGCAGGTTGCGCTCTCGAGCTCCCTGTTTCCACGTCAACCGAGTCACTTGCTGATGTCAGGGCAATTCTCACGCAGATTCAAGCGCAATCGCCTAGCCCGTTTCCAAGGCAACCCACACGCTTCTCAGACTTAACGTCTTCTGTGTTCCGTGTCTCCTGTTTTCAGGACAATTCTGTTGCAAAATACATATGATAAGCTAATTTCAGCGACCATTGCTCCAAAGCTAAACTAACTTCAGCGTCCAATGCTCCACGCAAGATTGATAAAATAAGTATTTTTCAAATACTTTACTCTCGCTACTTATATATATATTTTTTTTTTCTTCTGCACAATGCAGAATGTTGCTGCCCCTCCTTTTTTTCTCTCCACTCCTGGAGATCCTCCAATCAAGTGGAGCAAGTGGAAGAAAGTATTCGAAAGGTATGCTAGAGTTTGTGATACATCACTTAGTACTGAAAGGAGGACTGCTTTGTTACTCCATTGCCTAGGAACGGAAGGTCAAGAAGTATTCGACCATCTCCCAGATATTCCTGAAACTGATTCTATTGCTTTAAACAAGTGTGAAATTTGTATTAAAAAATTAGACTTGCATTATCTGCCAAAGATCAGCACAATTTTGGAGAGGTACTATTTTGGTAGGAGACTTCAAGTTGAAGGAGAAACAGTTGAGAATTACTTAACAGATCTGAGACGTTTAGCTTCCTCATGCAAGTTTGGCTCTACATTGGATGAACGAATGCGTGATCAATTCATGCTAGGATGCAAAATGGATAAAGTACGTGACGAACTATGGTTGTTAGATGATCCACATCTAGATGAGGTCATCCTGCTTGCAAAAAGAATTGAACACTCTGTAAAGTGTGTTGAGGCCATGAAGAAACAAGAGTACAAGGAGGTGTCTGTAGTGGGTAAAGACAGTAGACCCAATAACTCCTTTCAAGGGTCCGTCAACAATAAAAGATGTTTTAGATGTGGTAAAGAAGGACATTTTGCCAATGACAAATTATGTCCTGCTTCTAAAGCTTACTGCTCGTACTGCAAGAAGAAGGGTCATTTCTTTGCGGTATGCAACCAACGAAAGTTTAAGAAGTCAGTCAACTCCATTGATAATGACCCTGATGAAACTCAGAGGGTTGGTGACTTTCAGTGTGGTCAGATTGTGTTGCAAATCTCTGACTGCGAAGTTAAGGGGCCTGTAGACTATGTATTGGAGGAAGGGGCAAGGACCTTAATGCTTTTCGACTCTGGCGCCAAAATAACAATAATATCCAATCAGTTTTATCAGGAACATCTAGAAGGGAAGGTTCAACTTTCCAAGCCTGACATCAGACCATGCGCTTATGGCGGAGAACCCATAGAACTACATGGGTACTTCCTAGGTTTACTGGAATATGCTCAGCGATTCGCCACGGGCAAGGTGTATGTTTCAAAAAAAGGGGATAGCATAATTAGTTGGTGGCATCAAAGAGATTTGGGGGTGATGCTTGACCCCAACATTTCTCCTTCCATTGTCCTTAAGGAACTGCTGTGTGTGAGAGAAATAAATAACAATGAAGTAAATCCAGATTTCATTTCCACTCTTCGTCGAGACTTCAGAAACTTATTTAGCGATAAGATAGGGTGCATGCAAGGTTATTCACACAAGATCAAATTGTTTCCTGGATCTGTTCCGTTTTGCAGCAAGGTACGGAGTGTACCTTTTTCCATAAGGGATGATCTTCAAATTGAACTGATGAAACTAAAAGAACAAGGAATAATTGAAGAAGTAGAGAGCACAGAAAGGTTGGCCCCCATTGTTATTGCAAGGAAAGCTAATGGTCTAGATTAGACTTTGTGTGGAGTGTGCTGTGAGTGAAAAAGCTTTGAAACCTCGTGTTCAACCCATGATCACTAAGGAAACACCAAAAGGTCCGTGGCAAGATATTGCACTAGATATCTTAGGACCCATTCATAGTGGTGGCATGGCCGAATATATGATTGTGGTTATTGATATGTTTTCAAGGTGGCCTGAGGTGAATTTTACTGGAAGTATCGAAACTAACAATGTAATTAAATTTATCAAGAAGTTAATAATTCAAGAAGGTTTACCCACTACCATTCTCACAGATAATGGAGTACAGTTGGTTTCAGGGGAAATTAATGATTTTTTGCATGGGTGTGGTGTCAAGCACAAACTCTGTGCTTTGTACCATCCTGAGTGTAATGGTATGGTGGAACGTTTTAATCGGGTTCTCAAAGAAACCATCTCCATTGCTAAGGATAACTAATTGAACTGGAAGGAAGAAGTGTTAAAAAAGGTCTATGTTTATAGACATACCCCTCACACGTCTACAGGGGAGACTCCTTTTTCCCTATTTTGAAGTAGGCATGGTAATTCTGATTTGGAACCTACCTGGGTTAATAACTTACTTGATGGTAGAGGTAGGGTGATGGTGAATGATGAGTGGATGTCTAGGGAGTGTGCAAAGAGGGTGAAGAGTAAAATTAATTTTGATAGGACCCATGCTGTGAAGAAAACTGTGGTTAATGTGGGTGATTGTGTTCTAATTAGAAATCCTCTGATGAAAAAGAAACTCTCTGGTCCATGAAGGTTGTGAAATTATTTACCAATGCTGTGAAAACAGATGATAATAGAGTTTGGAATTTTAATAGAATTGTTAAATTTAGAGGAGATCCCAATTCCTTGTGTAGAGATGTATTTCATGAGAAGGCCGTTGGAGTCTCCACACAGAACTCAGACTCAAGTAGTCGGAAGGATAACGCTGGAGAGTTGCCATGCAGATCAGATGTGAGGAGATCGAATAGATTTGTCAAACCTCCGTCACATCTCAAAGACTATAACTTGTCGTGAAGTACCTGTTTCCTGTTTTCCAAAGTCCTGTAGTTTGTTATAATTAGTTTGTATTTTTAAAACATTTATATGTTGTTACTGTTGTTTTGTGTTAAGGAAGGGAGAAGTGTTATATCCTATACTCAGGTTGAAAGTGTGAGTGCGAGTGTTAGTGTGTGAGCGCGAGGATGCGAATGATATGTGTGAGCGCGAGGATGCGAATGTAGAATGTGTGAGCGTGTGTGAGAATAGAGAGTGTTGCCAGGGAGAGAGGACGGTTGAAGAGGGAGGCGGAGGTCGGGATGCTTTCTCTTCGGGAGAACTTATTATTTCTGCAATAAACCAACGCGTGTTAGCTCAAGAACTGTATCCTTGTCATTATCTTCACTGGATGTTACAGATGCCTTTAAGGTAGCAACTACAGGCCATTGCCTGGGCCGCTCTTGGAACATGCACTGCCAGCCTGGTTGCAATATATCTCGGGTTGAGCTGGCATTGCTGGCCAATGAATCCTGAATGCGGTCATCTACAGAGGGCACTTGCCGCCTTGCATGGGTGCACTGCGAACATACCACGCTGCTGAAAAGACTGCGCTGTCTTAATTATGCATCCCACTCTGGCAAAATCAGGGTCACTTCTTGCCTGGCTCATCCACCAAGAACAGCTCCAGCATCCTAATCTGGCACTTCATGCCACATCTGGAACCCTACTACACACACAGAAATATATCCTTGCTGAACTCACATCACTACAGCTCCCTACACACATCAGTGGCAGACCTCTCATTCGAGGGGATTGACTTGTTTCTGCCCATGTCTCACCAGAACAAAGGGCGGACCTTGACAGTGACATTACGCCCCTGAGTTAGGATCAGGCTCCCCCCCAATTCCCACCTGATGGTTGCAACCAGCGACGTTCGACGACCCCTCATTTTGCACATACCTCAGCACTAGCATCACAGAATACTTTGACATAAACACTAACACAACCGACTCCCACCTCACTGAGTGGGATGCCTTTAAGGTAGCAACTACAGGTCATTATCTGGGAAGCACTTTGAACATGCCCTGCCAACTTGATTGTGATATATTTCAGGTCGAGCTGGCATTGCTGGGTAATGAATCCTAAGTGTGGCCAACTATGGAGAGCAAACTCTGTCTTGCATGCGTGCACTGCGCTGCTGGAAAGGCTGCACTGTCTTAATTACACATTCCACTCTGTTAAAACACACGCTGAAGCAGACAAATTGGGGCCACTCCTCAACTAGCTCGTTCACTAAGAACAGCTCCAGCATCCTAATCTGGCACTTCATGCCACATCTGGGACCCTCCTACATACACAGAAAGATATCCATGCTGAACTCGCAACACTACACCTCCCTATACACATCAGTGGCGGTCCACTCAATGGAGGAGATCAACTTGTTTCTGACTGACATGCTCATCCCCATGTGCCACCAGAACAAAGGGCAGATCTTGACAGTGAAGTTATGCTCTTTGAAATTCAGGAGCCACTGTCCTAGCCACTGTCAAGACTCCGTGTCTCGACAGGCTTCCATCAGAATTCTATAAGGCATACGCTCCCCTCTTACCTCCTCGTTTAAAGTTGCTTTTTGATAAGGCACTGACTGCTGCCTGCTGACTACACTCTTCGAAGCATTGCTTGTATCTGTGCTGAAGCCACATAGGGATCCCACAGCACTAGGATCTTACAGTCTGCTGGCACTACTCAGCAAGGATTAATTATAAAATACTCACTAAGATCCTAGCAAATCGCTTAGCACCCTTGATTCCAACCCTAGTACATCCAGATCAGAATGGCTTTATTCTGTCCTGCATCACCTCACTCAATCTGTGCAGGTTTTTCTGGGTCCTGTTGTATACCCCATCTCTATGGCACAATGCAGGCTCCTGGGTGCTGGACCTGGAGAAAGCCTTTGATTCATTAGAGTGAGTCTTTCTGTTTAGAGTGCTGCCGGGGTATGGCCTGGGGGCCAGCTTCATTCGATTGGTCTGGCTTCTTTATACTCAGCCATTGGTTATAGTGAAAATGGGCAACCAAATATAGGATCCCATTTCCATCTACAGGGGCGCGCAACAGGGATGCCCATTATCCCCACTAATTTTTTCCCTTCACATGGAACCACTGGCACATGCTTTCTGCGCTCAAGCCCAGGACAGGGGAATTCCGCTGGGCAATGGGGTGCATGCTGTTTCCCTTTACACAGATGATCTGTTACTATATCTTAGAGCTATACACAATATTCCCTCTGGCATAGCTCTGTCACTCAACAAATTTGTGGAGCTCTCCGGTCTGAAGTTTAACTACCTCTTCCCACTTACTGCAACAACGGCTGATCCTGCACTTTATATTAATGACACCCTATTGCCTACTGGCATGGCAGCCAGACACATTCCAGCACTTAGGCATTTGCATCCATCACAAACCATCCATCACAAACCTGCTTATTTCTCTGTGATGGTAACTTCACTCGTGGTGAATTGCCTGCAGCTTCAGATGACAGTCTGGAGATCTCAGCCGCTTTCCGTGGCAGGACACATAACTCCAATAAAAGTGGTGATGTTCCCCCATCTGTTGTACTTCTTCGCCAACCTTCCCCTTTACATTACTAAATCTTTCTTCCTAACACTTGAACGACTAACAGGCAAATTTATTTGGCATGGTACTTGCCGGAGGGTGGCCCACGACAAACTTTACTTATCTACGGATCAGGGAGATCTTGGAGTGCTGAAATTTGAACACTACTACCTGGCCTCTTGGTTCAATGGGTGTCCCGGTGGATCTTGGGCCTCCAAATGGTGGTCACTGCAACTGCTTCTCCCCAGTGGGATTTGCCCCATCTAATATACCTATTTGATTCCTGTTCGAAGGTCCCATTGCCCAAACCCACCCTTTTATGTGAACTATTCCTTTGCTACCAACAATGCCTTCTCCCCACTAAGACAGTACTGCCATATTCTTTGGTGCTGCCTATTCTGGGTACACTGTGTGGGGTGCTAGTCACTTCTTTGACAGAAGTGGCCCTCTGGCATGGGGTGGGCCTTTATACACTTAGACCTTAATATCGTGACAGCAGGGGCGTGATGTGGCTGTCTGCAAGATGGCCACCACACCGTGAGGTTCTGCCGGCGGGGGACCAAGAATGCGTTAATTATCCTCCATTCACTGCCTCCCGCCCTGCCTACAACACCTGAAATGCGTTGGAGGGCCTGGGGAGGCTGCGGCCCTGTGCCTTTTTCCCCACGCACGCTGGTGGGGCGCGTCTGCCGCCGTTCTTCTGCTGGGGCCTAGTTGGCGCATGAGGAGCACGCGGGCCTTTCTTGCTCCAGCCGGCTCTGCGGTCGGGAGCCACTGGAGTCAGAGCCATGGGGGGCAGCTCCCCCTTGCTGCATTGGCCTTGCCCCCGCGTTCTGGGGGCTGAGGTGCGATGAGGATTCTGCAGGCCCTGGCGGCTGGCGCTGAGTTACCCGTGGGGCCGCGGCTTTGTGCTGGTGCGGGACAGGCGCGTCTCCCCCCTCCTGCTGAAGGTGGTTTCCGCCATTTTGAACTGCGTTTGTTTGGTGTTGGGGGGCCCGGAACCTGCCCCCTGGTCTTTTAGATGGTGGTGCCGCGCTGTTGCCCCTGCGGGGCCCAGCCGGCGGCCGGTCGCTGCATTGCCATGGCTTGGGGGCCTTCTTTTAATTGTTTTTGGTGTGCTGACAACCTGGGGTGCCTATTGACCCCTTTTCTCCAGGGAGCTCCTGTGTGATATACAGAGGGGGTGCTTTTTTCATTTTTATACTCCCCTTCCATTTTTCCTTTTTTTTGGCTGCAACCTCTATTGGCCCCTTGTGACCCTGTCGCTGCTGCCCTGTGTAGAACGCTGGTGGTGTTGGGTGGGTCGGGGGGGGGCCTTGTGCACCTAAGCATTGTGACTGCTTGAGGCTGGGCTGGGCTGCCATTTGTGACTGTGCCTGGCTGAGAGGTGCTTGCTGCTGGCTTGGCGCTGGGGCCTGCGGTTTACTCTCCTTCCACCCCGCCTTGTTCCGAGGTGGGTGACTTGTGAGAGGGGTCTCTTTATGAGTCCATCGTTTTCTTGTGGCCCTTCGCCGGTCGGTTACCTGCTGGTGAGGTGCGGTGGTGCCCCGCTGGTTGCCTGTCTGATCAGCTGTGCAGGAGGTGGGGAAGGCTGAACAGAAGCAAGCTAAGATCTCATTTGAGAGCGGGAAAAAGAAAAGCGGCTCGCCGGCCGGCTGATGGACGACATGATGCCTAAGGAGGAGACTTTTGCATCCTCTATGAAGGCTATGTTTTTGGACCTCAAGCACAGCCTGGCCGGTATTGATGCTAAACTTGATCATTTGACATAGCAGATGGACCGCTTAAAGGAACGAGTGGACGGTCATTACTCATGATTTGAACAGCTGGAGTCCCGCACCTCAGATTTAGAGGATGGTCGGCGTGGTCACGACGAGCAGCTGCTGCGTATAGAGCGTGTGCTGGAGGTGATTAGGAACAAAAATGAGGATCTTGAGGCCCGGTCCTGCCGTAATAAAATTTGCATTCTGGGCCTCCCAGAGCTAACGGATGTGGGGCGCATGGAGGATTATGTTGAGACCATGCTCACTGTGCTTTTCCCGGGCGAGCTCATTCATGTGCTGGTGGTGGAGAGGGCCTATAGATCACTGGGAGCACGTCCTCCCCCCGGAGCCCCTGCACGCCCTATTATTGTGTGCTTGCTGAACAACAGAGACAGGGATACTATTCTTCGTCTGGTCAGGGAGCGCAGGCCTGTGATGTACAATGGCGTGGAACTGAATATCTTCCCGGACTATACTCCTGGGGTGCAGGCGGCTTGCATGGCCTTTCTGCCGGTTAAGCTTACCCATAGCCAGACTGAAGTAAAATACTCCCTCATCTACCCGGCTAATCTGTGGGTCCAACATAGGGGCAAGTTACATTTCTTCACTGACCCGAAGCTGGCCACCAAAATGGCTAAATCTATCCCTAAGAAGGTGCCGTCGGGGAGCCCGCGGGCCACTGGTGGTGACGATGGCTCGCTGAGTGACAATGACTGAATTTATTCTTGTTCTACTCAGGTCCCGTGACCGCATCCGGGGCAGTGTGCTCTGTTCATTTCTTGGTTGTTACGGCTGGGGCGGAAGGTTCTGGTGTCTGTTCCATTATTTGATGGTCCCTCTGCCCTTTCATCCCACCTGGGATGGGTTCGGATGGCCTCACCGTTGCCCCACTGGATGAGTCCATTTATATTGTTTGCTATCTTGTTGGGGGAAATGAATTGGGGGATTGATGGGGTTAAAGCTCTGGCACGTTTGGGGGGAAAGCGTGGGTGGGGGCTGGGACTGTTGTATACTTGGTTTACTTCCTTCTTCCTTTCTGTGCTTATGCCTTCTCCTGCTAGCAACAGTAGCCTTGTTTGTGATGCTGGGGGGTGATGTATGTTCTCATGAGGCGCAAGAAAATGTGACGCTTATGTGTTGTCTTACCTGGAATGTTCACGGGTTGAATGAAGGGCGCAAGATACGTTTGATATCTGCCTATATGCAGCAACATGCGGTGGACATTTGCATGCTGCAGGAGACTCACCTGGTGGAGGCCACTAAGCACCGGCTGAAGACTGGCTGGATTGGTGAGTGGCACTCTGCGCTGTATTCGCGCTATGCGAGAGGTGTGGTGATTCTGATCCGAAAGGGTCTTCCATGGTGCACTGCAAGGGTACTGGCAGATTCTAATGGCCGTTATGTAATGCTGAGTGGTACGCTGCTTGATAGGCCGTGTAGGTTGGTAGCGCTATATGGCCCAGATCCGGATGACCCGGAATTCTTTGAGGAGGTGGGCGACTTGTCAACTCGCTGGGCCCTGGGTTCCTGTTATGTGGTGGTGACTTTAATGTGGTGTGGACTTTGAGTTAGATCACGAGAGCCGGGCTAGACCCGAGCATGTGACGGCTGCTAGAACTCTGATGTGGGTGATGGAGGAGGGGGCCTTGGTAGATTTATGGAGAAAGACACATGGGACTACCAGGGAGGGCACCTGTGTTAATTATGTACATGGCAGCTGGTCCCGCATAGATAGATGGCTCGGCACCAGGGATGTGGAGCTTCGGACGACGGCCACTGAGCATAAAGCCCATACTTTGTCGGACCATTTGCCGGTCATGTTGGAGCTGGCTGTTCAGGGTGGGCCTTGTGGTGCTTTCTTGTGGCGTCTCCCTCATGGCGCGCTCCGGGTTTTAGGTATTCAGGGATGAGGTCAGTGACGCTATAGTTTGTTACTTCTCTGAGAATCGGGGCCCGTGGCCTCTGCCGACACTGTATGGGAGGCCTTTAAGGTTGTGATCCGTGGGATTTGTCCCTCTAAGCAGCACGGTGTGCTGAAGATGGTACAGCGCGAGCTGGCTGAACTGGAGGCCCAGATTGCTGAGCTTGAAAAACACTTAGCTTTGAACTGGTCGGAGGAACTTTTGGCAGTCTTGTGGGAGAAGATTACTCAGTTTGAGGAGGCTGCCCTGCATGAGGTATGCTTCTTGGGGAAGTACGTTGCGGCACAGTGTTACGGTGAGGGTAACAGAGCTGGCCGTACGTTGGCCACAATGCTCCGCGAGCAGTGGACTAGTAATTACATTGTGGAGCCGAATAATGCGTCTGGAACTCGTTGCACTGGCACGGGTGCGATCACACGTATCCTTACTGATTTTTACTCAACTCTATATGCTGAACCCCCGGGGTTGCACCCGGAGGCTGCCGCTGACTATTTTGAGGATAAAAGCCTTCTGTGGCTTGAGAATGTGCATAGGCAGTATTTAGACGTCCCCTTTTCGGTGGACGATGTTATCTAGGCAATACGCAGCTTGCCCGGGGATAAAGCGCCAGGGCTGGATGGTCTTACTCCGGCCTTCTATAAGGAATATGCTGATATATTAGCTCCTCACCTCCTAGAGGTTCATGCACAGGCTCTAGAGACCGGGCTCCTTCCGCCCTCGCTGCGTGAGGCTCCTCTTGTGACAATTTTGAAGCCCGGGAAAGATCCGTGTTGCTGCGATTCCTACAGGCCTCTCTCATTGATCAATATTGACAATAAGATCCTGGTGAAACTCATTGCTGCTCGTCTGCAACCTCTGCTTCCTTCATTGGTGCTGCCGGATCAGTCAGGCTTTGTGCCGGGGCGATCCTCCCTATATAATCTCCGAATGTTCTTTGCGATATTAAGTGTGATTTGTCCAGACACTAGCACGGCGGCAGTGTTTCTAGATGCCACTAAGGCCTTTGACTCTCTGGCATGGCTTTATATGTTCGCACTGCTTGCTCTGGTGGGGTTGAGCTTTCGGTTTATTCAGCTGATTCGTCTGTTGTACTCGCGGCCATCCACCTGGTTGAGGGTCAGTGGTGTAATTTCTGACCCAATCACGATTGCTAGAGGTACTCATCAGGGGTGCCCGCTTTCTCCATTACTTTTTGCCATTGCGATGGAACCGCTTGCGGCTCGTTTGTGTCAGCATCATAATCATAGGGGATTGGCTTTCCGGCAATGCCCTATATTGGTCTCCATGTATGCGGATGATGTTGCCCTCTATGTTCGCGATCCGCGGCTGCATCTTGATATTTTACTGGATGAGTTTGTGGGCTTTGGTTGGGTTTCCGGGATCACTATCAACTGGTCCAAATAGGTGGTGTTGCCCCTCTCTGAGGTCACAGTACAGTTCCCCTCTAGATATTCCCTCTGCTGGGCTGACGAACCGGTGCAATATCTGGGTATATGGCCAAGTATGGATGTAGAAATGCTATGGTCAGCTAATTATGGTAAAGCCATGATGTGTCTGGAGGAAAAGGTAGAAGGGTGGTGTTCATTTCCACTTTTGCTGACGGGGTGCATTGCAATGGCGAAGATGGTTATTCTGCCAAAATCTTTATACCTATTTATTAATTTACCTCTGGTTCTTACTGCTAGTTTTTTTTAAACAGCTTAGATCTGCCTTTGTGACTCTGGCTTGCGCGGGCCGACGACCTAGAATTTCATGGGAACAACTGACACTTCCGTTTGACCATGGTGGGCTGGTGGACCCTGATCTTGCATTATACTATCAGTGCTCTCAGGCACATTTTACGCATTTGTGGCCCCACCCTATTCGTTACCTACCCCACTTGGCGCCTGAGAGCGATGCTGTGTGGCCCGACAGATTACCGAGGGTGCTGGACAGGCCGCCCCGGCCCAGACCGCGTGGGGTCGACACAGTGGCGTGCACAGCGAGAGCCTGGATGGCGCTGCTGAGATGCGCGCCTGGGGGGGAGGCCTTTGCCCTTTGATACCGATCCTGGACATGGGTGACATTGACTATTCTTTATATAGAATCCGCACTATGCTACATGCACGTTACCCTTGCTTCCCAGGAATACATGAGGTGTGTAGAGCGCAGGAGCTTATGTATCAGGCGCAGTCCCCTCGCAGGCTTATAACTAAGCTGTATGTATGTATGCAGCTCGAAGTGGATGGGACGGGTGCTACCGCCAGGGCCCAGTGGGAGGTGGACTTGGGTAAGCCCATTTCTGGTGAAGACTGGTGACGCTGTTGCGAGCAAATGCGAGTGCGGTCCCCTAACTACTCTTATTCATTGAAATTTTTTGCATCGTCTACATTTCATGCCTCTTTGGCTGAAGAAAATGGGCCTACGGACTGAGGCGTGTTGCGAGAGATGCATGTCCCCTGATGCGGACTTCATGCATCTAACATGGAGCTGTCCGATGCTGAGTGCATACTGGTTAGAGATGCTGTGGGCGATTGAGAAGATGACTGGGATACAGCTACCACATCCCCCCAGGCTTGCCCTCGTGGGGTGTGTTGAGGGACTCCCCGTTGCGCACAGGAGACTGATCGGACTGCTGATGCTGCTGGCAAAGCTTAGGGTTGTGATGTGTTGGGGGAGGCGGCAGACTCCGCGCTGTTTGGAATGGTTGCGTAATGCTTCGTATTTTCAGGACCAATTAATGATTTACTGGGACCTAATGCCGGAGGGATCACAGCCGTGAGACATATGGGCACCCCTGCACTCTTTTTTAGAGACCTGTGCATCGACAACTTCACGACCTTAGCACCCTCAGGACTTGCGCAATAGTTATACCCCCCCTGCTGCACTATTTCCCCGCTGGCTTCATGTGTATTATGCTCTGATGGCTACACGTTTCCTATCTTCTCTTACTTCTTCTGAACTATCCTTTCCCTTTCCTCTCTTTCTGTCTTCTTTCCTCTCTGCTGTGCACTTCCCGCAGTGGACATTGTTTGTACATTGTTTCTTCCACGCATCCAGGAATCACATTGATGCGTTTTGGACAATAATGGTGATCTATGACGTTGATTGCCGCCCCAGTTCGTATGGGGTGGTCTGCTGTAAGACCCGATGTTAACTTATTTTGTATTTGGCCATGATCCATGTCTATGACCTCTCAGATGTGTCTGTTTGATGTTGTTCTCTATAAATGCCAAAATAAATACATTTTAAAGAAAGTGAAAAAAAAAAATATTGCGACACCACTCTCCTTCCCCTGGATAACCTAATTATGGATAATTCCCTCATCAGGTCATTGGGTATACACTGGGGGACCTGCAACAAGATAATCAAATGCACCTTACCCCATTCAATACTTACACATCATGGGTATGAGCTGTCACTTAACAAACTGGCTTGGTAACTCCCTACAAACACATGCAGAGGTGAGATGCTCAACTGGGCCGCCCCTGCAAAGACAATGAATGACGTTCCTTGTTGGCATTCCTTGTCCTGGTGGCCCGCAACGCTCATTTAGGCTCACACAGTACTATGTAACTCACAGGTCCTATCTCACTCCCCACAAGATAAAACACTATTTTCACTGCACAGATGCAGTTTGCCCATGCTGCCTCCTGCCTGAGGTCTTACATGTGCTTTGGATGTGCCCATTGGTTCATCAGTACTGGCAGGGCATCATCACTTCCCTAATGAATAACTGAGGACGCACCTCATTGCACACATGGGAGGTATGTCTCTTAAGTATGCTCCGTCAGACCAAGAAAAACAGAGTCACTTTTCATTTTACTGTTCTAGGTCTTCTACTTGTTAAAGTCTGATAAGGCCAAGAGTGTAGCTCTGCACAGAGATGAAGTAAGGGGCCTGTGCAAATTTAAATGCCCAATCTCGGCTAGCTGGGGTAACCTGCCAATCGAGCTTCATTCTCTCTGTCTGGGCGTGGAGGACCCCAGAAGAGCTACTGAGTCACCTATATCGGGCAGTACGGCATAAGCACATCTAGCCTCACCCCCTCCCAGCAAATAAAGTTGACTACTTCCACATCACATCACTGACAGACACTTTCTTATACACAGAGCGAGTGCAGGCGTGTTTACATGTTTTATGTATCTTACCATATTTCCTTCTACCTTCCCTGTCGGATTTTGGTACCTTTATGACCCTCATGTAATGACATGTTTTTATTAGATTAACTGCATTCAATTTCAAGTAACTGCATATGCAAACGTAACAACCCTTCATCCTGAACGATATGTCAGTCGACTTAGGCATGTAATTGATGCTGATGCCACTAGACTGAGGGCCTGATTTAGAACTCGGTGGATGGGTTACTCCGTCACAATGGTGTCGGATATCCTGTCCTCCAAAATCTAAATCCCATAGGACATAATGGGACTTAGATTTCAGCCGACAGGATATCCGTCATCGTATTGATGGAGTAACCCCTCCGTCAAGTTCTAAATCGGCCCATTATGCTCATTTTTCTGCATTTTTTTCTTTCTGTAGATGTGTTGAATGTATATGGTTAAAAAATGCAGTAAAAGATTTTCATAAAAGGTAAGTTTCTCTAGGTAAGCAAAGTTTTACTATATATAGCTCCACATATGTGTACATTGACAATATATAAATCTTCAAGGTCCGTAGATGTGGGGCTAGGAATAGTAAATCTATACTAACTTATTTGTATTTACCTTCTCGATAACTTGGTCCTTGACATTTTTAACACAATATTCTGTCAGCACAATATTTTTGTTTCCAGTATTGCGTCAGTGATCCCCTGTACTGCCACATGGCTCAGTGTTGTGGCAGTGGAAGGATCCACATAGACTTTCCTGCTATCATGTATTGCTTTGCCATACACTGAGACTGCACGGGCGTTTCGTTTGTGCTGACGTAACAAACACTTTCACATGCAAAATGTCAGAGAGATATTGAAAGTAATAACAAAGCTGTGACTTTCAGCCTAACTGGGCTTGTGAAAAAGCAACATGAACATGCTTGGGCTTGTAGGCCACAAGTACAGTGTGTACAGTGGGTTAAGTGAAACTACAAGTCCAAGCATGTTTGGAGCTGAAGGCTGCAAAACTAGAACATGCTTAATGTTGTTTCACAACACTTGGGCAGTTGTTGACATGTACACTATATATGTCATATATAGCACCTTAATGGAACCTGGTGGAAGGCACTGGGCACCAACCTTGGAATAAGGAACTGCAGGCCATTTTTGTCATGAGCAGACCAGCCTCCCACCCCAATATTGAGATTTTCTGTTTTTAAGTCGAGCCTAGGCAGCACGCATGTGCTGTCTGGAAGACCTGTTGTATTGAATAAAGGACTTTGCTCCCACCTGCTGCATACCATTGGTTTAGTCCAGTGTCCCTCTTCTTTGCTGCCTCCTGAGTAGTTCATGCAGCGATATGTCGCTTCTGTTTTTTGCAGAAGAGCACAGTTCATCTATAGTTTCCTTCCACTTGCATTTTTTTATCTGTTGTTGGGGCAAACTCTTTTTTTTAGTTTGTAATTATTGTAGCGCAGCCCGCTGCGCGTTTTTTAGTTTGTAATTGTTGCAGTGTGGCACGCCACATGGCAGCCGCACCTTTGTTTCATTGTGTAAGGCTCGTTTAATTACTTGTTGATCACGGGCTGCATCATTACTGCTAGCGCAGTACAGGCGTGAATCCAAAGGGGAGCAGAGTTGTGACGCCACCCGCTTATTTCAAACAACTGACCTCACAACGCGGCCGGAAATAATGCTTAAAGGTACGTTTTAATATGGATTGCCACAGCGCCATCAGAACAAGTGCACAGTGTCCCTAGGGTTAAACAGGTATCGTTTTTCATCAATGATCCAATCAGTAAGCAGATTTTAGCAATAACTGACACTTTTAAAATCGTAAGAATATTTCATTGTTGCAGCACGGCATGCCGAGCTTTATCTCTAATTATGGCCGCCTCGCCTTTCTTTCATTGTGCCCGGCACGGCTGGTTTCATTATTAATTTATTATCAGCGTTTACCTTCCAGCTTGTGTTTGAGCTCTGCTACGTCTCTGGCACTCTCTCTGGCTGTCATCTGTTTTCTTTCATTACCACCCTCCAAACAGTTGCACTGCAGCGACCACCAATTAATAGCTTCCTATTGTTGCAAAGAGACATCATACAACCTTTGTGTAAGCTTAAATTGTTCATAAAATCAAGAATGCTGCCTCACTTTGTATTCAGACATTCACATTTGTCATTGTGACTGTGCTCCACTCAGTATTTGGTGCTTTATCTGCCTGTTTTGTTGCATTACTGACTCAATTTTTTGTTTACTTTGTTTCCTGCTTGTGTTCCAAGCGCCCTTCCATAATTCGTACTTTATCAGTCTGCTGTCCATTTTCTTTCTTGACTGATGTTTTCTCATTGAAAATTATGCATATGTTGGCATACTGTTTATACAATGTGTTTGCCTACATTCAGAATGTTTGCAAAGAGAAAATATAAATAAGAATGAAAATACATTCCCCTAAAGAACATTACCAACAAACTCACTTTGTATGCTTTTGTTCATCACCAGCCTTATTTTTGCAGAAATTCTCGTGTTCCGCACTCCGTTATGGATTTGACATTCTGTCTGCTTGCTGTTATTTTTTTTATTACCAGTGCATTTTTTTTGTTTAGTTCATTTCCTGCTTGTGTTCCAAGATTCCCTTTGAAGTTGTACAGCTCGGCGGGGAGTTGAACGAGGCTTCCCAGTCAACTGCCACTCGATTGTATATTCTATGTCCCATTCTGGGTGCAGATTTAGCACTCATGTGGCCCGGTACATGAAACAAACGCACTGGTTCACTCACACAATCTCCTGGGTCATAAATTCCAAAGTGCTGTGTGAGTGAGAAAGCTGCGGCTATATGGTTTGTCTCATGCCGAGAGGTGTGCTGGCTGGTTCCACTTCACTTACTATAATCACAAATAAAAGACCACCATAACATTCATTTTTTTAAATGTAGAAACAAGGACATTACATTCATGTGTATCTAAGCACTGGGACATTACATTCATTTATTTTCCGGTTCAGGCACGAGGTGATTAAACAACTTGCTCAAAATCACCGGTTGTTCAGCGCCGCTGGGACTCTAAGCTGGCTCTCCAGCCAGCTGTCTCTCGATTGTATACTCCGGGTGCCCATTCTGGGTGCAGATTTAGAACTCATGTGGCCCAGTACATGAAACAAACTGCACAGGTTTGCTCACACAATGTCCTGGGTCATAAATTTCAAAGTGCTGTGTGAATAGAAGCTGCAGCCATGTGTTTTGTGTCATGCCGGGAGATGCTCTGGCTGCTTTCACTTGCCATAAGTCACGAATGAATGACAAGTGTGCAAGCCACTGTTGGGAACTGCGGGTCTATGTTTAATTTTGAGCAGTGCATTGTCAGATCCTCCCTGAGCGTCCCTTGAAATAAAAGACTTCTGTTCTAGATCGTCAAAAACAGTAATCAGTAAGTTCATTGAAGCGTGAAGGTCTCGGTGGAAATCTACAGATCTAGTAACAGATTGGTGTCCCTGAGAAGGCAGTTGAGCTTTGCCTGCAGTGTGCGACTTACTTATCCCAAACTCTCTTCTCCATTTCAGAGACACTGCTCGGTCATAAAACGTCCACAATATCAGTCCAAATAGTCAGGTTTTGTGATCACTTGCTTTTTTGTCTGTATAAGACATTTCTATTGTTATTGCACAAGACATTTTACAACTGCCCTTGTGTTATATATAAAATAATAAATATTTTTTCAATACTTGTAACACAGCAGCAGCTCACTAATATCACGACAAATAACCTCAGTGACACCCTTCCATTTCTTATATTTGAGGTCCTGGTTTGGTCTTAAAGAAGCTTTTCCTATGGATGCTGCAAGAAACAAACACATTTCTCTGGAAAGGTCAATAACCGCCACTCACACATCAACCACATTAAAAATAAGTTAGAGGAAAACGGTACTAAAAACAATCTAAGAAATGTTCAAGGTCTTCAGGGCAAGACTCTCTGCAGTAAATTGAAGTGCTTTAGTTACATGCAGGGCCACTGGAATTATGTGGCAGAGGACCGAATTATGCAGCAGGGTTGACCAATTTATGTGGCAAGAAAAGCCTAGTTATGCATTTACAACACCAATAATTCTGACTCAAGCAAATGCGAGACCTATTGCATTGCAAATGCTTGTTATTTAATATTGTTCATCTACTTTTCATACTGTTTACGGATATGTGATTACTCGTTTATGATTTCCCACGTCATTTTAACCAGGAGACTGTAATCTGCAACTTTTTTTGTGAATTGTGTCATTGTAGTGTTTGCTGCTGATGGAGATTGATATTACAGTTTCGTGAGCCACCTCCAAAGGAAGGGAGTGTCCTGGCGGTGCTGCGTTACCTTCATTGTGAAGCTGCAGACTATAAAGCAGGTGACCCGGCCATGCAGGTGGCTGTGGGTCTACATTGGCTTCTGGGTGGATGAAATGCTCTCGCTTATGATTATTTACAACACAGTCTCGTCTAACCAAAGCACATTATTTTCAGTAGCTTTTCAACTAACTCAAAGGCAGGGGTCAAAATTGCAAAAGCTGTCTCGAGCACTCGGTCCTTTTCATATTGAGGCAAATCACCTGTGTTCTGCTCCCTGTGGAACACCGACTGGTTGGGGAAGTGTGTTGTAAGTCACAGCTTACAGCTTCACAGCTCTATGAAGGTCAATCACATGGTGGCATCGAATCCCTATGATCCAGCTTCCATTTGAGATGCAGTATTGTGACATAACTTGTCTGACAAACCGAAACACATGAAGCCCTTGGTCTCTTTCATAATGTTGTCAGAAGCCTATGTAATAGGAAAATGTTAAAGGGAGCATATTGAATTATATGTAGAACTGAAAGGTATTTTACCTGTTCTTATTTATTCATGCTTCTACTTTTAATCCCCTTTTTTTTGTTTGTTGCATTGAAACTGGTACTGTCCAGTTGTGTTGTAAGCTATGTACATACTCCAGCAAAGTTCTAAAGCACCGTGAAGGCTCAGTAAGGTGGTGTAGAGCACTTTAATACATTTGCAATGCCAGCATTTACTGCAATCTCCATAAAATACAAAGTGGTGCTGTGGTTCTCTCATCCATACAATTCTCAAATACTGTACGTGACATCACAGATAAATCACTTTGAGTGACCGGGCTTTAACATATTGTTTCGTATTATTTTTTTGATTGTTTGTATTTCTTTACCCCCCTCACCACCCCCTCGTTGCTATTGTTTAATTATACCCTCCCCCCACCTGCCCATTGTTCGTGTTGGTGTATCCAACCCATCCCCCCATTCGTGTTCCTTGTTTTTTGTCTGAGATGTGTGCCTTCATGTGCTATTCTTAAACGTTATATGGCCCCCGTGAGGTTCTTCTTACACCAGTAGCGAGGTCATTGCGTAAAACAGTCCAGCCAACCGACCTGAGTGTGCAAGGAGTTTGTTTTTATTATAAGGTGCACTTATTTTATGCAGTAGGTACCTATCAATCTCTCCGCCTGTACACGCTCTGCTGTCAATAGTGATCAGAAGTCAAATGCCCCTCTCTCTGCAGTTCCCCTCTACTGGCTCATGGCAAACAGAGGCATGCATGATGCCTACAGGTCAGGAAGCCCACATGTAATTTATTTATTATTTATGTGTTAAAGATATCCCTGCGAAGGAAACCGCCCTCGTGAAAATTTCAAAGACATTTCTGGGTTAGCTGAAAAGTGATACTTATTTGGTGAGACTGTGCTCTAAGTATGTGTGTCGTAAGAGAATCTAAAATGGTTCTAAAATGTAAAGCACCGCTTGGACAACACATTATCTGAATGGGATGAAGAGAGGTAGGTGAGTTTACTTTCTACAGTGTCATTAGGCACTGGAAGGTTTGTTCACACTGAAGACTGACTATATGACCAATAGCCTTTCTTGCAACCTTTCACCTGCCCTGCCTCAGTAAGTATTGGGGCTTGCTGCATGTTCATGGGACTACATATTGCTGTTGTTATCTTTTAACAAACCAATGCATTCTGGGAGCAGCAGTACTGGTTAACTTCAAAGGATGTCGGTTCTTTACAAAATAGACAGTTATCATTAGTAAAAAGGAAGCACAGTTCTGGAATCCCTTCTGCCCGGTGACCATCAACGTCACTTCACCAAAATGCTAGGGGTAGCAGAAGTGACATCACATGCCCTTTGATCTTCAATTGCAGTCCACCGAAAAACAATCACACACACACTCTTGATGTAAACACATTCCGACCTGCAAGCATGCACACAACATAACTTTTACTTTTTCAACATTTACTTTTTTTTAGTTTTGCTGCACAGCATAGGGGTTGCTGTGCAGCGGGGCCAACACCCACTGGCAAGGCTTGTTTCTAAGGGTACCCAAGATATGTGGATTTCCCTGGAGGGCAATGAGAAAATAGCCAAAATACAGCTAAGGTTTGGGATGTTTTGGGCAAAATGGGAAAAAGTGATAACTTACTTGCAGCTTGTGGTGGAAGCAAGTGTGAAACCCATTGGTGAAAGCAATACAGCTCTGAAAAGCATAAACAATTCTGAATTCAGCAAGAGGTTATTTGTGTACATCCATCAAACGTTTTTCTGAAGAAAAATATAATTGAAACTAAAAAATAATGATAATAAGTTAGAAAAAAACTATTGGTGACAATGTTTTCATCTGCAGTTCTTTACCACGATGGCTGATTTTTTAAATCTACAACTGTCTGTCTGTCAGACCCTTCTTGACGCAGACATTTTTAGGTTTTGCAAAAGCATGTGCTACCTAATGGCAAAAACTGAAGTGCAGTTTATAATGATTTTTTCATTGTACAGCGACAATGCAGCATGATAAAATCCAATGAATAAAAATGAGTATCATGGAAATCTATGTATTTCTGAAATGTGCACAAAATACAGAGTTTAGGAATGGTGGTTATTTTTTACACCTCTGAACTTGGGGTTGGACATACTAACATGTGATTCTGAGGGGATTTTGCAAAATTTGTTCTTTCTTTCACCCTGGTGTACACATGGAAGCCAATACATCTATTTAGTGATTCCAAATGTTCTACTATTCGTTATCATACTGTATCTCCTGATTAAACCACTACTCCACTTGTATGGTTGCGCCAAGCACCTGTAACAACAAAAAATACCCCAAGATAATATGTGACCTGGAAAATCCCATATCACCTAGTAAAATCTACCCTTTTTGCATTGATACAGAGTAAATTTTGGCTCTGCTCCTTATGTCACTTAAGCCATCAGACTGTGACACGATTAAGCTTATAAACGTAAATGAGAGAAAAACTAACGTAGAAAGCTTCACTGAAACGCATTTTAAATGTGCAATTTGCTTGTATTTTACAGTTCGACGTAGGTGCCTTTTGGATTAAATCACATGGTAGAAGGTTAAAGTTGATGTTAAAATGTAATTGGACTCCAAACTAGTAGCCCATGTAGAAAGGAATTTAGATTTCCTGGCCTACAGAGTTTGCATTTTGCAGTCATGTAAAAGTGTTGGATAATTTTTTCATAACGTGAAGCTTTTTTCAGATTTCGTTCCCATGAGAAGCAAAGTCCTACTTGCAAAAAGTTTACTGTTTAACTGTAGAAGTCATACTCATATAGCCTTGAAAGTTTTTAAGTACAGGAACATGGACTGAGATCGTATTCAAATGTTTAAACCTGTTTGAAGTCACATGGAAAGGAGAACTTCCCATGAAAGGCTTGGGAAATTGTCAGACTGTTTCAACCTGAAGTCTGGTGATCGATACTAATTGGATGATGCCTCTTCAAAGTAAAATGAACCAACACTTTTGACAACTTGGAATGTTCCATGTGGATTAATATATCATTAGTTATTCAAACTTTGCTCAGAACAGAGCAGTCTCGGAGCACAGCAGAGGCAGCCCTAGTCCTGTCTTGGTCAGAGATAGACACTTTCCTAGTAATTGCAGATGCCTTGCTGACCAGGGGCTTTGCTGTTGAAGATTCTCTGAATGCTATATCCATTGGAGGGTATCTTCCTCTTTGCCATTTGCCATTGCCCTTTGATATGCCCTTTTAGGTTAGATACACCACTATGATGATGCTTATTTTATTTCTTTTTAGTTAGTGCCCTATAGACCTAGTTATTCCTTTTTTCAAATTATTTTGTCTTTTTTGACTTTTGTAATTTTTCCGCATGTGTTCCTCCCCACATACATACTTCCCTAATCTGGTTAGCTGTAGGGTTGACCTATGCCTAGCCAAAGATTATAGACTTAATTGAAGATTTTAATGGACTAACAGATTGTGCAATCTGAGTACCTTGTGCTTACCATGTCACAGATATTTCTATTAACTTTCTGTATCATTCTTCTTGAATGCTTAGTTTTACTGATGTTAGTATGCCTGAATTTATATCGTCACCTTGGGCAACCCTAAATGATTATGTATCTCTATAATTAGAATTTGCGTTTTGTCTACGTGACACTGAGCTTGTGTTTGTAATAAACCTTTGAACTATACTCCTGATTGAAGTTTTCCTTCTGTGGCCGCATTGATCTTGGTGTCTAAATTATTGAGGTGGTGAAGTAATTGTTGATGGTTCACTATCCATCTTTCTCGGTCCAAAGTTCGGTCGAACTCATTGTGCATTTGATTCCTGTGAAGGATGAAAAATGCGTCCACAGTATGATGTGTGTAGCTGCTGAATTTGGGCCCTAGTTCAGCTACCATTCAGTGAAACCTATCAAACAAAGACAGTTCAGAAAAATAGATACCCGGGGGTTCAGGTGGTGTGACTTCAGAGAATTTGCAAGGTTTTTTGCCTAGAATGCCTTGCAAGCATCAAACCCTTGCTAAAATGCCGATTTTCAGCACATTTGTTTGAGACAAAATTCCAGAAGTTGCGAGGATCCACAAGTTTCTTACTGCCTAGCATTCCCACGTTACTCTGGATAAAAACGGTACCCCACTTGTGTGGTTAGGCCTAGTGTCTGCGACGGAAAACAGCTCAAAACGTCACCTGGAGACATCGCATCTCAAATCTACCAAACCCAGACTTTTTTTGAAAATTAAACACCTGGGTAAATTTAATTTGGTGCACTTGAGTGGATCCCACAACTTTTATTTACATAGAAGGCCTTGCAAACATCAAACTTTGGCTAAAAACACCCATTTTCCTCACATTTCTTTGGGAAAAAGTTCCAGAAAGTGTGGGGAGCCACAACACGCCTACTATTCAGTATTCCCACGGGGCTTCTGATAAAAACGTTACCCCATTTGGTTGGGTGACGTAGTTTCCTCAACATTAAAAAATACCCTGGCATCTAGTGGGCTTTCTGCACCACATGGGGCAGATTGTAGGCACATTTCCCTCTCTTGTGGAGGCTAGATATAATTGCTGCTTTTTGGGTGGTGCTATAACCCAGTGCCCCATTGGGATGCCTGCACCCCTTTATTTACCCCACTGTAAAATCCTTGCTATCTAGTGGGAATTCTGCCCCCTAGAGGGGCAAACTGGGGTAAGCCCCCTGTTTTTCCCTGGGAGACAGAAAGACTGAATTGCCCCTTTTGGGTTGGAGCATGGCCCATTGTAATGGGGGGAACTCCACTCCTTTTTTTTCCCAATGTAAAATCTGTGGTAGTTAGTGGGCTTTCTACCAACATGGGCAGCAGTTTATCTGTGAACCGCCAATTGGTGAAAATTACATCTCTGCCCCCACAGGGGCAGAAAGACTCTATTGCTTCTTTTGCAGTGGAGGGGCATGGCCCATTGCTAGTGTGGGCTATCCTATTTTATTCTTTTTTGTGTCATTTCAAAATGCCTACTGCCTGGTGGGCTTTTTCCTCCAGGAAGGCAAATTTAGGTAAAATCTCTGTGTGGCTCCCATGTGGGGCAGTAAGACTGTGTTGCATCCTTTAGGGTAGGGGTATGGCTCTAGGCCTCTGTAAGCCACCCCACCTGTTTCATTTTTAATAAATCCCTAGCTTAGTGATCTTTCTAACTCCTTGAGAGCAAATCTCCAAACCTGCTTTACAGGAAAGGCAGAAAGATCATATAGCCTCCTTTGCAGTGATTCATGGTAATGGGAGGGAGTTGGCCACCCCACACTACTGTTTGGAATAAAATCCCATGATGTCTTGTGGGTTTCCGACCTCTAGGGGGCTGATGCGGGGTAAACCCTAATCTGCTATGTGAGAAGGGGCAGAAAGACTTTGGCGGTGATTCTAACCGCGGCGGGCGGCGGTCGCCGCCCACCATGCGGTTACCGCCAAATGACCGCACCGCGGTCACAAGACCGCGGCGGCCATTCTGGCTTTCCCGCTGTGCTGGCGGGCGACCGCCAAAAGGCCACCCGCCAGCACAGCGGGAAAGACCCAGCAACGATGAAGCCGGCTCCGAATGGAGCCGGCGGAGTTGCTGGAGTGCGACGGGTGCAGTAGCACCCGTCGCGAATTTCAGTGTCTGCTAGGCAGACACTGAAATTCTTTTTGGGGCCCTCTTACGGGGGCCCCTGCAGTGCCCATGCCATGGGCACTGCAGGGGCCCCCAGGGGCCCCGCGGCACCCCCTACCGCCATCCTGTTCCTGGCGGGTGGATGGCGGTAGGGGGTGTCAGAATCCCCATGGCGGCGGGGCGCGCTCCGCCGCCATGGAGGATTCTCAAGGGCAGCGGAAAGTTGGCGGTACACCGCCGACTTTCCGTTTCTGGCCGCGGCTGAACTGCCGCGGTCAGAATGCCCAGCGGTGCACCGCCAGCCTGTTGGCGGTGCTACCGCGGTCATTCGCCCTGGCGGTTTTTACCGCCAGGGTTAGAATGACCACCTTTATTTGCTTACTTTGAGGGTGGGGCAAGGACCTTAGAAAAAAAATTGCTAGTGTCTGGTGGGCTTTCTATCCCTCCCAAGGTGGGCAGATGTGGTGTGTGCCCCCCTTAGTCTGCCTCTCAGGTGAGCAAAAAAACTGTATTTTCCCCTTTGGACTAAGGACATGATCCTATTCTAGGGTAGGCTAAGCCACCCTGTCTTTTAAAAAAAAAAAATTCTTACCAGGTATTTATTGGGCTTTCTACCCCCTTTGGTGGCCTTATTGTGGGCAAAACTCCCTGGGTAGGCAACCCGCCTTCCGGACTGAGGGGGGGGGGGCAGTTTTAATATTTTTGTTGTCTTAGATGTGAGTTGGTTTTACTGGGCTTCCTGAAAATGGTGCTTTCTGTAATTTGGTGTACCCAAAGAGACTTACACCTGTAACTTTTGAGCCGTAGCCTCTTTATTTGTGCACACTTTTGTTTTACTTTATTAACCCAACACAAGTGGTATTCAGGACTTATATCCTCAGTTTATAATGGTCGCACTACAAAAGCATCCCTTTCTGTGACCATTCACGTTCCAAGCTGCTGGATTAGTGTCTGACGAAGGCCTAATGTTTTTTAATAACTACGATTTACTACTGAATCAGTCATCGCTGGTGAGCTCCTTCCCTGTAATAACCACTACTCATCTGTGAACTCTTGGGCTGTTAGTTAAGTATGTAGGTATTACGTGGGCATTGCTGATTTGATACCGCTCATGCTATAGCTGAAATCCAAATTCCTTAATATACGCTCATTACTAAGAATTAGCAAAATGCACAACTTAATTACTAACAAAAAGCTTGATATTTTGGCTACTACAAAACATGATTTTGTGACTCCCAGAATCCTCCCATTGCTGCCATTGCATAATTATTTACAAAAAGCAAGTTTCCAAAATGGTGCTTCAGGATGTGTGGTAGCTGTAGTTGTCCATGACTGTTTTCAAATTTCCAAGCAGGATTTGTAAAGCGCGGCTCAATAGGTATCCCGGCGCTTGCGGGTCCCGGAGGTTTATTCGAACAGTCAGGTCTTGAGGGGCATTCGGAATTTTGGAAGTGAGGTGATGGTCCGGAGGTGTGTGGGAAGGCTGTTCCAGTTTTTTGCTGCAATGTGAGAGAAGGAAATCCTCCACTTCTGCTTTGGTAGATACGCAGAGTATGGGCAAGTGAAAGGGAGATAGAACATAGTCTTATCGGTGGTTGGTGGAAGTTCATGCCGTGGTTAATGTATGCAGGTCCTTGGTTGTGTAGAGCCCTGTGTGCATGGGTCAGCAACTTGGCATCTTTTCTGGACAGGGAGCCAGTAGAGTTGCCTGAGGTGGGGTGTGATGTGGGTTTGTCGTGGAAGGCCGAGGACGAGTCTGGCTGTAGTGTTCTGTATCGTTTGAAGTCTCTGTAGGACATGTGCGGCAATTCCTATGTAAAGGGCATTGCCTTAGCCCAGTCAGCTGGTGATGAGGGCCTGTGTCACCGTGGGTCTCGTATGTAGGGGTAGCCACTTGAAGATCTTACGGAGCATGCACAGGGTGAGGAAGCAGGTGGAGAAGATGGTGGTGATATGTGATTTCATGGTGAACTTGTTGTCCATGACGATTCCGAGGTTCCGGTGTGGTCAGAGGGAGTGGGTGCAGGTCCTAGGTCTGATGGCCACCAGGTGTCATTCCATGTGGTGCTGCCAAAGATCAGTACTTCCATCTTGTCTGTGTTCTGCTGCAGGCAGTTGTTCTTCATTCAGTCAGTGATGCTTGGCATAGATCTGTGGAAGTTGGTTCTGGTGGTGGAGGGGTTGTTGGTGAGTGAGAGGATGAATTGGGTGTCGTCTGTGTAGGGAATTATGTTGAGACCGTGGGATCTGACAATGTTGGCCAGCGGGCTCATATATGTGCTGAAGAGCGTAGGGCTGAGAGGGCCCTGGGGGACACTGCAGGTGCTCTCTTTAGGTGCGAAGGAGCAAGGTGAGAGGTGGATCCTCTGAGTTCTTTTAGTGATGAAGGAGGTGATCCATCTGAGGGCGTCCCCTTGGATGCTGATGTGGTGGAGCCTTTCGATCAGCATGTGGTGGGATATGGTGTCAAAGGCTGCCTAGGTGTTGAGGAGGATCAAAGCTGCTATTTCTCCTCTGTAGAGGAGGGTTCAGATGTGGTTGGTGGCTGTGATCCGGGCAGTTTTGGTGCTGTCATTGATGCAGAAGCCGGATTGGGAGGCGTAGAGTAGCTGGTTCTGCTTCAGATATGTCATGAGTTGCTTGTTGATTTTCTTTTCCAGTTCCTTCGCTGGGAATGGGAGCGGGGAGATTGGCCAATAGGTTTTTGGTTCGCTTGGGTTGGCGGAACATTTTTTGAGAAGTGTCTGACTTCGGCGTGTTTCCAGGCATCTGGAAGTGTTGCTGTGGTGATATAGGTGTTGAGCTGGGTGGTGAGTTCTGGACTGACGTGACAAATAGGCATTCTGGACGTTGTAACCTTGTTTTGTTTCCACTGAATTAATTACACTAACACAACTAACAACAGTGATTGGTAGGTGAAAAGAGTGAGTACAGTTTCTGTATTGACAAGAAGGAGGAATGTGGCCACCCTAGTGTACGATTGGTGACAATAGCATGGAAAGCACTGGCAGAAATGCAGTAGTTGGAAACATTACGACAGTCATGCATCTGGACTTATCTTATTGGTCAGTGTCCCAGCAGTAGATAATCGTAGGGGCTAGAGTGGTGATGAAATACCTGAGTGAAATAAGAGACTGTGTGACCAAGGTTGCTGCCTTTAGCAGTGGGGCAGGTGGAGCCACACAAAGGCTGGAAAGCACAAGTTTCTCCAAGACCTAAAGTAACAATGACAAAGAGCTGGAAATCAGATACGAGTAGATGACAGCCCCTGTCTGTGAATCAAAGTCGACTAAGGAGGTGCGTACAGGGATGATGCTTGCTCAGGACGGGAACGGGGTCATACACCAACTCGTGCTTTAGGTGTGGCTGACTCCTGAAAGGCATGTGTCTCACATACAGGATACAGGAAGGTTCCAACGGCCTCAGGGAGAGAACACCTGTCAGCCTAATACTTTTGCCATTTAATGCAAGCAGGTGGAATAAATTAACATTAGCAGGTGAAGTCAATAGGTCATGTCAGTTGGAAACAATAAATAGAAGCAGGTGGAATCAATTAACAGCAGGTGGCGACAATAGGTCATGGCAGTTGGAACCATTAAACAGAAGCAGATGGAATCAATTAACATTAGCAGGTGGAGTCATTAGGTCATGGCAGTTGGAACCAATAAACAGGAAACACATGTCTATGTGTGCATACCTAAAACCTAATTGAACAGCCCTACCTGAATGTTTTGATGGGCTCATGTGGTCTGGAAAGGGGCCTGCCAAGAGGCTAAGTGTAGTGGGACCACGGGGTCTGAGGGGTGTTTATCCTGGAGTCGCAGGAGGCCATGAAGTGCCACAGGTGAAATACAACATGAGCCCTATGCGCCAGACCCACTGAACACAGGGCACAAGAGTGGGTTGTGACATATTTCCTGTGCTCAAGGGTGTAAGAATCTAATTAAAACTATTTAAAAGCTCTGTGGCTGGGCAATTGTTGCCTACAAGATTATATATCAAGATCATTTGGAGGTTCTGCTACATTTTAATTTAATTTTCTATGCTTTTCAGTTGAAAAATACTCAGCACCTCATTCTTACAAGAAGCGGCATGGCAGATGATATTTGTATGCCATCCGGTGGAAAAGCAAGAGAGAAGATCGGTGATATAAAATAATCTATGTTCACCCAGGCAAAGGATATTTGAGCTGAAATGGCCTACCTCCTGCCTTCTGTTTTTCTACCACTTGTTGCTCTAGAGAAAACTCTTTGTGCTTTTCCTTCAGTGAGGGTGCCTTACTGGCCTCTTGCATGGTGTGGCTGTGGTGTCCCTGATCCCCCAGAACTCACCTACATACTAGTTGGCCTGGTTCTGTCCATACACACTGTCTAGTAGTAGGTGAGCATGGAAAATGACTACCTTTCTTGTTGTACAAACTTCCACTGCCAATATCAAAGATTTGTTATTTGATAGTTCAGCATGCACCTGCTGTACTCCATATAGTGTCTGGGGTAATAGGCAGTGTCTCCTCTTGACAAATAATTCACTTGTCAACTGGACCGTTGTGCATTGAGTGATGTGTACTGTTCAGTGTTGGCCACTGATGAGATTACATAATGCCCACGTTTTTATGCTACATGAGACTCACCTACGAAGGTCAGAGTGCATGAATCTTTTAAAAATCATCGATGGGTGGAGAAGGTGGTAACTAAAGATCAGGCATGCTGTACGAAGGGTATAGCCATACTGCTTAAAGTGAATGCTGGGGTGGAAGTGGTGAGCTATAAAGCAGATGAGGGAGGAAGATGGATAGTAGAGGAAGTTAAGATATTGCAAAGTCGGTATTCCTTGGCTAGCTATTATGGTCCCAATTTAGATGGTTACATCATTGACCTCCCTCTATTCTGTGTTATTAGACTCTGAAGCTCCGATTGTCCTGGGTGGGGATTTTAATGACTTGTTGAATAATAACTTGGATAGGTCTTCAGTATGTGTGCCCAAAAGATAAGGGCATAGTTTCTTTCTGTGTTAGAAAACTTGAATCTCTGTGATGCATGGTGTAGGTTAAGGGGGCAAAATAGGTCTCACTCCTACAATAAAAAGAATGGACATTAGTACAGAATTTCTTTTTTTATCTATGAGGATGTTGAGAGAATCCTGGACATAGAGCATCTCCCTATACATATTTCTGATCATGCAGCATTATTGTTGAAACTCCTGGTGCCAACTTGTCAGTCTGTGAGGAGGTGGACCGTAAATAGAAGATTGTTTTTGCAACCGGGAATTATGCATGAAATAGAGGAAGGTTCAGTAGATTTTCTAAATTGTAATATGACTTTGGCACCCATACATGTAGTGAGGGATGTATTTAAAGCTTGGCTAAAGGGGTCTTGAAGAGTTCTTCTGATGCCTGGCTCCGGAGGGAAAAGAGGCAGATTTCTCAACTGGAATAGGAGATAGCCTTAGCGGGAAACAATCTGAAATCTCCCAACATATTGGGTGAATACAGGCATAGGTTAGAAAAAAACTGTAAGAACTGCAACTGAGATTTAAGGTTACAATGGAGGAGAGGGTGCAACAACAGTGGGAGGCTAGTAAGTTAGGGGAATATGAGCAGGGGAGAGCTGCGGGAAACTGTTGGCATGGAAGGCAAGGACGGACAGAACATGAAACACCATTAGGAAGATTAGGGATGAAGAGGAGAATAAAGTGGTAGAGGACTTGGAAGGGATAGGATGTGCATTTCACAAGTTCTTTCAGGACTTATATCTAGAAACGCTTGAGGTGAATGAGGATGAGCTGGATAGTTGGCTTGCAGACAAGCAGTTACCGAAGATCTCTTCCAAGCAGCAGTTTCTTCTCAGCAGGGAGATTATGGGGGACGAAAATCTGACTGCAGTCAGGAAACTTAAAAGAAGGAAAGCAGCTGGCCTGACGGGACTCTGAATGAGTTTTATATCTTCTAGCCGGATGTAGTTGTCCCTGCCTGGCTTGAGCTATTCAATGCAATTTTACAGAAGGACTCGCCGTTACCAGAGTCCTGGGATGAGGTGGTTATCTCGTTGATTTTGAAGCTGGGTAAGATCCTATGCAGTGTCAATCATACCGGCCGATATCGCTGTTGGATTGCGATTATAAGATTGTTACAGGTATTTTAGCTGCGCGTCTCAGTAAGGTAGTGGGGAAATTAATAAGTGAGGATCAGAAGGGTTTTTTACCCGGGAGGCAGATGAGAGACCTTACACACAATAATAGGTTCAATACATCTTGCCATAACACAAGGAGTGCCTTTGGCGGTGGTAACCTTAGATGGGGCTAAAGCCTTCGATCGGGTAAATTGAAAGTGTCTTGCAGGCACTCTAAAGAGGTTTGGGGTGGGGGATGATATGAAGAGTGTGTTACATAACATTTACAGTACACCCGGAGCCCAGGTGTTAGTCAATGGCAGTCTTACTTCTCCGGTAAAAATTAGTAGGGGGACTAGGCAGGGTTGTCTCTTGTCCAATGTTCCCTCTAATTTTTTTCCACTGTGTGCGGCAGTGTGCGGTCTCTGTGCGCTGCAGCCAAGGATACGTGCACCAAGAAATTGACCATTCACGCGCGCGCAGCGCATAACTAGCCAAGATCTTTGGCATTAGCCTCTCCATACCACTAAAGCAAAAAAGGGATATCATTGCTCCATGCAATAGGGCATCAAGGCAGTTTTGTGACCTGGTTGCACACCCCAAGGACATGACCTGTTAAGTGCCACCTACACCCCAGTTAGAGAAAACAGAGGAACATTGCCAGCGGCCTTTAAACGCTGTTTTCATTGACTTCAATCCAGATTCAAATATGAGCATTTCCTGCAATAGGAGAGCACGACTATCGCTCTAAAAGGCTTATTTGAGCTGAGAAAGTGATAATGCATATAAACAACTATGAAGTATGACAATGATGGAAAAGTTGATAACAGCACATTTCCTACTGTTCTGAAGCATTTCCTAGCGCATTAACCATTCATTTTCAACATAAATATCACTTGCTCGCTTGTATGCTAAAGTACGCCAAATGATGTTTAAAACACTCCCTGCGGCCTTTAAACGCTGTCATCATTGACTTAAATCCAGATTCAAATATGAGCATTTTCTGCAATAAGAGAGCACGACTATCGCTCTAAAACGCTTATTTGAGCTGAGAAAGTGATAATGCATATAAACAACTATGAAGTATGACAATGATGGAAAAGTTGATAACAGTACATTTCCTACTGTTCTGAAGCATTTCCTAGCTCATTAACCATTAATTTTCAACATAAATATCACTTGCTCGCTTGTATGCTAAAGTACGCCAAATGATGTTTAAAACACTCCCCGCGGCATTTAAACGCTGTTTTCATTCACTTCAATCCAGATTCAAATATGAGCATTATCTGCCTCAGGGGAGCACGTATATCGCTCTAAAAGGCTTATTTATTAACGTGCGCGCTTGCCGAAGGGGCAGGGAACATTGCTCTTGTCCCCTATTCTCTTTGGTTTGTATATTGAGCCCCGTGTGCAAAGTTTGAGGCTAAATAGGGAAATTGAGCCTGTTATGGTGGGAGCCTATTCAAGGAAATTAGCACTATATGCTAATGATCTTATGCTGTACACCTCAAAAGTACAAAGTGCTTTACCACGACTGATGACAGAGGTGAAGTCTTTTGGGAGGCTGTCCGGGTAAGAAATTAATGACAGTAAGACAGAGCTAAAGATATGTTATCATAAGTGTCAGTACAGTCAGACATCAAAGGCATTCAGGTACCTGGGGTAATGATACTACACGATCTAGAGAAGATACTTGAACTGAATATTGACAAAGTATATAAATAGGTTGATATAATGTTAAACAGGTGCCAGAATCTCCCACTTACTGTGTATGGCAGAATAAATCTGGTAAAGATGTCCATTCTCCCCAAGCTCGCATTTTCGTTTGATATTATTCTCTAGGAGTTCGACAAGAAAATCTTCGCTAAGGTCCAGGGGAGAGTAACATCCAATTAAGGGGTCAGGCTTTCTTGGAAGAAGCTGAGGAGGAAGACAGAAAATGGAGGGCTGGGATTGCCGGATTTTCAGCTGTACTGTTGAGCGTATCATTTTAAGAACAACAGAATGTTATTGAATGGCCCAGATGGTTTGCTAATGGGACTCATGTATAGTGCTATGCTGAACGGATTGTCTGAGGTCGGCTTTATGTACAAATTTGGAGGCCTACGTTCTTTAAAAAGTGAGACTGAAGTGTCTGAAAGCTGCAGCGAAAATGTGGTTTCGAGTACGGTCCCTTTTGGGTATTCCGTACTATAATAAATGGTCTTCGGTATGGGACTCACCTGGGACTCTGGCATGTCTGTTAGACATTTCGGAAAAGCCTCTGAAAGCTGCCTGAGAAATGTGCTGAGGGCACAAGGTGGAAGGTTGAAAGGGTTTGTCTTGGGATACGTGGAGAGAACTGACTAATGAGACACTCCCCAGATTTAAGTACTATTGAATTTCCGCTTGGCTCCAAAGTCAGAAGTGGTTGGATGTGAAATTAATCCTCATGGAACAGGATCTTCAAGATCCGAAACCAAGGAAGAAGGAGGTATCTTGCTGGTATGGACATTTGGTGGAGGCCGAGATAGAGAAATGAGACCCTGCATCTGGTCTGGGAGGAATACTTGTCAAATGCTGAGCTGTAAGAGTTATGGCAAGTATCTATAAGCATGCTTTACACTGTTCAAATTCTGCCGCCTTAGGAAGAAATCACTTTTTTACTTTATACAGGGTATATTGGACCCCAGTGAAATTGGCTAAGTTGAGAGAAGCTGGGGTTAGCAAGTGTAAGCGGGCGGAGCTCAAGACTCGGATGATGTTCATGTGTTTGCCAATTGCTGGAATGTTTTTGGAGAAACGTGGGCAAGAGGATTACTGAAATCTTGGGTTCACAGTCAAGGTAAGAGCCCCTGTTATTAAGTTTGGTACAACTCATTATGCTCCTGGCTCTAGGGTCCCCACAAAACTTCAAAGCATGTTGACATTCTATCTGATTCTCCTAGCAAGGACAGAGATATGCAAAGCATGGTGTCAACCCTCTTCCCCAACGTGGCTGTAGTGGTGGAATTTGGTGAGATATTTTAGAAAATTGAATGATAAAATTAATTGGAAATGGAGGGATGCAGAATCTGGGTAATTCTGGAAATTGATGGAAGGCTGTGACGTCTGATGATTATACCTCTTGATCAGTTGTTATCGATGCAAGGTGTTGGGCGATCCCTTGTTTCGGAACATTGACTGATTATGGCCCCGATATAGGCATGAGGGATAGACAAATCAGGAGGGTGTTCATGTTTATATTCAAGGTGATATGAGGACAAAAAAAGAGAGATTACATAATGACCATTTGAATAATATGGGCAAAAACTGTCCATTTTTGCTTAATGTTACTAGACCATTTCAGTGGGCCTTTCAATTTGAACTGCAAAAATGTTTTGAAATTATTAATTTTCTTTGTAAATATGCACATTTTACGTGAAGCTATTATTCAAGTAAAACTAATATAATCTCTCCTAGTAAGGGCTACTGATTAAAGCAATATTAGACTGTATTGCTTCAAATAAGGTTAATGGAAAATCCCTTGATCAAATCTAAATATTGGCAAAATATAATTGTGAACAAATAAGTGTATGAAAATAATTGAAATGAAGTATAACTTTTCCAAGCATGGAAATGTAGAGAGCCTAATGACCTTTGCATCAGAACATTAGACTTCTTCTAAGACAGACATTACTGGAACGAGGTGCCCAGTGTCTTCAAACAAGTGCATCACAAAAGAATGATGAACGGAGTGCTGAACAATGCAAACACTCACCCCCAGTCACAGATCTGGGTTTAATCCATTGTTCTTTTACTCACCATGCCACCCACGTTTGACCCAGCCATATGCAAATTAATCTTGACCCTGTTCCCCATGGGAACAGTCCAGCCCGAACTGCCAGGCCAGGTCCTCCTTGGACCAGAAACAAGCATCCTGGGACCAGTTTCCAAGTATCACCCTTCATCAGACAGGCTAGCTTGAATCCAGTGGCACAGTGAGCACGAGACCCACGTCTGGGCATACCCTTCCCACTTAGGGCAACTTTAGCAACACAAAGGGATGATAGACGGACCATTGAACAATGCAAACACTCACCCCCAGTCACAGTTCTGTGTTGAATCCATCGTTCTTTTGCTCACCATGACTCCCCAGTTTGGACCCACCCACATGCAAATCAGTCTTGACCCTGTTCCTCATGGGAACAGTCCAGCCCGGACTGTCAGACCAGGTCCTCCCTGGACTGGAAACAAGCATCCTGGGACCAGTTTCAGGGTATCACCCTTCATCAGCTGAACTAGCTTGAATTCAGTGGCACAGTGAGCCCGGGACCCACGTCTGGGCATACCTTTCTCACTTAGGGCAACTTTAGCAGCACAAAAGGATGCTGGACGGCGTGCTGAACAATGTAGACACTCACCCCCAGTCACAGATCTGGGTTTAATCCATTGTTCTTTTGCTCACCATGCCACCCCAGCCTGGACCCAGCCTTTTGCAAATCAGTCTGACCCTGTTCCTCAGGCGAACGATCCAGCTGGAACTGCCAGGCCAGGTCCTCCCTGGACTGGAAACAAGCATCCTGGGACCATTTTCAGGGTATCACACTTCATCAGCCAAACTAGCTTGAATCCAGTGGCACAGTGAACAAGGGACCCATCCTGGGCATACCCTTCCTACTTAGGGCAACTTTAGCAACACAAAAGGATGATGGACAGAGTGCTGAACAATGCAAACACCCACCCCCAGTCACAGATCTGGGTTGAATCCATCATTCTTTTGCTCACCATGCCACCCCAGTTTGGACCCAACGAAATGCAAATCAGTCTTGACCCTGTTCCTCAAACAAGTGCATGTCATCAAAAGAGGGTCAGGTGATAGGTAAAGAATAGCTGAGGAACATCTGTGGGCTATGTGAAGTGGGACCAAATGCTGTAGGGGACCTCATATTTTTATGGCAGTTGGGAGGCTGCATTACAAAACAAAGCCCTCATCAGGGCTAAATTTGTTTAAAAAAAGGTCAGTGGCAAAGATTTTCTTAGGATTTCTCTTCCACCGCATCCCAGGCCAGAGTTGCTGAATAAGTTGTCTGCCTAGTGTTTATTTCTCCTCAAGAGTCTCTCTTCCAGTACCCTGTACTTCCAGTCTCTTTATCTCACCCATCAGTGATCTATTTCACCCCTTCTTTTTCCTATATACTACTGATTTCCTATCTTGCTCTTCCTGCTCACATCTCCCTTCACTGTAGTTGTCTATTTTGCCCTGGATCAAACTCGGGTGATGAAATATAAGTACTGGTTCCATTACAAGTGCTAGTGCCACCAGCTGCAATCACCAGCACACATTAAGGACTGGTTCTCATTAACCAACAGATATTAGGATACCTGTGGGGAATGGTTTTGGTAACCAGAACACTTGGTATCATAATGCACATTAGACATAAGGCAGTGGTTTGGGCTAAGTTTGCTAGTGGTGGGAATGTTCTCTTCCTGCAAAACTCCACTCTTCACCGCTGTTAGATATGGGATTGGTTGGGCTCGTTTGCATTTGAATAGCAAATGTGGCTTGCCTGTTGGGACTCACCGAAGTAGAACCCGCTGCAGCAAGTATTTCTGGTTCAACTAGAATCCTTCTATACTTAAGTTATGTGGCTCTTTACTGTAGGGTGCCTAAATGAATTTCAGATTATTGTCGTGATGGTTTGGTAGCTGCTTTGAGTTCAGAGGTTCAGACAAAAGTAAAGAAACTCAGGTTCAGACTTAGAGGCTTTTGCATCGGCTCACGGAGATGCAGAGCCGCATATGCTGTTTGCTATCCAGGTCCAAAAATATTTTATGCTGGAAAAGGTTTCTATTTTCTCAGTGCAAATACTGACTTACACCACTTTGTGGAGTTGGGTGTTAATGGGCAGATCAGCACAAACACCGATAGGTTTTGACGCAATGTCCAATATCCTAAGATGAAAAGAACAGTATTTGCACACAAATCGACCACCTACTCGAAGCAGATGCCTTCAAGGGGGATGTGTGTTCATGTCTCAAACACTGCTGCATTGCATGTGTGCCGCAGTGCACAGCACATATCCAGTGGGTGGGGAAACTTCGGTGTTTTCTGTGTATAACAATTTGTACTGGGAGGGTATGCTTCCAGTACAAATTCTATGCCCGACAGTGTACTCTGACCTGTGCACCCTGGTGAGAGCCTGTGTGTCGCACAAGACACTTTTGTTTGGAAGGCAGCACAGGAGAAGACAAAAGCAGCATGACAGCCAGTATGCGTAAATGTGGTTTTGCCCTGAGATTTCGCCCTTGTGCAAATGTGCATGCGGCACTGCCTCACAAATGAGTAAATCTGGGCTTCAGTGTAAACGCCTGACTTCATTCACTCTCTTGTTCTGAACGAGCAATAATTAGAGCGCTTCCTCGCACTTAGTATGCAGTTTTGAGCCACCTTACAATAGTGTTGTATCAATTACAAAGCACTTAATTAAACTCTGGCCTTCCCCTCCTGAATAAGTCATAGCAGTTATGAAAAAAAGATGAAGCAACTGCGTTTTCGTGATACGCGCACTCTCTCCCCATCCTGCCCCCCGGAATATGCTTTGAACTAATATATAGGAAGCTGCAGACCAATGATAACATTCAGAGCGCTCTTATCAGAGAAGAGCAGGAACACCCAGAAAGAAATTACGATGAACAAGATAAAAACGATTTATTTCCATAGTACGCCGTCATTCTTAGTGGTTTGAAACCCCGGCTTTGTAAAAGATTAAGGTCTGACCAAAGTAAGGCATTTCTCCCCACAATATGGTTGTTTTTATCTTCCTCTTGCACCTTCTTAGGTTGCAAAATACTTAAATGTTCGGAACATTTCTAAACACTACGTATATTTTTACACCTACACAACATAAGAGACGCTGCTGATAAATCGATTCAGTTTCAAAAGCTAGTGTTGTTCAAATACTTTAAACATATTATGAGTCGGTGGCCTCATTTGTAGTATCTTCATAATTGTGTGCTTCAATTAAATATTTAAAAATACATTCAAAGCGCACTCATACACGCACACCCTGCAAAGTTGAATCGCATGCTTGAGAATGGTTTAGCTCTGGAACCTATAATGAACCAGGCGCGTGCAGTAGCTGGAAGAGAACGTCCCACCAGAGAAATAAAATATACTCAAGCCTTTCCAGCATGCGAAGAAGTATGTTGTTACCCGCAGATACTCTAACATTTCAATCCACATCTCACTGTGTCTCGCTTGATATGGAAAAGCCATCCAACCATCCGTTAACCGGAAGGTTCAAACTACCAGCTTTTGTCGTTGGACAAAACCATAATGTTGTGATGTAATGCTGTCATATTTACGTGCTCTGCGGCATTGCCATTAAATACTCGTGCATCAAAGTCAAGATCTTGAACTTCATTCCGTGCTGGTCAGGCAGCCCTTGTGCAGTGGTGGGTGGGGCAGTCTGCCAATATGGCACTGCCAGGTGGTCCAGCTTGAAAGGGCAAGTGTGTGGGCTGGTATTTTTAGTCCGGACACGGCCGACGGGACCAAATATAGCAAGCATTGGCAAAGCCAATTGATCTCGCTTTTGGGTAGGCAAATGACTTTGCAGTTGGGTAGAGGTGGACACTTTAGTCAACAGCACTTTAAAAATTAACAAAAGCGCTATGAAGTGGCCAGTGCTGGCTGTATCATAGCGCTTTTTATGGGCGAGCGCAAAGCGCTCAGTCCATTCAGTAATCTCTCTTTGGGCTTCAAACCACGCTCATGTCACGTCAGTCACTTACATTGGTTTGTGGGCTTGCCTTTTAAAATCCGCTTGCTTTCATTTGTGAAAGGCATGCATACGTCATGCCTTTTCTGGTGTTTAGCCCACCTACACAGCACTGGTAAACTACTGGAAACATACGAGGCTCGATGTTTTGAGCCTGGGGTCCGGACTACTTTATCTGTTTATTTTCCATGCAGCGCCATTGCGCTTTTTTTTCTTTACACTGCTAATAGCACTAACTCGAGCAAATGCAAGACCCGTTGCATTGAAAATGCTTGTTTTCCTTTGGCGGTTGGGATGGTGGTAATAAGTAACAAGGAAGTGGAGTGGGAAGAGAAGAACCAACATGAATTGGGGCTTGGGAGGGAAAGAAGCAACACATACGGGGACCGGAGGGGAAGAAGCAACACAGAAGGGGTGGAAGGGGAAAGAAGCAAAATGGACAGTGGGTGGGGATGGAAGAAGCCACATGGACAGGGAATAGGAGGGGACAAACAAAACGGAGAGGGGGTGGGAGGAGAGAAAGCATCACGGACCGGGGAGAGGAAAAAGAAGAAACAAGGAAAAAAAAAATAGAACCTCAGTCACAGCAGCAGAAGCGGAAGGACCCTATTTCCTGCTGCCTAATTAGAATGCAGCAAATGAGGGTGACAATGAAGCGCACGAAGGGCAAGCAATGGGCGGGCTCCAAGCTCCTTAAAGAACACAATATCTCTTGCAGGCGAGAGCACATGCACTGATGCATGCAAGAAACCTAAAACTAACCCATATACTGGCTTTTTCAAGCTGACCAATCGGGCTCTACCAAACTGCCTGAAAGGCCAGTCCAAGATTGCCAGTGTAGAAGGAGCCTGACCTCCAAAGCATGGTACCATTCGGACTGCTGCATTCTGAATCACTTACACTTTTGCAATGCCCAAAGCATTGCAGAAGACCATCTTTGCTCCTTATACATTTTTAACCACAGTGGCCCTTTCGGCTGCTAATAAATAGGTCACGTTTCACAAAAGAGCTTGAAGCGGCAAAAAGAGGCTGCAACAACTGCTGTAATGTGACACTCCAAAGACATACATGCATCAGACATTATGCCCACATTCATCAGTTTATTTTTAATCAGGGTATTGTCCACATATTTAAACACAATACCCCAATATCTAGGACTGGCTTTAGTGCTGGTGGCACACAGTATGGCACCCGTTTTTGGCACCTCCCCAAATGACGACCGTCTCCATGGATTCCCTTACTACGACCCTCAGACAGCTCCCCTCATCTCTCAGTAGCCCCTCTATCACATGAATTTCCTTCACCCCATTTACTTATCCCATGTCCCACTTGCTTGACATACCTGTAATAATTAAATCTAATTATTATTGACTTAATACAGCATTTGAAACTGAAGGAGATGCTTCAGTTTCTCGCCGTGCACAATCTTGTCATCAATTATGTAATTTCAGATGTTATCAGTGATGTCATAGATTATGTCATGAGTGACTTAATATGTGGGGGTAATTGGTAGTACATGGCCCGTTTGCAACTTGTAGTTACTTTAGGGTATGAGTTATAGTTGCTTGAGATAAATATAACTGGTGAATTTCAGTGTTTTTTTTTGTTTAAAACACTACATTGTCACTGAAACTTTCACCTATCTATAACTTTACTTTAACCTTTGTTTCTTTCCAGTGAATTTCTAAGGTGCTTTTAAATGTGAAGTAAGATATAATTAGAACCCTAACTATAATGTCATTTTAGCCTTTGTATTTTTCAGTGATTTTCTAGGTTTTTTAAACTAAAGTAATATTTTATTACCATACATAATGCAAACCCCACGCAGCCAGGCCCTGCATCCAACCCCTCGCTGGCCAGCATCCCTATACCATGCACGTCCTTCTGGCATGTGCAGCATGCGGTTGGTCTTTCATACTCAGGATGCACTCAGACAGACGTACTGACTTTGTCAAAGAGTCACAACATCAAAATATTAAATGTGGGCCTATTGGTTTTATCAAGAGGTGAGCACATGAATATACGTAAAGCAGTTCTACCATGTTTGTCCAAAAATAGTCAATATTTTTAATCAAATGTATACTTCAGTATTTCACACAATGCAATACCAACTGCGACCTAGTGTATCCATCAGCTAACAAACTGGAGCCCTCTCACCCAGAAGTCACCAACGAAATTATGAAAACAATCAACTCAGGAGCCCCACCGACCCTTGCCTCTACCACATCTACAACCTAGGAGGGACCCTGATCATCTCCAACTGCTATACCATCATTAATGCCTCCATCCACAGCGAACCTTCCCAGACTACTTTAAACATGCAGACGTCACAGATCTCCACAGACTCATCTCACTCCTGCCCTTCCCATCCAAAGTCATTAAAAAGACAATCAACAGGCAACTCTCAAAAAATCTAGAACATCTAGACATCACTCAGCCAGGTTTCCATATCAATAACTGCACGGAAACCACTTTCATCACAAAAACTGATGACATCTGTACCTTTATGGACAAAGGGAAAACAGCAGATCTTACCCTGCTCAATCTTTTTATGGCCTTCAACACTGGCTCCCATCAAACCCTCATCTCAAGACTTCACAACTCAGTAATACAAGGAACTGCCTTGAGATGGCTTTTCTCCTTCCTCTCCAACAGAACCCAATGAGTCAAACTTCTGCTGTGCACCTCTCAACCCAAGAAACTCATCTGTGGAGTCCCTCAATGGCCATCATTGAGCCGTACCCTCTTCAGAATCTACATGGCACCACTCGCCCATGTCATAAGATCCCTAAAATTCAACATTGTTTCCTATGTAGATGACACTCATCTTATTCTCTCCCTCACAGGCAACAACCACACCACCAGGACCAACTTCACAACCTGCATGTTAAGCGTTGCAAAATGGTTAAAAAAGAGCTGCCTAAAACTCAACAATGACAAAACGGAAGTCCTGATTGTTAGAAACAATAACTCTCCTTGAGGCGTCTCCTGGTGCCCAACCAAACTGGGACCCACCCACACCCCCACAGACTGCGCCATAAACTTTCAATCATCTTGGACAACAAATGATAACCAAACAAGTGAATGCCATAACGTCTTCCTGTTTCCTCATCCAACACATGAGCCTCAAAATATTCAATTGGCTCGCCACAAAAACCAGACACACAGTAACCCAGACCCTCATCACCAGCACACTGGACTACAGCAATACACTCTATGCCGATATACTGAACCAAATCATAAAAAGACTCCATACGACCCAGAACAATGATGCAAGACTAATCCTCATTATCCCCTGCACTGCACGCACACCGCCCCACCTTAGAGAGCTACATTGACTATCCATTCAGAAGCGCTACCAATTCAAGCTGCTCATCTGCAACTACAAAGCCCTCCAACTTCCACCATCCAAATAGGCAACTGAGCTCAGCCATACTCTGCCTTGCACAGATGCCACACATCCACAGAAGCAAAACAGGAGTGCGCTGTTTTTTCCGACATCGCCACCAAAACCTGGAACAACCATCTCCATCACATCAGGACCCGCCTATCTCTATTCAAGTTCTACAAGAAACTGAAGACCTGAGTGTTCATCTGGGAGCTCCGATTGGCCTACACATCTGCTCTAGTGCCTGGATACCCCATGAGTGATAAGTGTACTATACAAATCCTCATAACATAACAATGTTTAATAACAGTGATTATTATAAAAATGCTTAGTAACGTTTTAATTAGTAAGGATAAAATCAACATGCCTGTGAGTCTTTCTTTTAACATAGATTTTATGATTGCATTTTATGGGCTGAAAAATGTAAAAAAGAAAAACTCAGAGAAGTTTTTTTTTTCTCCCAAAAATAAAATCCGCATCTCTAAGTCCTCTTTTTAATCATTTTTCAACACACAAAATGCAATAATAAAAAACAACACAACAATGTCTTGCACTCCAGCTAAAAAACATATAGCTTGAGTTAGAAGCGGTTTTGAAAAATATGATAAGTTGTACTGGAGTCATACATTTAATGACCCAGGAGACATACTGTCTGCACTCCCTGCAGCCCCCCACGACATTTAAACATGATTGGCAATGCCCCTGCCCCTACCAGGGAAATCACCAAGCTAAAAAATAGGTAAATCGCCCTTGCTGGGCATTATGGGGCACTCCTTTATGGAGCAGTGAATAATAAATAGGCTGCTACTGATGCTCATTTATTATTCACTTAAAAATCTATATATTCTTGTGGATGTCCTGGTGCCCGTGCAAGGCACCCTCATTGTAAATTTTGTTTAGAGGCCCAGAGGGAGCTCTAGGGCCTCTGTGGCCTGCCCTAGATGGCTCACAACCAGTACCCATAGTGGATATCAGCGAGAGCTGGCATTTTTTCTCTTAAGAGGGTGCCATGTGCCACCTTGAGGCACTCACACTGAAGGGGTTTTTGGTGGATGAGGGCAGCCCGAAGTCCCTGCGACACCATCCGGCTCCCAGCCAGCACTATCAGGGTACTGGTGAGATAGACAAAACCAGCAACTTTCCTTAGCTCCAGCCTCGGTGGTAGCAACGTTTTTTAAATGTCCCCGCCAGGGGGGAGCAAAGTTGAGTTCCCTTCCCAGGAGCGTGCAGACAGATATGCCTGCATGCTCCGATACAGGAAGTGTCCTAAGGGTGGGCTCCCTGGGACACTATAAAGTATCAGGCCCCAGGAGGTGAGCTCTCCATAACTGTTATTAGCAAGGATAGGAGGGCTTGCACCCCTTCCCTTTTAAAACAAATTCAGGTGCAGGGCATGGGGTCTCCCTAGAACTTAGCATGCTGGGGAAGAGGGGCACACACTCCTTTCCCCTTTAATTATAATTTAGTCGCAGGAATGAGGTACCTTGGGTTAGTAGAGCTTTGTGGAGGGGAAATTAATGCCCTCCTCCCCTTCAATTCTATCTCTGCCTCGGGGCTGGGGACCCTGGAGCCTCAACGAGGCTCTTGGAGGAGAGATGGACATCCCTCTCCCCAAGTTATTGATTCAGTGCAGGGCGCAGGGTCTGTAGAAGAGACAGGAGGGGTGCCGCACACCCTCTCCCCATTTCAATAAATTGCAGGCCCAGGAAATGGAGTCCCAGGGGCTGAAATGGGCTTGCTGCCCGGGAGAGTGGGAGCAGGTATGCCTGAACTCTCCAAGACAGGAAGCAACAGTGTCCTGAGGGTGGGCTTTCCGGGACTCTATGAAATATCAGGCCTCAGGAGATGGAGTCCCCATAACTGATATTAGCACAAAGAGGGGGGCTTGCACCACTCTTCACTTTAAAAGAAAAATCAGGCCCAGGGGAAGGGCTTGCCCTGGAACTTAGCAGGTTTGGGAAGGGGGGGCGCACACTCTGTCCACTTAATTATAATTTGATCCCGGGGAATGAGATCTCTGGGGTCTTAAAAGGCTTGTGGAGGTGGGCCGAATGCTCTCCTCCCCTTCAATTCTATTTTGGCAGCGGAGCTGGGGACCCTGGAGCCTCAATGAGGCTTTTGGATGATGGCTGCACATATTCCTCCCCAAATTATTGATTCAGCCCGGGGAGATGATTTCCCAGGCCTGTAGAAGGGGTCACACGGGCTGAAATAGGCTCAGGAGGGGGCCCCTGTGCACTCCAGCCTCACCAAATTCTGACAGATATTGACACCTAGCCCACCCTGGGAGTCATATTTAATTAAAAAACATGGCAAATGCTATTTTGTTGCCCTTGTCTCATAGGAGTACTGCAAGATCATGACAAAAAAATAATACTTTTTGGTTGGGGGGGTCTTCTCTGGGGTTCCCCTCAAGGGTTAAGGGGGCACCAATATACCTACATTGCCCCCTTATATTATTTTTGTAAACATTTTCAGGAGAAGGGAATAAGTCCCATGATACCTGTTATGGCTGCTGCAACATTTTCTTTCATATTGAGGCCAGCCAATAAGAGTGCTCACTCCCCTGGGAGCAAAATGGCCCAAGGAGGAAAAGAAGAAAAAACCCTCAGACAATCAGAATGCTATATTTCTTTGAAGTTGTGCTCTATGGACTCTCTTGAGAGTCCTTCAAACTCAACCGCCCAGATATACAAATATTTTTCAACCTTCATTTTTCAAAAACTATTGAATGGATCTACATCAAATCACAAAAGTCACACTTGTAGATCAAGATCTAGCTTCCTGCCAAATTTGGTATAATTCTGTTCAGCCTTTTGGGATTTAGCCATTTTCAAACAAAATGTATGGAAAACTCATACAGCCATTTAGTTTTGGGGCCTCCACTTTTTTTGGACCCTGCTTCATGGATCATCCAGAAACTTTCCAGGAAGACGCTGAGGTGAATGAAGATTGTTTTGGAAAAGTTGCGGGAAGATTCATCAAAGGTATTTGTAAAAAGTATTAGCAAACCACAAAATGTTCTTCCTATGGAAATGCAGGCCTAGCTATACTCTTCCTATGGAAACACAGACCTAACTATACCCACACAGAGAGAGGGAGAGAGGGAGAGAGAGAGAGAGATTCACTAAAAACATAGGTTACAGGGACATTATAGTTAGGTTCAGATTTTACACACAAAACCATAGAAATGCAGCAGTTATAGTTATACTTATCCCAAGAAACTATTTTGTGCCCTCAGGTACCTATAATTGCGCCTCCACCATGCCAATTTTCTCTTCAATAATTTTATTGCAAATATTGCATTGATATTGTCAATCAGGCCATAGAAGATCTCATGACTGATTTAATATGTGAGATAATTAGCAGTGCATTGCGAGGGCGTGAATTATAGTTACCATAGGGCATGCCTTATAGTTTCTTGAGATAAGTATAGCTGTAGCTGCAAATTTCTGTGGTTTTGTGTGTAAAATCTGTGCCTAAATATAATGTCCCTGTAACCTTTAGTTTTTAGTGAATTTCTATGTTTTTTAAAATTATGTTTCCTAACTATAACATCCCTGTAACCTTTGGGTTTTTCAGTGCATTTCTAGGATATTTTAATGTAAAGTAATATTTAAGTATCATACTTTAATCAAACCACCACCGCGCATGGCCACATTTACCAGGCCCTCCAGCCAACCCCCACATGCAGTCAAGCCCACTCTTTGGGTTTGTGAGTGGGTGTGTAAGTGGCTGTATGGGTGTGTGATGGTGTGTAGGTATGTAAGTGGGTGTGTGAGTGTGTGAATGAGTGTTTGAGGGGTGTGAGTGGGGTGTGGCTCTGTGAGTGGGGTGTGAGTGGTTTTGTGGGTCTTGAGTAGGTGTGTGAGTGGCTGTATCGGGGTGTGATTGGGTGTGTGAGTGGAAGTGAGGGTGTATAAGTGGGTGCGTGAGTGTGTGAGTGGGTGTTTGAGTAGATGTATGCGTGGCTGTATGGGTCCGTGAGTGGTGGTGCAAGTGATTTTGTGGGTCTGTGAGTGTGTGTGTGAGTGGCTTTATGGGTGTGTGAGTGGTTGTATAGATGTGTAAGTGGGTGTCTGAGTGGATGTGTGAGTGGCTGTGCGAGTCTGTGACTGGGTGTAGTAGCAGTTTTTTGGGTTTGTGAGTGGGTGTATGAGTGGCTGTGTTGGTCTGCGAGTGAGTGTGCAAGTGGTTTTGTGGGCCTGTAAGTTGGTGTGTGAGTGACTGTATGAGTGGTTGTGTGGGTGAGTACGTTTTTTAGTGGCTGTGTGGGTCTGTGACTGGGTGTGGTAGTGGTTTTGTTGGTCTGTAAGTGGGTGTGTCAGTGTGTGAGTGAGTGTGTGTATTTTTTCTTGGATTCACATGGGGCCTTGTGCTGAGCACCACAGAGAATCTGTGGATCTTTGTGCCCTAAAACAATGTCTTTGGGCAATTTCTTGCCCCTGAGGGGTCCCTCACAAACCCCTCCATCAGTCCCATAGAGTCAGGGTACCTCTGCCCTGACCTCTTCTATCAGTTTTTTTTTTTTTTTCCCCATCCCTGGGCCAACTGCAAAACAGAGTGGCAGCAGGTTGCGGCTAGCCAACCATGCCATTGTTCTTTGTGCTGGCATCTGCAGAAGTTACAGATTCTTGGTTGAAGTGAGGGCAGCCAATTAGATCTCAGCATGAGATCTGTCAGATCCACGGACTCTCTGCATCTTTAGATATACATAAATCTTTTTTCTTTAATAATCTCAAAAACTCCTGAACAGATTTACACATAATTACAAAATCAGAGGTTTCTGGACCAAGATCTAGCTTTCTGCCCAGTTTGGTCCAATTCTGTCCAGCAATTAGGGCTGTAGTCATGTCTAAAATCCCTATGGAAAATTGCCTTAGCAAAATGTATTTTGGACCCCCCCACTTGATGAATCACCCCGAAACTTGTGTCTTAAGGTAACTATAACTAGTGCCCCGAGATGCACAGTTTTCTCATCAATAATGTTACTACAAATGTTACAGTGACATTATCAATGGTGTTATAAAAGATGTCATGAGTGCTGTAGTATCTGGGGTAATTAGCAGTGCATGGCAATGGCGGAAGTTATAGTTACCTTAGGGCACGAGTTATAGGTACTTGAAATACCTCTAACTATAACAGCTGAATTTCTATTTTTGTATGTTTAAAATGTGAGCCTAACTATAGCGCCCCTGTAGCCTTTGTTTTTTAAGTGGGTTTCTATGTTTTTTTTCCCTTTCTATTTCCTAATTATAACATCCCTGAAACCTTTGTTTTTTCAGTGAATTTCCTTTTTTTAAAAAAAGTAATCTTAATTACTGTATGTTAATCCAACACGCGCAGCTCACAGCCTCTCTTCCATGGAAAATGGGGGTGGGGAGAGCGGGGCAGTTACATATCACTAATGTATATGGGGCAGTGCCAAAAGGAACGGGCTTCTGGCCCATTTCACATAGTTATAGTTTTTAAAAGGGATAACACGATATCTGGTCTCAGCAGCAGATGACAAGAAAGAACCCACTCGTCTCTTCATGAGATATTGCGCTCAAAAAAGCAAGGATGCAAACACCTCCATCAAGGTTTATAGTTAACTTTTCAAGGTGAAAATGCAGAGAAAAAACACTTGCTTTGCATTAACCATGCACAAGAAGTTTGGATGGTTAGTACTTTACAGAAGTGAACCTTCAGCTTGGGCACCTGCTTTGTTTATATCGGTAAATGCTTCCCATTGAGGTTCAATTTCTGTGAAATGAGCATCATGCCAGAATAAATCTTGTACTGTGTATTTATCCAAGAAGAGGCCAGCATTTTGTGCAGACTGTCTACCCAACTGGAATAATTTCTACTGCCAAATTAGTAAATGCTACATCATTGGGTAAATGTATAGTGCATCTCCTATACTACAGCTGGGTGAAGGAAGCCAAGGTAATGTTTCCAGTGACCTTGTGTGTCTTTATCTTTGCCAATGTGATTGTTCCTTGATCATCTTCATCAGATAACTTTACGGGGTGGAACTACAGCGAAAACAACAAAATGTGTTTTCCCAGCAGATGCAGATGCTCTGTGAAAAGACTTATTTTTATTTATCATGGTGACGGTGGGGGAAGCCTCAATGCCCCTACTGTCCCAGCTAGCTCCCCATCTTCTGTGGGAACCAGCACTGCTCCTGAACGCAGGGTGGCTGCTGTAAAAGCAGCTCCCTACGTGCTGGAGCAATACTTTTGTTTCCTTCCCTGCTTGCTTCTCTGCAGTCCGAGAAGGAGGTGAAATCTCAGCTTTAGGCAAGCAGGAACATTTCAACAGCTACCGCTTGCTGGAAACAAGAGTGTTTGCTTTTCCTTGGGGGGAGCTGTCACAGCTCCAGCCAAGCAAGCAGCTACCTCATGAGGTTGGGCACCTTGGGAACAGCAGGAGCCAGCCCAGAAATGGTGGTTCCCAGGGTTGCATATGGCCTAGGAGAAAGGCTGTGCAGCCCCTGGGAGGTGGTAGTCCCCAGGGTCTAAGGGAGTTCCTTCAGCCCTCTGCATCTTTTTTTAATTATAGCCTCCGGGAGGGCGTGATTCCTGGGGCCTGGGGGGGTCCACACAACCCCCTGCATAATTCAGTTGTTGTAGCCCTGGGGAAGAGGTGGTCCCTGGTGCATGGGGTGCCTGCGCGCCCCCTGCACAATTTAATTTTTTGTAGCCCCAGGGAGGTGGTGATCTCCAGGGATTCATTAATCCCTTGGAGGGTGGGGGTCCTTGCACCCCTCCATTTTCCTAAAGCTTTGTAATGTCCCCGGGATTTCACCCACCGGGGGCTATAAAAACAAGCGCGGGATACCCGATCTTTTTATAAAAAAAAAAAATTGCCGAATGCGTGGATCCATCCACGAAGTTTCCTGAAAATTTGTGCAAAGGCCTGGCTACTCTGTGTGGCCAACCCCCTAAAGGCAGCCAACATGTGAGTCCCCTGCACAGGCCGCTTTTGGCCCCATGGACCACATTCCCCAGGGTGTTGTGCATTTTTGTAGGGGTAGGCAGGCATGGGGAAGTCCCTCCCCAAGCTTATTACAGCCCCAGGGCCCTACCCCCAGGGGCCGGGCAGATTTGTGGGGGAGAGGGACATGTGTTCCCCTCCCTGAGCTGATTTTGACCCCAGGGACCCCATCCCCCAGGGCCTGGTGTATTTTGTTACGGGAGAGGGTACGTCGCCCCCTCCCCAGGCCATTTTGACCCTGAGGACCCCATCCCCCGGTGCCCACCACTATATTTATGGGGTAGTAGGCCATATAGCCACTCTCCCTGGTCCGATTTCCGCCCCGGGGATCCCATATCCCAAGCCTGGGCCATAGTCAAAAAAAGGAAGGGACATCATGCAACCCCCCACCCCAGGACAATTCTGGCCTTGGGGAACCAATACCCCAGGCCCCAGTCAATATTGAAAAGAAGTAGTAGGGCCGAGTGGGCCTATTTCCCCAGGCCGATTTCAGCCCCAGGTACCCCATCCCCAGGGCCTGCCCAACAAAGGGTGGCTATCCTGGTGCCCACCCGTGGCTCCCCCCACACTATGGTTGGATGCTGCTGGGGGAGTCTCAAGGCCCCAGTGGCTCCAGCTGGTTCCCTGCATCCAGCGGGAGTCAGCATTGCTGTTTCTCTGCCCACTTCTGTGCAGGAAGAGATATAGGTGAAAAGTCCACTCTAAGCGGGCAGGAGCATTTTCCATGCTCCCACCTCTTGGGAGCGGACTTAGGGTCTGATTTAGAGTTTGGCGGATAGGGTTACTCTGCCACAGACACAATGGATATTCCGTCCGCCATATTACAATTCCATTTTATCCTAAGGAACTTGTAATATGGTGGACAGGATACCTGTGATGTGTTGTGACGGAGTAACCCACCTGCCAAACTCTAAATGGGGCCTCAAGGGCCAGATTTAAGAGAAAATGACGGTGTGCAATGCTGCCCCAAATTTGGCAGTGTCGCAAACCGTCATTTTCAAAACACGGGAATGCGCCTTATTTCCTAGAATATGGCACTCTCCTGTATTTCACCCTGCACTGGTGCTAAATTTGCTGCTGTGTGCCAACGCATCAACCCTTGCACCGTAGTGCAAAGATGGCTGCGTTGAGGGGGTGATTGTGTTTGTGCGGGAAGGAACACCTTCATGCATAAAAACAATCTTAAATGGCAGGTTGCCCTTTCTATGTGTGCTGCACAATGCAACATACATAGAAAGGGCAACAAACGAGGAGAAATGAAGCATTTCTCCTCATTGTACTATGCCACCCCTGGGGTGTTGTTAGATTTTGGTGATCCCTCGGGTTTACGAAAACTCGTAAATCTGAGGCAACGTCAAAATGCAATGGGTGTTGCTGTGGCACACCCACAGCAATGCCCATTGCACTCCCCTTTCACGCAAAGTGCTGCGTGTGAAGGGACCGTATTTACAAGGTGGCGTTAAGTCACAAAAAGTGGCTTAACGCCATCTTGTATATACGGCGCAGGGCTTTGCACCACCGGAGCGTCACAAAAAGTGATGCACCGGTTGTGCTAGGGACTCTTAAATATGCCCCAAAGTGTTTACTCCTGCTTGGCGGGACTTTTGAAACTGCTGCAACCAAGTGAGAGCAAACACAGGTTTCCCTCCCTGCACCCAATGGTAGTGAAACCCCATGACATAGCAGGAGCCATATATATACATACATATGGACCAAAGGCACTCTCCTTCCGCATTTTTCCTAGCTTGCTCATTTTAAGAAAGTAGATGACCTCTTGACCAGCCAAGACATAAAACTATTTAGTAGACAGCAGGTGCGCAGCTGCACCTCAAATTAGTCTGCAGTAGCTTTCCGGAAACACAATTTCTTGTTCCTGCATGTGTAACGGAGTTTGAATAGATCTAAGGACCCCTACTTGTTTGATGATGGCCTCTTCTCTTATAACAACATTAAAATCAAATGCTTCCCACAGCGTAGCCTGTGTGGACTGTCCATGTTATTAGTGAAGTATTATTCAGTGGTTGTAGCCATATTTTTTCAGAACATCTGACAGAAAGTGCCACAGTCTCTGTCTCCTCACTGTGACTGCAATTTGAAGTTGCATATGCTCTTGGGCATGGTGAGACAGTATGCAAAGGAGATGTACCACCAAGCAGCCAAACCTGATATACACACGTGAAAAGAAGTGGTATATTACTGAATAATGCATGCACTCATCTTTATCAGCATTTTGCGTTCACCAAACAGCTGCCAATTGTCAATTTAAAATTTGACTGACTTATGGCAGAGTGGTGCATAACTGGCAGACAATCTGGATCTATTCTTAAAAGAGTTGAGTACCAGTTGAAGTCTCCTCCCAAAATCAGGTTTTGTGCTTCAATCCAACGACAAGTAGAGTATATTTCATCACGTGTTACTGGTGCATCCATATTGCAAACAAGTATGTTTATTAACATAACTGGATGATTCATGCGCCGTCCCTGAACTACAATGCACATAACATTAATATCCTCAGGCACTATATAACCCAAATGGAACTCGAGGGAATGTCTCATTATTATGGCAGGACATCCTGAGTATGTACTGTAAGAGGCGAAAAACCTATTAACCCCCCATCGATTGGCAAAATGTTGGAGATCAAAAGCCAAGAAGTACATCTCCTGAAGCATAGCCATGGCGATCAGGTGTCTGCCTTGGAAGGATAACACCTCCCTCTTTTTTTCTGTGGCATTACAAGCCCTGTGGCATTCCAGGACAGCATATTACACCTGCGTTTGTGTTGTGTATCTCTTCTTTGCTCCATCTACCCTGGGTCAAACTACAGTGGGCTGTCACCAAGTAAAGGGCTGCACAATTGAGACATTTGAACAAACCAAGCCCACACATGGGGCCAACATAACAAACAAAGCTTCACTACTTGAATCTGAATCCTATTTCTTTTGTGCCCTATTGTCCCTTATTTGTTTATTCCCATTGTTTGTGTGCACTAGTTGAATAAGAGTAAACCCCACTCAACTCCATATCATTTATTCTAGATATTCTACCACTATCTTCTGTCAGTTACACACACCAAAGTCAGTTCATTGTCCTTCTTGTACTCTTATACTAACTATTCATGGATACAGTGTTTACTGCATTTCAATGACATTTCATGAAGCCAAGTCACATGGGAATTGACTGACGTCAGCAGAAAGTGACGATTTATGTCTCATGTTTGACAGCCTAATGTAGAAAGCTGTACTGACAAATATATTAAATGTGCTTATATTTTCGTTTGTTGGTGGTCACAATTGTGCCTTTGTTATTAAACAATATGCTACTGGAATAAAAATACATTTAAAGCATAATTTAGAGTCTAGACTAATTGGCTGTATCAAAACGAATTTCATATTTTAATGTTTAATGTGTGATTTATGAGCATAAAGATACATGCAGAAAGGTAACAATTGCACTTCTCTGCCACATTTACTGAAATGTACTGACAACGTTATCATTCAAAGTATAATGTATTGCTCATACTGATGAAATATTAATACTAATGAGTTATAAGTTTGGATTTTTACATGTTTTATTACATTTCCATGATTCACTAATGTAACAGATTTTTCTTATGTTAGCTTAAATGTTGCCTGCACAGCTCGTATTTTGCAGTCATATAAAAGTGATGAATCATTGTTCTTCCTAATGTGAGTTTTTCTCTGTTACATTTTCATGAGAAGCTTTGCAAATAGCAATAGGTATATTGTTGAATTGCACGGAGACCTGTGGACTTAACGTGAAATAAAATGTTGCTACTACTGTACAGATTGACATGGATGGAAGCTGGTTCTCAGGTAAAGTCTGAGAATTTGATAGACTGTTGTGAATTTGGAATCACCCCTTGTCGATGATTGAATGATGCCCCTCCTGTGTGACCTGATGTCATTAAACCGATGAATCAATTTGATTTATGCATTTTATATTAGGGAAGGCCTATAAAGTTCTAGTCAGTTCTCTCTCTGCACCTTTTCCTGATGACACTTCTGACTCAGCTTTGCTGCCGATCCAGGCGCTTTGCTAATGAAGAATTGGGATTCATAGTTTTGCTAAAGGAGTGCCTAATTCATCCCATAAAAGGAGGAACCATATTTTTGTTTAGGGTTAGGTAGTTCACATGTCATTGCTCAGCCCAAAAATTGCCCACCCTGTATTTTGCCCCATGGTCCGTTCCAGAGATTGATGAAGTTCCAGCGTCATGCCTACAATTGCTGAATGTGTGAATATAAATAAGGATTAGCGCTTGCAATGCTTTTTGCTTGAAGATTATGGTGAAGTGTGAGGTTGTGATGTGTTTTGCGGGGTCATCATACTCGAAGTGATTGTGACACTTTGTGCTAAAATATTTCTGCGGTTGTTGTTGATGATTGGTCCGTCAAGGTCTAAGATTCGGAGATCATGCACAAGTGTAGAAGACACTTGGTTAATTTGTTGTCTGTGTTGAGGTACATGTCATGAGGCACCGTTAACATGGCTATTAGAGTTTTCCTTGAGTATGTATAAGTAATTGGTTGGGATTAGGTGAATCCTGAATGTATGTGAAGGATGCATATCAATGCGAGTGAGAATAGCTGGTCATGTTTCACTCGTTGTGTAATTGTGAAAGCCATAGTCATAAGTGTAGCGCATACAGCTTTAAAAGCGTTTGAGCCCTACCCACGGTTGTGCAGGCAGGTTTTTGGTTTTTGATCACAATATTTTAGTTTTAGTGTGTGTGTGAGCAATTGTGTGAGAGACAATTATGAGGCAACTGCAGCTGCAGAGGAAAGTGAGTGTGACATTATAGTGTTTCGCGCTAGGATAGGTCGGTTAGTGTGAAGCCTCGCTGGTATTGCTGGACACTACTGCATTGCTATTGGTTGAGGACCGTGAGAGCAGAGGATTGTGGGATTGAAATAACTTCCTGATTCAATCACAAGTTGTGAATTAATTTGAAATTGAGTAAACATGATTTTTTTGAAAGCATTAAAGAGTGCGTTGAGAGATGTGTTTAGTCTAGTTAGAGAGGGTATTAAATCCCCATCAGAAGGAACTCCAGGTGTTATTGTGACAAATCTTAAAGTATTGTATTTGGTTAGACCATAGGTCTAAAATTACAGAGAGAAGGTGATTTAGCCTTTCCCCGATATGGATCTTTTAATATGAGAATCATAGATAACTTAATGTGAATAATGTATGAGATGAAACTGCCTGCAAGGCCCACACATTTTGAAGCCCTTAGTGTTTGGGAGTTAATTGCTTGTGACAAGCTATCCACTAAGTATGAGAAAATAATGTAGAAAGCCATTAAGACACATTCAAAGGCTAGATCGGACGCAGAGCATAACATATGGAGAGCAGACATATTGGAGGGAGTGAGAATGTTGAAGAAGTTGTGCCCTGTAAAATAATAGAACAGTACCCACATGTCACACTGTTTCCAGTGATGACAGTTAAAACTTTGCCTGATGAGTGGCAAGAGACAGTTTTACCAGGAGTTTGGGATTTTTCAGGAAAAGAAATAGGACTCATAAAAAGAGCCGGTAAAAATAACAGTGAAGCCAAATGCAGTGTATCCGAGGATGTAGCCTTATAACATGACCTCAGACGTAATTGCAGGAATAATTCCTGTAATTCATAACTTCATCGAGCAAGGTGTTCTAAAAGAAATCTTGGGAAGCCCAAGTAATTCCCCTATTTCAGGATTGCGGAAGCCCCATGGAAAATACCGCATGGTCCAGGATCTGAGAAAAGTTAATGACATTTTTGTCCCATGTTGTCCAGTGGTGCTGAATCTCATAGTGATTTTGTTTCAGATCCCATGTGGAGCCAAGTGGTTCATGATCATTGACTTGTGAGAGGCGTTTTTCTCCATTCCCCTGCAGAAATAGAACCAATTTGTCTTCACCTTTAAATTTGGAAACCTTGTTTGATGTCTCAAAGATATACGGAGTCACAATCAATTTTTAATCAGATTTTGAAAAATAATTTGGAATTCCTTAAAATTATTTTTAATTCAGTTTTGGTGCAAAACATTGATGATTTGATGGTTGCTTCAAATACATGTGAAGCCTTTAGGAGAGATACAATTGCCAAGTTAAATCATTTAGGAGAAAATGGACAGAATGTTTCTCCAGCAAAGTTGCAGTATTGTCAAAAGAAAGTAAAATACTTCAGTCACCACATAGAGGAAGGTACAACGAAGGTGCCCCAAGAGAGACTTTCAGCAATCATTTAACTTAACCCACCAGTAACACAGAGAGATATCAGAATATGCCTTCTCTGAGCTAAGAGGAAGCGTTTGCCGAGCCCCAGCTCTGGGAATCTCAGATTACAACAAATGTTTTTCTTTGTTTTGCTACAAAAGAGATGGTTGTGCGCTTTCTGTTTTGACATGGTTAGATGGAAGTGCTATCAAGCCTGTGGCCTATTTTTCAGCCACACTTGATCCTGTAGCTACTGCGTTGCCCGGCTGTTTAAAAGTTGTGGCTGCAGTAAGTGTCAGTATAGGACAGTGTAAAGGCATTGTTATAGGCCATCCCCTGAATGTTTTTGGGCCCCATTCTGTCGAAGTTCTTTTGACCTGTACAAAGACCCAGTAGCTGACCAATGCTCATTTAACTTGCTATGAGCAGGTCATCTTGAGGTCCCCCAATCTCAAAATCAGAAGATTTAGTAGCATAAATGTGGCAACGCTCGTACCAGTTCCTGTTGAAAATGTAAATGACCACGAGGAGGAGGTGGAGCATGACTGTCTCAATGTGACTGAACAGTGCAACAAGCCAAGACATGATATTAAAGATACCCCACTAGAGGAAAATGACTGTCATGTTCGTTGATGGCTCCAGTTTAAGAGATACGGAAAGAAATCTGAGATCTGGTTATGCACTTTGCACAGTCTCAGGCATGATAGATGCTTTATGGCTGCAAGGAGTGTTTTCTGCCCAAGTTGCTGACTTGGTCGCTCTTACTACAGCATGCTGTGCTTCTGAACAGCTTTAAGTGACCATTTTTACTGACAGCTAGTATGGTTTTGGTGTCATTCATGATTTCAGATAGTTATGGTTCCAGAGAGGCTTCATGACTTCTTCTGGATCACCTATCCGAAATAGTGACAAGGTTTTACCAATTGTAGAGAACATTAGAGTTACCTGTAAAAATTGCAGTAGTCAAATGTGCAACACATCAAAAGTCAAAACATTACATCTTGTTAGGCAATGCCTATGCTGATAAAGTGGCACATTATAGTGCTCTTCATGGCACATCCTTTAATGAGGAATGGCATGATGCGACCAAATCCAGTGAGACAAATCAAAACTTCTTTATGACAGCATTTCATACTTTGAAAGAAGTCAAAAGATTGCAGGAATAAGTACCAGAAGAAGAATGAAGAGGTTGGAGTAGAGCAGGTTGTGTTCAGAGAGATGAGGATGATGTTTGGATTTCCAGTGAGGGAAAAGCAGTGTTGCCAAATAGTTTGTTGTCCCTGATGGCAAGATATTACCACGGACAAGACCAAATTCAAGGATCAAAAAATTCAGACAAACATGGTACAACCCCCGATTCAGATTGGTTGCTGAAGCAATGTGTCACAAATATGTCAACAAATGAATGTAGGGAAACACACTTTGGTTAACCTGAGTCACATAAGTAGATCAGGAGGTCCTTTCAACAGAATGCAACTTGATTTCATTGAAATGCTGATGTGTAATGGATTGAGATATGTTTTGGGTGTGGTGTGTGTCTTCTCACATTAGGTCAAGGTTTACCCAACTCGCAGGAATGATATCCTCACAGTTGCAAGGCTGTTTTTCAGGAAATTGATACCTCGATTCGGCTTTCCTGCTTCTCTGGAATCAGATTGAGGAACTCATTTCAATAGTGAAGTCATAAAATTGTTGTGTGCGACTTTATAAATGAAATAAATAATTGCACTGCAGTTACAGACCAAAAGCCTCCGGATTAGTTGAGCAGATGAATGGAACATTGAAGTCTTGACTAGAAAAAGTGTTTTCATCTACAAAGTTGAAATGTCCGGGTGAATTGCCTCTTGTCATGATGAGCATGAGTAGCACATCTGGCCGAAAGACAGGATTGTCCCCTCACAAAATATTTATGGGGCATGCTATGAGGTTGCCAGCTCTGCCCACAAATGCACCTGTGAATATTACAGATGATTTAGTGCTGGATTATTGCAAAGGACTAGCTGATGTGGTTTGTTCTTTGTCTCGCAAGGTTGGAGAAGCAACTGCTCAACCTCAACAAGAACTGTGTCACAACCTGAGTTCTGGAATCTGGGTTCTGGTGAAGAAGCATGTAAGAAAGTCATGTTTAGAACCACGTTGGAAAGGGCCATACCAGATTGTTCTAGTCACAACAACTGCAGTGAATTGTGCTGGTCTATCAAACTGGATACACATAAGCCACACTCACAAAGCTTCATCGCCCCTTGATCAAATAGTGCCTGTTCCCAGGTTAGGTAAAGTGAGCGAAAGGATCTAGGTAAGCCAAGCTGTGGAGACTGAAAAAGTGGCTGTTGGGGAATGTACACAGTCTGATAAAGTGAGTCTGTTGCGGTCGAAGGTGCAGAATGGTCATGTCAGAGAAATATGACTCCTGCTAGCTCTGAAAACACTGAAATCCCAGTCGTGCCTGAGGAGAGAATTATGATTTGAGACCAGTGGCCTGAGAAAAGTCTGAACCAGTGATAAATGTGCCTCTTACTATTGCTGAAGTAACTGAAGAATCAGATCAAAGTGACAGTGGTACTGAAGGTTGTGCATCAAGGAAGTCAAAAAGAAAAAAGTGTCAAGTCAAAAATATTCAGCTCCTGAATGGACTTATTACATAGCTGATGAATAGGAGAAGGAGTTTATTGCTTTTTGTGCTGAAATTTCAACTTCATTGGAACATTTTGGAAGTTGAAATTGCTTTGGAACTGAACTTTGAAATTTCACTGCCGCTTGATAAACAGAGACACTATTTGCTAGAAGTACTCATAAATGATTATCAGATGGTTTATTATTAGAGACATTTGAAACTTTTAGTAGTGATTTTGAACATTTGTAAGTGGAGAAAAATCTTTTGAGAAGAAAGATTTTAGATTTTTAGTTTTTGCTTTGCTCACATTTAAAAAAGACAAGATGCTGTAAATTAATTGAGAACTACTTTTGCATTTTTCATTTTTATGTTTGAATTCTATATATTTTGGTCTGAGTCTAGACAAGTCATGAAATAATGAGCATTTTATTGGTAGTTGGATTGAGTCTGCCCATGAAAGAGGAGATTGAGAGGACAGTTACACTTATGCTAGGAGATTCAGATCCTTCTACCACCTCTCCCAGCACCACACTGCAAAGTGCTCTATAGAGCTTACAGTGTGGTGCCTCCTGCTCTCTTTAGTCTGTTTTGCTCTCTCTGCTGCCCTGGTCAGGCTCCTGCCACCTCCCTCCGTTCTTCCCACTCTTTTTGCTTTGCTTTTTGCTCCCCTGCTTCAGACCCCCACTGCGCCCGCCGTTTTTCCTCACACTTCTCTGCAGCCCAACTGCCTCCACACCTCCCACCCCCTCCTGCCCTCAGCCGTGCAGCAGGTGCGCCACCTGTGCACCAAAGGCAAGCCTGTCTGTGTCCGTCCATACCTGGACTGTGCCCAGTGTCAGGAACACTGGATCTCCCTCCACTCATTGATACTCTGCCACCAACTCTGAGCCTTGGACCCCATGAAACACAACAACAACTGGGACAACAACTGCTACATCTCATCACTCCAGACCATGGTCAGACCCTTCACCTGCCACCACTGCCGCTTCACCTGCAACACCCAGACTGACACTGCACCAGCACAGCCTCCCTCCAAACCCGCAAAGCATCTCCAATGCCTGCTGATTAACGCTTGCTCACTTTGCAAGCATGCCACGGAAATCTGGGACACCATATCCAAGCTCCTGTCGGACCTGATGCTCATCACCGAGACCTGGCTCATACCGGTCTCAGCGCCCGACATTGTCTGCAGCACTCCGAAGGTATACAAACCTGTCCACAAGTACAGCCACAACAAAACACGGAGGGGGCATTGCCATCATGCACAAGGACAACCTCCACCAGTGCACCATCTTCGAAGAGGAGGAGTCCCACCTCATTGAATAACCAAACTTCAGAATCCAAACGATGACAGAACAACCATCAGAGGAACCCTTGCATACAGATCACATGGACCTAGATCCATGTTCTATAGAGCCATTGCTGACCTGATTGCCCCTACCCATACTCAACAGACTACATATTCCTAGGAGATTTGAACTTCCATCTAGACGAGCTCACCGACCACAACACCACCAATCTTCTAGACAACTTTAACAACATCAGACTCAATCAACTACTCAACGGACCCACTCACACTGCGGGGCACACCCTGGACCCCATCTTCACAGCCAGCGAGAAAATCAAGTTCACCCACATAACGGAGCTTACTTGACCAACCACCACCTGATACATTTCACCATAGCCAGCAGACCGGAACTTTCCACCACGCCTCCACCTCCCCCTCTCCACAGTTGGGGTAAGGTCACAGAGGTACAATGGACCACCACCCTCCAGTCCATCAAACCCAGCATCTCCAGCAACCTCAATCGAGATGCCAGCAACCTTTCTGAATGGTTCATCAGCCGCACCAGCAAAGTCCCCCCTGCAGGGAGCTCCACCTCCAGACATTCCAGCAAGTCCACCAGGTGGTTCACACCGAAACTACACACACAAAAGAAAGAACATAAAAGGCTGGAAAGATGTTGGTGTCACACGAGAAACCTTGCTGACCACACTACCTTCAAAGATGCGCTGAACAAGTACCATTGCTGCCTCAGACAAACAAACAAGGTCCCCCTAATCAGATACATCGAGGAAAGCACCAACTACCCGAAGGAGCTCTTCAAGATCGTCAAAGAGTTCACAATCCAACCTTCCCAGACTCTACAACTCTCTTGCTGACTAAATCCACAACAAGATCACAGCCATCTACAGTAACTTTCCTAAGCAACCCACAAACATAGATCACCTTTTTACTTCGTCTGATGTCCCCTCCACAGCCACCTCACCATAGACTGGATGTCACTATCCATACAGAAAACAGCCGCCCTCTTGCCTTCAACCCACTCCAGTGCACCCAGTGATCCCTGTCCCCACCTTCAACCTAGGTCAGAAGGAGATCAGCAGCTTCTTCACTCACATTTGCAACACCTCCATTGAGATTGCCACCATCCCAGAGGCATGGAAACAAGAAGAGGTCAAACCGCTCCTGAAGAAACCTTCAGCCAGCCACAGCGAGCTAAAAAATGATCGCCCCATCTCTCTGTTCCACTTACCAGCCAAGGTCCTGGAAAAAGCCAACAAACAGCCAACTTTCCAAACACCTTTCCAAACACCTTGCTAGATTCCTCCCAATGTGGTTTCTGCTTCAACCACAGCACAGAGACCACCCTCATCACCACAATGGTCAACATCAGGACCGTCCTGGACCACAGATAGAAAAAGGCCTTGACCCTCCTAGTCCTCTCCACTGCGTTCCACACCATTTCCCACTTTACCCTCACGTCCAGAATCCACCACATCGGAATCCGAAGCCCTCAAATGGATCCATGCCTTTATCACAGGCCTCACCTAGAGGGTCCACCTAACCACCCTTCAAGTCAGAACTGAAGAACAACATTTGTGGCATACCGCAGGGATCCTCCGTAAGCCCCACCCTGCAACTAATACTTTCCTCTCTCCAAAGACCAAGCCACCCCCAGAGACAACTTCAGCCATGACACACGTCGCCAAATGGATGAGATCCAACTGCCTGAAACTGAACACCAACAAAACAGAGGTGATCATGTTCGGAAGCAACCCCTCTCCTCGGACGACTCCTGGTAGCCATCCGTGCTCAGACAACCTCTGACCCCTATGGACCATGCATGCATCCTGGGCATCAACATCAACAGCAAACTTACCTTCAAAAACCAGATAAACACAGTGGTGTCCTCCAGCTTCCATACCTTCCGCATGTTATGGAAGGTCTTCAAACCAATCCCCTTAGAAACCAGAAAGATGGTCATCCAGGCCATCGTCACCAACAGACTAGAAAACGGAAACACCCTCTGAGTGATTGTCATGTTTGCACCCAGATTGCTTCTTCAGTACAGAAAGGAATCACTTATCACAGCTTTCCATTAGCACTTGGAATTTCATGTAGTATGTTACTAACACGGTTGTATGATCAGGAGTATATCCAATACTTCTGTCCTAAATATGACCTAGTGTTTCCTTTTGTGCCTATCAATCAGCACCTGAGTAGTGTGGCTAAAGTTAAAAACATTGACACTTTAGGAGATTTCTTTGAACCGACCCTGACTTTAGGTACCGCACATGCACACAATTTAACCTGCATTCTTACATCAGTAGAAGATGAGTTCATTGGAGAAGCAGATGACAGAAGGAAAGCAATAAAAGACAAGGCAGAGAAAGGAGTAGTTTTACAAGACTGGCAAAAAGACTCTGCACATGCAGGTACCAAGGATGCTTAGCTTTAGACTGGCAACATGTAGGGAAATTGTGTATACATAGACCTAAGTAAAAGACAGATGCGCATTTTTTTAGGTACTAGTGAATGTAGACATGTATTTTTGTTGAAGTGTGTTTGGACCTTTATATTGAGTGGATAAGATCCTCCCATGCCAGGTGTTTATTTCATTTGTGGGGGAAAAAAGCCTATTACAAACTTCAGGAAGGCTGCTTTGGTACATGTTACCTAGGGGTAGTATTTCCAAAAATGTATCATGTGGACAATTTTGACAACCTGGCCTAGAAAGAGAAGCTGAATTAGAGAGTTAAGAGAGGAGCTAGTGCTGCGGAAATTACAGGAGATATTTTTGGTGCCATCTTTACATCAATTGGAATGATCTTGAATGATATCAAGATTAAGAAGTTGTTAACTGTAGTAGATAGATTATCTAGTGACACAGCATGTGCCATGTTATCTTTGGACACAGAAATGCTTGCTATGAGATCAATGGTTTTTCAAAATTGTCTTGTATTAGACATTTTGATCACCAAAAAGGGTGGAGTCTGTACTGTTTTACATGTGCAACAATGTTGCACATACATACTGGATAATAGTAAGGATATAAGGAAGTTTATCTCAAACATCACTAACCTGAAAAATTACCTGAAAGAACATACAGCCATCGGTGCATGGGAAGCAATAGGTAATGGAGACTAGGGGAAAACATTACTATTGTAACCTCGAGAAAGGTGACGGTTACAGCATACCTTACCGGAAAAAGACATCAAACCTTTCAGTTGTCTCATTGACATGAAAGTGTGTCCTTTTGTGACGGCATAGATTGCCATCAAAGGATGGACTATTGGAGCATAAATTTTAGTAATGTTTTAGTGACCCAGACTTCAGCAAAAGGTGATGATTTATGTCTCATGTTTGACAGCCTAATGTGGAAAGCTGCACTGACACGTATATTGAATGTGGTTATGTTTTTATTTGTTGGTGGACACAATCGTGCCTTCCTTATTAAACAATATGCTAGTGGAATAAACATGATATTAAAGCATAATTTAGATTTTAGACTAATTGCTAGTATCAAAACAAATTTCATTTTTTTATGTTTAATGTGTTATTTATGAGTTTAAAGATACGCACAGAAAGGTAACAATTGCACTTCACTGCCACATGTACTGAAATGTATGACAAAGTTATCATTCAAAGTATAATGTGTTGCTCATACTAATGAAATACTAATATTAATGAGTTATGTTTGTAATTTTGCATGTCTTATTAAATTGCAATGGTTATCTGTAATGTAAATGATTTTGCTTATGTTAGCTTATATGAGGCCTTATATGAGGCCTGCAGAGCTTTATATTTTGCAGCCATGTAAAAGTGATGAATCACTGTTCTTTTTAATGTGAGTTTTTATCTAGATTCTGTTCACATGAGAAGCTTTGCAAGTAGCAATAGGTTCATTGTTCAATCTTCTAGTTTAGTGAACTAGAGAGGAACATCCTGGCCTGTGGACTTAAAGTGAAATAAAATGTTGCTACTACTGTACAGATTTACACAGATGGTAGATGGTAGATGGTTCTTAGGGAAAGTTTGAGAATTTGATGAGCTGTTGCATCTTTGGTATCACCCGTTTTCAATGATTAGATGATGCTCCTCTTGCGTGACCTGATGCCATTAAATTGATGAATCAATTTGATTTATGTGTTTTATATTAGGGATGGACTTTAAAGTTTTAGTCAGTTCTCTCGCTGCACCTTTTCCTGATGACACTTCTGACTGAACTTTGCTGCAGATCCAGATGCTTTTCTGATGAAGAATCCCTGAATACTGTTCCCATGGAGAGGCATACCTCTCTCATCTGATTGCCATTTTCCCTCAGCATGTCCCTTTTTCTAGAATAGAATCTACCATGCTGACTCTCACTCTTTTTATTTTTCTAGCTAGTATTCTGTAGTCTGAGGTATATTTTCTGAAATTCTTTTTGTCCCCTTTTGTGTTTTTGCACCAGTGTGTCTGTCCCCACACATGCATTTTGTAATTTGGTTATCTATAGGGACAATCTGTGTCCTGCCCCAAATTTCATACTCTGCTTAATTGAACTTGACAAATGCTGATACAGTCTGACCTGAGATATATTTCTGTATCTCAGATAATTTCTTCAATGATTTGCATGATTTTTCTTGAATGTTTAATTGTGTTAGTGCGAATTCATTTGAACGCTTCGGACAGCCTATGGGGACACGATGTATACCTTTATATTTGAGTTTATGTACTGTCTTTATGACACTTTATTCCTGATCGGAGTTTTCCTTCTGTGGCTACATTGGTCATGGTGTCTTGAGTTGTTGGGGTGGTGTTGATGTAAATTTGTGTATAGTTCACTACACTTATTTCTGGAGGAAAAGGTCTGTCAACTTCAGTGAAGCGTTTGATTCCTGCGAAAGATGAAAACGTGCTTGCAATCATAATCCTGATGATGGCTGAATCAGTGTTACAGAATGCCTGATTGTACTTTTTTCCTGCTTCTAAAACTGAATGTTTCTAAGCACTACTTTATATTGAACGGATCATACCCTCTACAAGTAGCAACTGATAATGTACACATGAACTGATCATGGCATATGCAAGGCAGACAGACAACAATGAAGTTCTTCTTCCAGTGTCAAAAGGAAACAAATAGGAGGGGTGACATGAATGAGGAAGCTGAAGGTATGAAGGCAGGTATAATCTGTATTTATGCCCAAGCAGACAGCATAGCACTATTCACTGAATTCAAAGTGGGGATTGAGGGCATTAATTGAATTCAGATGGCTTGAACTATAGAGTGTATCACATGCAACTGTGACTCAACAAACATGGTGACAGAATTGATCAAGTTTAGCAGAGAATATCCACACTTGAAGACAAAGCAGGGGTTGCGGGGGGGATTAGGAAACAGCTGCTCCTGCCTCTATTTGAGGAGTATTTCTTGTGTTGGAGAGAGTGCATAGGTCACACTTGTGCCACGCACCTTACCAGAAAGACCACTAGGACCCACAATAGCTTCTGCTGTAGAGATGCAGTGCTCTGTCGCGACAAGCGAATAGATGGTCAAAGACATGAGGGTGCCGAAATAAAGACAGCCCTAGATTTTACTACATTGGAACAGTCTTCTCAAAAATCATGTTGAAATACGCTTGGTTCCGCTCTGGACTGCACCATGGTGGCAATCAACACATCACAACACATGTTAAGTACTAGGCAATGGTATACACAACTAATCAACTGCTAAGAGTGAGGAATTATTAACTATAATGCTAGGGTGTCAATTCATTTACTGAGTTTAAAAAAGTAACTGCATACTTGAGAAGACATGGCAATAATATAGCCATGTTGCAAGAAAGTCACCTATTGAACTGAGGCCCAGCTGAGTTTGCTGAAAATATGAGGCACTACTCAACAATGGAACAATGCTCACGAGGACTCAGAGTTGTTATAATCATAGTATTTTACATAGCACGTTAATTTACATAGATATGGCCTAAAAATGATGACTTTAATTTTTACAAAGAGGTCACTTGGAAATGTACGAGTGCTGAGACTTAGATTTCATCTGCGCAGGTCACATCAGCATTATTACAGACCTAGGGTAGAGGTGAACAGATCGATCATAAGGGTGAAATATTTAGCATATTATGCCAAACTCCTGCTGCAGTTTCAAGATCTGTTTCGGCATGGAGATGGCTGCCGCACTTTATAAAACATGGTCAGCTCACCTATCCAGCTTACTAAAAAAAAGTCTCTTACATTAAACTACAGTTGAAACAGATTCTGCCAACTTTAGAGAATAGCACAAAATACATTGAAATAAACAAGATGTTTGTATCAGCTCAATGTAAGGCGTCGAAGGGCTTTTCTGCCTTTATCAGTGGGTTATAAACGCTGACATCCGTATGGTACCGTTTGACAATTTGGGAATTCAATTGGAGAAACTGGAATCCCAAAATGAATCACTGGCGGAGGCAGGTTAGAACAATTCAGTGAGGCAGAAAATAGAAACCTGAACTTTATGGAATATTGTGGAGAAATAAGGTAGAATGGTGAGAGAGGGCTGTTTATGCAGTGTTATGGTTATTGAAAAAGCGAATAACATACATGTGACTTTGCAGGTGTAAGAGATGATATACGGGATCTGGTAATGAAGGAGTTAGGCATCAAGGGGCAGTCCAGCCATTATGAGTTTATCCCCAAAATGGGGAATAACTGCTCGGACCCAAAGCTGACATATTCCACTTGTGCTGACCAGAACAAGAGTATCCGAGGGAGTGACGGTGTGGGGTTGGGGGAAAGAAGAGTCCTTGGTATGCCTGCGCCTCTCTGGGAAGAGGAAGTTCTGTTTCCCCCGGAGTGCTGCAGGAGCCCCCGTCCTGCAGCATTTATGGCAGGTCTGGTATCTCTGGGCCTCGAATTTCTCTAATTATTTGGGCCCGGACACACTTAGAGCATCATTTACAAGAAATGATGCATCTCTGTCGTAATGCAATGATGCGTCAAACATTCTAACGCGCGGTAGTCAGATTCTAACGCCATGCTTGTACCAAATTTACAGGTCGGCGCACCATGGCGTTAGGATCTTGGCTGAGTCAAAAAAAAAGCAGCAGCGGCACAAGGACCTTGTAAATGAGGCCCTAAGAATTGTGACTGGTGTATTACACTTAGAGTTATCATTCCGGGGGAAATAATCCAAATTGTAATGGAGGTCGAGGTGTGGAGAAGTCCTTTGACTTGCCAAATAGTCATTTCCGCTAGAGGGTGGTAGGAATGTGAGTGGATGATTGTTTCCTATTAGGACACAGGCACTGGAAAAGGAACCCCTGGCCAAAATACAAGCCAAAGCAACCATTTTTTCTTCTCTCTTGTGTGAGAAGGCAGGATGCCAGCTATCCCCATTGTTATTTGTGATGGTGGTGGAACCAGTGAAATTTCTCTTAAGGAAAACATCAATTTAGGATAATCACTGGTTACAGCTTCCTTAATCTATTGAATATGCATGCAGATGATATCACATTCTGTGTCAAGAACCCAACAGTATATCTCACCCCATTGTTGAACAGTAGTGCGATATAGTGGGTACTTAGTACTTCATAGAACTTGGGTTAAATACAAACTGCTGCAAGCTAACAGATCGCACCAGTATAGTGGGCCAAAAAGCTGTTCCAGTAAAAAAGTAATAAAAACGAATACTTGGACATCTTTATTAGCAGGATTGAAGACACTAAGTTAAAGGGCAACTTTAGAAAGACAATACCTTTATTTGCAGTATAGCTAAGGAAATAGTACAAAATCCCACTGTCAACAATGGGATGTATTTCTCTCCTGTACATTGTTGTGCTACGCTGGTTTTTAAATGTTTTCGTCGAGGTTAAGATCAGCCTATACTAGGCTTGTCTAGTCAGTCAGACAATCAAGGTTCAGCTGGGAGACGTGACCCCCCAAAAAGGGTAAATCAAATGATCTTGTTGCTTAATACCAATATTTGTTTCATTGATAATTGATAGAGCGACCCCTGACCCCGCATTCATGCAGAATGTGCCACATTGTTCCCTCTGAGTATTTTAGGTGTTATAATAGGGAAAATGCTTATCGCTTGATGCATAATAACAAGTGGCGCACGTCTGGTTCTGTCATTGAAGCCCATGGCGAAATAGAGCAGGACTGAAGTAGCATATTCTTCACGGTTACTGTGTGACAGTTTTCCTGGAATCCAAATTATGTTTGAGAATAGATATGAGCTGCTCCTATTTACGAACAATGGCTTTAAGTTAGAGGGTCTGTATCTGTTTGTGAACAATGCTTTTGAAGCCAGAGTTCAAAGTTAGGCGTGCCTTATCCTTTCTTTTCACTGAGCCCATTTCTTCCAGAGCGCTCACCTTTTCTCACTTACAGCAAATGTGACGTGATTACAGTGTAAGCGGATGCCTAGTAACATGAGACTAGGCTCCTACGTGGATTGAGTAACGGGGGAAAGCTTAGCTTTCCGGTTCACTTGCACTGCAAGGTGCTTATCGGCAGGACCGGCTTCAGCGCTGGTGGCGCCCTGTGCGAAAGTCTTTTTTGGCGCCCCAACCCCGTGACCAACTCCTCGAATTCCCTCACTACCACCCGGCAAATGAGCCCCTCATCTCTCCATAGCCCCCACTTCACATACATTCATTTGTTTTAAAGCGCTTGTAAAGTCTGGCTTTACTAATCCACTCAGTTATCCTAGTGAAATATAGTCCTGTGCTGTGCAGCAGGCATGTTAACACTCTACTCTACTTTATGGCATGTCAAAGCTGCCACTAGACAAAACTCCCATCTCTCTCCTCAGCAGGAACATTATTCACAAGAGGTATCTTGACATTTTAATTGCTTCCTGAAGGCTGGACGCACAAGGAAGTTTTCAGTAGGTGCTTTTAATTAATAAATTTCATAAGTTATTGCTAAACACAGCGCCCCCTGATGTCAGCGCTCCCAAATCTATGTCAGCACCATGTGCGGCCGCACCATTCGCACTGCCCTGAAGCCAGGCCTGCTTATCGGATTGATCAAGGATCATGCTTAATTGATGACTTTTTCTCATCCGGTGACCCACTTGCACCATCTTCGATGGGTTCTGGATCCTTTTGAGCCTTCTTGAGTGGTCATCTTGGTTCCCTGGCACTCTGGTTGTGGCTGAGGAATGAGCATATGCAGCTTCACCAATCCCTGTTTAGGGACAGTTGCTGAGCAGCAGATGCTTGCAGCTGGCCCAATGCAAAAGTCCTTATGGCAATCCTGTTTCCAGATATCTGCACTACATCTGCATGGCATTTTTTGACACTTGAACTAGTGAAGGAAACTAAACAAGGGTGGCAAGTCCATCTTGTTACTAACGTCTCTGAGTGGCCTGCCCAAGTAAGACTATTAAGAATGTGACTGAAGATTCCACCTGCACAATCACCCCGCTTCTCTCTAAGAATTGTTCTCCTGAATACTAGATTGATTCCAAAGTGCAGATGAGGAATCTTGATACTGTTTCATATATATAAAACATGGTTACGTGTGCTATTTAATGCTGGGCTGACTATCGCTATTCCAAATGGTTTTACAATTCTTCTCACTGACAGAATATTTCTTGTGTTGACAGAATAGGCAATTGTGGAGGAAGGCGTGGCTGTTATTTTCAGGGAAGATTTAATGTTAGGTTTTATCAATACATTCTAACTTGCCTTCCCTGAGCCACTGGTCTGGAGATGGAGTTTCGATGGCACTTCTTGTCTGGTCTTTATTTTAAGTTACAGGCCTTTAGGCCCAGATAATGGGTTCCTAGAAAAGTTTTTAGGTCTGTGGACTGTTGTATCCTAGTTACCTGTCAAACGTGGCCCTTTCTGCAGGGTTATCCTCAACCTTTTTGCCTTCTTTCTCCAATTTTTTCTGACCTGTGTTTGTTGGCTTTAGGACTCTGGGCACTTTACCAATTCTGACCAGTGCTAAAGTGCTTGTGCTCTCTGTCTAAAATATATTTGTGATTGGTTGATTCATAATTGGCATATTTGATTTACTAGTAAGTCCCTAGTATACTGGACCAGGTATACTCAGGTCTTGTAAATCAAATGCTACTAGTGGGCCTGCAGCAGTGATTCCGCCACCCACATGAGTAGCCCTACAAACATGTCTCAGGTCTGCCATTGCAGTGTCTGTGTATGCAGTTTTACACTACTGTGTCGACCTGGCAAGCACACCCACTTGCCAGTCCCAAACATTCCCTTTTACTCCATGCAAGTCACTCTAAGGTAGGGCCAAGGCAGCCCTATGGGCAGGGTGTAGTTTAATTAAAAGGTAGAACATGTATGGTGTGTTTTACATGTCCTGAGAATCAAATACTGCTACATTTGTTTTTCACTATTGCAAGGCCTATCTCTCCCATATGGTAACATGGGAATTGCCTTGACATATCTTTTAAATGTAATTTCCCATTGGGAGCAGATGGAGATATGGATTTTGGGGTCTCTGAACTCACAATCTAAAAATACATCTTTTGATGAAGTTGGTCTTTAAATTGTAAGTTTGAAAAGGCCACTTTTTGAAAGTGGGCATTTTCTTGCTTAACCATTATGTGCCTCTGCCTGGCTATGGGCTGTTTGTGAATTCACTCAGACAGTCACACAAAAAGGAGCTGAGGTGTGAGCTGCATAGTCTAGTGGGTCTTCATGAGCTAGAGTGGTGAGAGGAGCTGACACTTGCATATGAGTAGGGCTGTGCCTGTCCTTACACAAAGCAGTCTCCAACCCCCTGGAGTGTGTTTGGGGCCAGGGCAGAAAAGGCAGGGTCTTGTGCGCTACAAAAACATCTCTTCGAAAATGTTCCTACTTCAAAGACAGAAATGGGTATAAGTACTGGACCTCTGACTCCAAAAAGTTAGAAACCTTCTGGACCGAGCACATTCTGCCAGGAAGAAGACCTGGATGCTGTAGGAGGGACTGCCACTCTGCCTGTTGTTTACTGTGCTGGCCTGGTGCTTCGGCCATGGAAGTGAAAGGACTGGACTTTGCTTTTATTGCAACCTGCTCCCAAAGGTTCGTCAAGGGCTTGGACTGAGATTGCCTCCTGTTAAGAATTCTCAGGGTGTAGGAAAGTACCATCATTCTTGGCATGTTACCCCCAATTTTACCTGTATGTCAATATGTTTTTGCCTGTCTCACTGGGATCCTGTGGTCAGCACCCCAGTGCTCATAGTTTATGGCCTAATGTGTGTGTCTGTATAGTGCTTGACTGTGCCACTGAGGCTCTGCTAATCAGAACCTCAGTGCTTATGCTCTCTCTGCTTTTAAATTTCTCACTGTAGACTAGTGACTTCATTTACCAATTTCAATTGGCACACTGGACCCCCCTTATAAGTCCCTAGTATACAGTACCTAGGAACCTAGGGCATTGGGGTTCCAAGAGATCCTTATGGGCTGCAGCATTTCTTTTGCCACCCATAAGAGATCACAGAGGATTTTCAGTTTTATTTTTCAAATAATTTTGGGTCTCCAAACTTAAAAAGAAATCCCTTAACGGCTCCCCTAACCGAGCTCAACATAGCTTTAAACATTACACCGATCGCTGAGGCATCGGGAACAGAAAATAGCATTTTTACTGAATTCAATTGAAAAGCCCAGGCATAATATGTCAAATCCAGGAGCGCTTGCCACCCCTTTTCCCTCTTTCTCCTCTGTTTTTTCCATGATATCCTAGATCCCTTTGATGCCCAAACAAAAGAAGTAATAGCCTGTTGAAGCTTTAACAAATACTGCTTATGCATTAACAAAGGTATAGAGCTACACAAAAAATTAAGTTTAGGCAGAATCATCATCTTCACCAAATTAACCCTCCCTACCAGTGTCAGGGGCAGGTACATCCATTTCTGAGGGGATCTGCACCCTTCCTCTATCACTGGTTTTAGATTCGTTAGTGCAAGCAACTGAGGCCCTCATTACAACATTGGCGGTAAAAGCCGCTTACTGCCGTGCAGAAGACCGCCAACACACCGCCGCGGCCACGGAATTCCGCCACAGCTATTATGACCCACATTTCAGAATCCGCCAAAATTCAGACACCCACACAAGCCCGCCACACCAAAGGTAAGTGATAAACTGGCGAAAACAAAACCTCCACCGTCACACCAACAGAAAAATGCCCACACTATCACGACACACGAATCCACCCAGCGGTCTTTCAACTGCGGTATTCCATTGGCGGTACACACCGCCGCGCTCAAAATACACACACTCTTACAAAACCCAACCACATTGGACAATTCGAAATATACACACACCTGATACACATACACACACCCCTCCCACACACTCAATACAATATAAAACATGCACCCACATCACCCACAAACCCCTACTACCAAAAATTCCGAAAGAAGGCCAGAGAGAGACAGTACCAGCAAGAACAACAGCATCCACAGGCACACAACACCATCACCCACATAACTTCCACGCACCTCACACAACACACCACTACATATCAGCACACGTATCACCACACACTCCACCCCACACATCACCTACACCACCCCATGGCATGGCAAAGACACCCCAGGTTCTCGGAGGAGGAGCTCAGGGTCATGGTGGAGGAAACCGTCCGGGTAGAGCCACAGCTATTTGGATCACAGGTGCAGTACATCTCAATTGCAAGGAAGATGGAGCTATGGCGAAGAATCGTGGACAGGGTCAACACAGTGGGACAGCACCCAAGAAATCGGGAGGACATCAGGAAGAGGTGGAACGACCTACGGGGGAAGGTGCGTTCTGTGGTCTCAAGACACCACCTGGAGGTTCAACGGACTGGCAGCCGACCCCCACCTCCTCCCCCACAACTAACAACATGGGAGGAGCAGGTCTTGGCGATTCTGCATCCTGAGGGCCTCGCAGGAGTAGGTGGAGGAATGGACTCTGGTAAGACATATCTTAACTATTACATCCCCCACCCTACCTGCATGCCAGCACATACCCCCACCCTCACCCTCACCTCCAGCACTCCAACTCCTCACATATGTCCCAACATCACAAACCACCCATCCCAACACCAAGCCCTGCATGCAACAACAAAGCATGGACACCCATCACTAAAGAATGCCCACTGCACATACCCATACAACCCCCTAAACCATCATCACATAAGGTCCCACCCAGGAATGCAAGCACTGGGGTACACGGTCACCCACCCATTGCACACCATGACACACACAGATGTAATAACCATCCTTTTATACCCCTGTAAAACCCCTACCCAACGTCACCGGACAGAAGGGTCCACACATGTCCACACCACCAACAGAAGAGGCCCACGGTGATGACAGCAGCTCTGTCCAACTGGATCTAGATGACCAGCCCGGCCCATCGGGGACCTCTGGACAGTCGGTTCCCCTCACCCAGTCACACACCACCACAGACCTTCCCCCCTCTGGAAACACCAGCACAGCACCCACCCAGCGGGCCCATACCTCCGTCCCCAGGACATGTCAATCAGCTGTGTGTCCACCACTACAGGGAACCCAGGCTAACCCACCACCCCAACAACAACAGGGACCTGGGGTCAGTGGGAGTGGGCACACGGTCCAGGGGACGGAGGCCCAGGAACACGGGGAAATGGGAGGGCTACTGTGCGACAGGGGGCAGACAGGCCAAGGGAACCCACTCTCCTAGAGGCCCTCACCTCCATCATGGGAGCCTACTACCACTCCCAGGAGACAATGGCAACGGTACTGGCCAAGTTTCAGGAGACCCAGCGCCTGCAGGAAGAACAGTATATGGGCTTCAGGAAGGAACTCAGAACCATCATCTCCACCCTGGGCACCATCGTAGGGGTGCTGAAGGAACTCGTCAACACCAGGAGGGACACTGTGGCACTACAAGGGGCCCCTGACACTAGCATGGACGATGAACTGCCCACCACCTCCGCCGGAGCTAGTGGACAGGACGCTCCACCACAGGACCACCACACCAGCACCCACCCCCTGCAGAGGGAGAACCACCCCGCAAACGGTCCCTGAGACCAGGAACAAGACAGAGCTCGAAGCCAAGACCCCCGCCAAGAAATGAGACTACCCTGATTGTCATCCTATTGTCCCACTTTGTTACCCTGTCCATTCTTAAACTGCCCCAGCTCCACTTCCCATGCCCATATGGACAATGCACCTGTGAGACTAATAGACTGGACTCTGTCATGGACATTCCTCCGCCATCACCCCTCACCATTTTACTACCCCCTTCAATATTGAGCACTTAAATAAACACACTTAAAGCACAAAACAATCTGGAGTCTGTCTGTGCTTTCAAAATAGTGTATTAGCAATTACAGTGACAAAATGCTCTTTCAATTGTAATGTCAACATACCTATGTCACACAGCTCTAGTCCACGAGGAATCTAAGCAGATGTCACACAGTGGGACCCACATCTGTGAAATTGTAAGGGAAAGTGACAAATCAGTGACCATACACTGGGTGAAAACGACAGACAGTAGAGACGTAGTAATGTGAAAGTACATGTAGTAGGCAGGTCTGTACTCTCACCTGTGTCTCACTGGAAATATTGCTGGATCACTGAGTCCCTGTTGTTCATGTCTTCTTCCTCTGCTTCCTCGTCTTCACTGTCCACAGGCTCCACATCTGCCACAACACCGCCATCTGGACCGTCCTCCTGAAGAAAAGGCACCTGTCGTCGCAAAGCCAAGTTGTGAAGCATACAGCAGGCCACGATAATCTGGCACACCTTCTTTGGTGAGTAGACTAGGGATCCACCTGTCATATGGGTGCACCGGAATCTGGCCTTCAGGAGGCCGAAGATCCGCTCGATCACCCTCCTAGTTCGCCCATGGGTCTCATTGTAGCGTTCCTCTGCCCTTGTCCTGGGATTCCTCACTGGGGTCAGTAGCCATGACAGGTTGGGGTAACCAGAGTCACCTGCAAATGGCGAGGGACAACTGTTAGATACGCACTAACCTGGAGGGATATCCCCAGACCCAGACAACCATTCCCAATGTCTTGCTTCCAGGTGCTCACCTAATAGCCACACCCTGTGCATCTGGAGTTGACCCATCACATAAGGGATGCTGCTATTCCGCAGGATGTAGGCGTCATGCACTGAGCCAGGGAACATTGCATTCACATGGGAGATGTACTGGTCTGCCAAACATACCATCTGTACATTCATCGAATGATAACTCTTTCGGTTTCTGTACACCTGTTCACTCCTGTGGGGGGGGACCAAAGCCACATGGGTCCCATCAATGGCACCTATGATGTTGGGGACGTGTCCCAGGGCATAGAAATCACCTTTCACTGTAGGCAAATCCTCCACCTGAGGAAAAACGATGTAGCTCCGCATGTGTTTCAGAAGGGCAGACAACACTCTGGACAATACGTTGGAAAACATAGGCTGGGACATCCCTGATGCTATGGCCACTGTTGTTTGAAAAAACCCACTTGCAAGGAAATGGAGCACTGACAGCACCTGCACTTGCACTTGAGGGGGGATTTCTGTGGGATGGCGGATTGCTGACATCAGGTCTGGCTCCAACTGGGTACACAGTTCTTGGATTGTGGCACGGTCAAGCCTGTATGTGATAATCACATGTCGCTCCTCCATTGTCGTCAGGTCCACCAACGGTCGGTTACACCGGCGGATGCCGCCATCTCCTCACATGTCCCAGCGGACGGTGCCTATGAAGGACAACAGCGAGCACAGAGTCAAACAACTCAGAGGTACGTACCCACAGTTTACACAGAACACCATTCATACACAAAAGGTGGCCTGTATGTGTGTTGAGTCTAGGCCTAGGTATGTGGGATGCAGTTGAAAATGAAGCCATGTGGGCCCCTGAAATGGTGGCTGCCTGACCTCTAAAGTGGGACAATGGGATGTGAGGTAACTGCGCGGTATGCTGCATTGGTTAACATTGGACCCTATGGGTCCCAGGAGCCAATGACGATGTATGCCGGCGGTGACGGTACGCACCTCTGCGGACGTGACCGCCATTTTCTATCTCTTCAATCACTCGATACCTGATCTTCGACAGGAGAGGACCTACACTGCAAGTGCTGCTGTGACCTCGGTCTGGAAGAGACAATGGCTCGAGTGTCTGGGGAAAGGGCCCCTGCCTTCACATTGGAGGAGTTGGAGAAACTCGTGGATGGGGTCCTCCCCCAGTACACGCTACTCTACGGTCCTCCTGTTACAAATCGGTCGTCCCATTTCCAGGGGGCGCTGTAAGGGGACTGTCAGAAGCCTGGGAATCACCTTGAACACCTATCTAGAGTCCCTTGCTGACTCCTGTTTGTTTCTCTTTTCTCCATGGTACACTTGTGTAGGACTACATTTGCTTCTTGGGACTGCAAATCCCATAATGCACAGCTTGGTAGTCAGGAAAACCCGGATTCTGTTTCCCATTGTTTTCAATGGGAGAAGTCCAGTTGCTCCTTTTCACTGGATCCTCTCCTCCAGGACTTGCAAGTGTCCGAAACCACACACACCTGAAACCTCTCCTGTGCAGCCCAGCTTGGAACTGCTTATAAGCAGCCATTTCCTCAAGCTCCCCGTCGTGCATCGGACTTCGATTCCTTTGTGTTACAGACCCTTTGTCGGATGGTGTTCCAGTTTTGTTCCTGTTTCTGTTCCTGTTCTGTTCCAGCTTGATCCTGTTTCCTGTTTCTCTGCCCTGCTCCTGATTGTTCCAGCCAGAGTCTGCTGCCTATCTCTCAGCCTTGTACCTGTTTATTTCTTCCAAAGCCTGCTCCCTGTTTCTCTGCCCTGCTCCTGCCTTGTTTCAGCCTGAACCTTCTCTCTGTTTCCCAGTCCTGTTTACTGCTCATTTCCTACTCCCTGTATTCCAGTCCTGTCCTTGCCTGTTCCAGCCAGAGCCTGTTCTCAGTTTCCCAGTCCTGTCTCTGTTTGCCCCAGCCAGAAGTTTGCGCCCTGTTTTCAAGTCCTAGTCCCGCCTGTGCTTCAGCCTGAGCCTGTTCCCAGTTCTTGCCTCTGCCTCTTTGTTTGTTCCCTTCTGTTTCTGTTTCTTCTTGGTTCTATGTGTCTGGTAAGTGTTCTATCAGTCTTCACCAGTGTATACGTGTCCTCCTGTGTACTGGGGTTGGCTCCTGGTTTCCAGGAGGCAATTCCAGCCCCCATCCTTGTCCAGTGTTATATGTTGTATTTCGTGCCTAAGAGTGACAGTGTGCTATTGCTGTTTTCTCAGGAATCGCCACTGTGTTTCCAGCTGGACCCACAAGAGCGTGTCTTGTGTATGTAAGTACTATCCTTGTTTGTGCTCTAGGGTCCAGAGACAGAATCACTTCTGCTGCCTCCTTTCTATGGGGCTGGCAGGGTGACTATCTGTAAGAGCAAACTGCACAGAGACATTGAGATTTCCTGTCACTGTGGGAGGTTCTGCGCCTTACTCTGTGTACAACCCCAGCGTGTTTGTTCACTGGTAATCCGTTTCCTGTTTGTTCACACAAGGGTTGCTCTGCTTTAACTTTCCTGTTTCCTGTGCCTATCCATAGCTGTCCTTTCCGTGTATGCCTTTAGCTGCTCCTCTGCCCCAGTGTACTACCTCTTTAGGATATTCAGTGACCTCAAGGGGTGTCCCAACCAAAGTCCTGATCAGACCCGCTCGAAACCGTGACAGAATGCACGAACCAAAAATGTCAAGCTCCCCAGGCAGTAAAGGCACACACAGACCTAAAATGTTTTCCTATCATGTTAAGACACCCCTTTCTAAACCTATACGTTCTCTGAAGACCTCTAAAAAAGGCCTTAGTTTAAATGATAGACTTGTTAAAGAAAATCAAAGATTGCAAATGCAGTACTACATTGCGTGGCTTGCTGATCCATCAATGTTCAACTATTATAATATCTGTGATTATGATCCCCAAACCCTGTCTGTAGAAGAATTACAAAGTAATAATGAGTTTTTGGAGGTTCTATTACCTCAAACAGGGGAGAATGTTCCTAACAGTGAAAGTGCTTTTGCTACTTCTGCACAAGACATTTACTTTCAAGAAAACCTGGTTAATTCCTTGTCTCATGCTAGTGCATCCCAAATTCACTTCCAGGACTCTGTCAAAACAAAGAACCCTGCCACTGTTCAAGAAGCCACACTAGGGATTCCCTTGTTTTCTGTTGAGTGCTTTAGCCCATCTAGGCCAGTTTCTCAGAATTCAAAGTGCAGTGCTGACTCTTATAAAGACCTATCAGTCCCTCAGAGCTTTCAAGTCAGCAGGCTAGACCCTGTATCTAAGGGATCAGTAAAAACTATGGGATTCCTTAGTTCAACTCAAATGGCTTGTGCTCCTCCCAAACTGGATGACAGTACATTAGTCTCAATTCCTAAGTGTTGTGCTGACTCGTGTAACGATCTACCAGTCCCTCAGTGCTTTCAAGTCAGCAGGATAAAACCTGTATCAAAGGGATCAGTAAAGACTATGGGATTCCTTAGTTCAACTCAAAAGGCTTGTGCTCTTCCCAAACTGGATGATAATACACCAGTCTCAATCCCTAAAAGCTCTGCTAAATCCTTTTCTATTCTGAGTGGGTTTGATAACAATATGGACATACACACACTAAAAGAGCAGTTTTGGCAGATTAAAAGGCAGATATTGGACTTCTATGATGAATATGTTGTAACATACACAAGAAATTGTGCATGTGGGCTCTTTTCATCAATGCATATTTCACTGTTGCCAGAACCAGACATTCTGTTTATCTGTAAGGTAGAAGAAGTAACAGAGCAGCTGATGGAAACTACTGCAAGGCAATTTGAAAACCTGAAAAATGAAAATGATCACCAGCTTTGGCTTAAAGAACAGTATGCTACTTTGTGTGCCTCTCCAAAGACTTCTATAGAGCAGATTGTCCTTTCTATTAATGACAGTCAAAAGACAGCTCCAGTTATAAATATATCAGCCTCTTCTTCAGACTCTCGCTCAGCCTGTAGTTCTCCAGTGAAAAATCCTGTACAGTTGACTGAATCTCTGACATCTCTGAGAGATTTGACACCTCTTGATTCAAAGGATGGATCAGAGTCTTCAGAAGGAAGTGTCTCAGCCCCTCTATCAGAACAAATAAAACCAAAGGAAGAAGAGAGTTCTGATGCAGACTCCAATAGCTGCATCTTAAGAAACCAAGATATGACTTTACTGGAGATTAATGGCAAGTTGTGCACCAGTGTTGTAGAATCTGAATCTAGTGATGACAGTGGTTCCTGCCTTGCCGTGAACAAACCTGCAAATAGTGATGTTCAAATGGCGCACACACCAGAATTTTCAGATTGTGGGGATACTCCTGCTCTTTCAAACAATATCATAGAATTTTCAGATAATGAAGAGACAGTTCCTGTTTCAAGTGAACTAATGGATTTTTCTAACCGTGAAGAAATACCCGCAATTACTAAGAATGTAATGGACTTCTCAGAAAGTTTAAAAATCTCTTCTGTGTCAAAGCAAACCGTGGAGAATTCAGACAAGGAAGAAAGCCAGCAATCTGAAACTAAACAGTCTGTCATAAGAAATGAGAGCCTTCTCCTAGAACAGGACACAGTTGCAGCCTCAACCACTGATTCTGACTTGCTGTTCCCTGCCACTGCGTTTCCTGTTTCCAGCTCAACGGTTACTGAAGAACAGATCTCTGATCTACCAGTATCTGATTTTGATGTAAAACCAGCCACACCAATGCCACCTGCTGTGTCTCTGAAATTAAAGACTCCTGAAAACCAGCAATTTGAAACCGATGCTCAAGTACTGAAAGATGTAATATTTCCCATTAAAACTAAAGACTTGGATTTGAATCTTGTATTCGAAGATCTGATGATAAGTACTGTTCTTAGTGTTTTATTGCAAGAAACCATCATCAATTCAAAGGCTAGAGCTGAAAATTTAGGGAACAGTGTAAAGGTGATTTCTGAAGAGACTCCAGTTCTATTTCTTTCCAAAGAACAACCTTTCAATGTTAACAGAGTTGAAGATCAACTACCTGTAGTAGAAACACCTTGCAAAGAAACCATTTCTGATACCACGAACACACCACAGAGCACTTGCAATGAAGAAATCCCAGTCTTGTCTGAAGATCACCCTAAAGAATTAGTTTGTGGAACTTCTACATTTTCAGATGTTAATCCAGTTTCTAAAGACATGAAAACTCTTGTTGCTCCTGAATTTGATACTCCGAAGTCATCCAAGATGAAAGAAAATTCTGACTTTTTCATGTTTACCTTGAGAACACCAGTTACCCATGTCTCTCAAGTCTCTATGCTTTGCAAGCCTCAGACCACAATCGATGCAAATACTGCTGCAGAAACAGACATATCCTGCTTGTCGGAAGGAGTTACAGACCTGACAGTTACTAATACGCCAATTATCTCCTCCAAAGAAGACAGTACTGAACAGGAAACTAATGTCCTAAGGAATACCGCCCATAGTGCCATTTCAGATCTCCTTGCTCCTGAATCCACTTCACCAGAAACCAACTCCATGCACTCCTCCAATATCAATCAAACAATAAAGAGGAAAGACATTAGAGCCCATATGGGTATTAATACATGCTTTGCTCATTGGAATATTCACCTATGGCAGGACTGTAAACTTATCCACCAAGGTTGGGGTTGGATTTTCTTGCTGTGGCTTTTCCTCTTCAACTTTTTTCAGCCAAAGGATCGCCTTCTCTTCTTGAGCAGACTGGTGGGAGGGAGTATACTGTTATGACTCGGTCGTCCCATTTCCAGGGGGCGCTGTAAGGGGACTGTCAGAAGCCTGGGAATCACCTTGAACACCTATCTAGAGTCCCTTGCTGACTCCTGTTTGTTTCTCTTTTCTCCATGGTACACTTGTGTAGGACTACATTTGCTTCTTGGGACTGCAAATCCCATAATGCACAGCTTGGTAGTCAGGAAAACCCGGATTCTGTTTCCCATTGTTTTCAATGGGAGAAGTCCAGTTGCTCCTTTTCACTGGATCCTCTCCTCCAGGACTTCCAAGTGTCCGAAACCACACACACCTGAAACCTCTCCTGTGCAGCCCAGCTTGGAACTGCTTATAAGCAGCCATTTCCTCAAGCTCCCGTCGTGCATCAGACTTCGATTCCTTTGTGTTACAGACCCTTTGTCGGATGGTGTTCCAGTTTTGTTCCTGTTCCTGTTCCTGTTCTGTTCCAGCTTGATCCTGTTTCCTGTTTCTCTGCCCTGCTCCTGATTGTTCCAGCCAGAGTCTGCTCCCTATCTCTCAGCCTTGTACCTGTTTATTTCTTCCAAAGCCTGCTCCCTGTTTCTCTGCCCTGCTCCTGCCTTGTTTCAGCCTGAACCTTCTCTCTGTTTCCCAGTCCTGTTTACTGCTCATTTCCTACTCCCTGTATTCCAGTCCTGTCCTTGCCTGTTCCAGCCAGAGCCTGTTCTCAGTTTCCCAGTCCTTTCTCTGTTTGCCCCAGCCAGAAGTTTGCGCCCTGTTTTCAAGTCCTAGTCCCGCCTGTGCTTCAGCCTGAGCCTGTTCCTAGTTCTTGCCTCTGCCTCTTTGTTTGTTCCCTTCTGTTTCTGTTTCTTCTTGGTTCTTTGTGTCTGGTAAGTGTTCTATCAGTCTTCACCAGTGTATACGTGTCCTCCTGTGTACTGGGGTTGGCTCCTGGTTTCCAGGAGGCAATTCCAGCCCCCATCCTTGTCCAGTGTTATATGTTGTATTTCGTGCCTAACAGTGACAGTGTGCTATTGCTGTTTTCTCAGGAATCGCCACTGTGTTTCCAGCTGGACCCACAAGAGCGTGTCCTGTGTATGTAAGTACTATCCTTGTTTGTGCTCTAGGGTCCAGAGACAGAATCACTTTTGCTGCCTCCTTTCTATGGGGCTGGCAGGGTGACTATCTGTAAGAGCAAACTGCACAGAGGCATTGAGATTCCCTGTCACTGTGGGAGGTTCTGCGCCTTACTCTGTGTACAACCCCAGCGTGTTTGTTCACTGGTAATCCGTTTCCTGTTTGTTCACACAAGGGTTGCTCTGCTTTAACTTTCCTGTTTCCTGTGCCTATCCATAGCTGTCCTTTCCGTGTATGCCTTTAGCTGCTCCTCTGCCCCAGTGTACTACCTCTTTAGGATATTCAGTGACCTCAAGGGGTGTCCCAACCAAAGTCCTGATCAGACCCGCCCGAAACCGTGACACCTCCAGACAAACAGGTAAGTACACAGGGAGCATGTTGTATGGGCTATGCCTGTGTGGAGAGGGCTGGATGTAAGAAGGAAGAGGGGAGAGTGCTGCGTGCATGAAAGACGGTGAATGCATGTGCCACATGGCAAGGGTAGGGATGGGGACCAATCACTTTGACGGTGCAGCCGGTAATAACTTCTCTTTTTCCCCTGTACATTTCATGTAGGTCAGCGCCCACCAGAAAAAAGATATTTGGCGTTCCATTGCCAAGGACGTCCGGATCCTGGGGGTCTACCACAGACGGAGCACCCACTGCTGGAAAAGATGGGAGGACATTCGCCGCTGGAGCAAGAAGATGGCAGAGTCTCAGCTGGGGATGGCCTCCCAACGTTGGAGGGGTGCCCGTCGCACCATGACCCCCCCTGATGTTCAGGATCCTGGCGGTGGCCTACCCTGAGTTGGATGGGCGCTTGAGGGCATCACAGCAGCCACAAGGGGGTGAGTACACTCTCATTCTGCTGACGTTGCGTGCGTTGGAGGTGTCTGGGTGGGGGAGGTGGGCTGTGGGTTTCCCTAGGCCAGGGTGAGTTCCGTAGGCAAGGCCCCTCCGTAAGGTAGGCCATGTGGCACCCCACCCAACCTCTGTAGAGTGACAACTACACCTAGTCCTGCCCCTGTGTCATCTATGTGTGCAGATGTCGTCCACAGCCTTGTAGGCCATTTCCCAGGAATTGAACAGTGGAGCCCAAGAGCGCGCCGTAGTGCATCATCAGGCGGAGGAGCAGTGGCACCGGAGCACCAGGGGGCTGCATCCCACATGGCCATGGAGGGCCACACTACGGAATCGGACTTCACCAGTGGGACGGAGGGCGAGGGGAGCTCCACGGCGGGGACAGGAGCTGACACCAGTGACACAGACTCGTCCTCTGATGGGAGCTCCCTTGTGGTGGCGGCAACATCTGTGCCACCCCCATCTACAGGTATGGCCGCCACCCCCGTCCAGCACCACCCTCCCAGCAGCCCCTCAGCCTTCGCCCTGTGCCCGCTCACCCGGGAGGGTGGGCATCACCTTCGCCCCAGGCACCTCAGGCCCTGCCCCAGTCACCCCTGCTGTCCTCAGTGAGGAGGCCATTGACCTCCTCAGGTCCCTCACTGTTGGGTAGTCTACCATTTTGAATGCCATCCAGGGTGTAGAGAGGCAGTTGCAACGAACAAATGCATTCCTGAAGGGCATTCATTCTGGTCAGGCGGCCCTTCAGCGAGCTTTTCAGACTCTGGCCTTAGCACTGATGGTAGCCATTGTCCCTGTGTCTAGCCTCCCCTCCAACTTTCTCCACCCGACCCAATCCCCTGTACCTCAGCCGATCCCAAGCACACCTACAGACCAACATGCACACACGTCAACACACAAGGGAAGCTCAGGCAAATATAAGCACCACACATCCCACAGGCACTCACGCAAGCATCACACACATGCAGACACACCAACATCCACTGCCTCCACTGTGTCCCCCTACTCCTCGTCTCACTCCTCCCTCCCAGTCTCGTCTACACTCACACCTGCATGCACTACCTCTACAGCTACTACGTCCCTCTCCAGCACACCCACCACCACACCCCGCTCATGTGCAGTCACCACCCCCACTACCATTCACATGTCCCCTGTGTCCTCTCCGAGTGTGTCTGTGATGCCCCCTCCCAAGATACACAAACGCAGGCACACACCCACCCAACAGCCATCCACCTTCACCCAAAGTCACCAAACGTACACCTCCTACAACCACCACCTCTTCCTCCACCTCCAAACCCCCTCCAGCTACCCGGCCCAGTGTGTCCGAAAAACATTTCCTGTCCAACCTTGACCTCTTTCCCACACCTCCCCCACCCCGTCCGTCATATAGGTCCCGAACTAGCACCTCAGCCACAACATCTCCGGGACCAGTGGTGCCTGTGGTCACCGGAATCTGGAGTGCACCGGCCACCAGGGCAGCCAGTGTGGCACGGAGCCACAGCACAGACAGTCCCCCACCTGTGAAGCATCAGAAGTTGGCCAGTGCCCGGCGGGAGAGGGTGAAGACTCCAGCCACCAAAGCCACTCCCAGGGGTCCCGGTGGGAGTGTGGAGTCAGCTGTGACACCTTCCAAGGAAGGGAAGGGCCACAAGAAACCTGCCAAGTCTGGGAAGAGCAGCACGGCGGAGAAGACCGCCATCATCCCCGCTGCCCAGGAGGCCACCTCCAGCACAAGCCCAGCTGCCCAGGACAGGCCTGCCAGCACAAGCCCAGCTGCCCAGGACAGGATCGCCATCACAAGCCCAGCTGCCCAGGACAGGACCGCCAGCACAAGCCCAGCTGCCCAGGACAGGACCGCCAGCACAAGCCCAGCTGCCCAGGACAGGACCGCCAGCACAAGCCCAGGACAGGACTGCCAGCACAAGCCCAGCTGCCCAGGATAGGACTGCCAGCACAAGCCCAGCTGCCCAGGACAGGCCCGCCAGCACAAGCCCAGCTGCCCAGGAGGCCACCGCCAGCAAAAGCCCTGCTGGGCCATGAAGGACCGCCAGCAAAAGCCCTGCTGGGCCATGAAGGACCGCCAGCAAAAGCCCCGCTGGGCCATGAAGGACCGCCAGCAAAAGCCCCACTGGGCCATGAAGGACCGCCAGCAAAAGCCCTGCTGGGCCATGAAGGACCGCCAGCAAAAGCCCCGCTGGGCCATGAAGGACCACCAGCACAAGCCCCGCTGGGCTATGAAGAGCCGCCAGCACAAGCCCCGCTGGGCCATGAAGGACCGCCAGCAGCTGAGTCCCTGCAATGGAGACCGCCGCCTCAAGCACCGCTGAACAGGGCACCGCCATCTCAAGCACCGCTGCACAGGGCACCGCCATCTCAAGCACTGCTGCACAGGGCACCGCCATCTCAAGCACTGCTGTACAGGGCACCGCCATCTCAAGCACAGCTGCACAGGGCACCGCCATCTCAAACACCGCTGAACAGGGCACCGCTGTCTCAAGCAACGCTGAACAGGGCACCGCTGTCTCAAGCAACGCTGGCCCAGGAGCGCCAAGGGCACTGACGCTACTGAGTCCGTCACGGGCAGAATGAAGCACTCTGGGCACCATGCCCCCTCCAGAACCAGTGGAGACTGTCATCCACTACCTCTGTCCTTAGCAGGATGAAGCACTCTGGGTACCATGCCCCCTCCAGAACCAGTGGAGACTGTTATCCACTTGAGAGACTGTGGCTTTGCACTCCCCAGGATGGAACAGTGGGCATGTGGCCCCCTCGTGGATTTGGCGTTGTGCACTCACCCGGCTGAGGTGCCCCCCTTTCCCTCCCCCTGAGGTGCCTGTTTAGTTGCTGTCTGATGCCCCTGCAGTGTTCTCTCCGTCATGGTCGGGGATCTTGTGTGGGTCTCGCCCATACCGTGTGGTCCCAGGGTTCCACGGACTTTCTTAGAGCACTACCATATATTTTGTATATGGTGTATATATATATTTCTGCCTACTTGCTTTTAATATATTACAATGGTTACACTCATTTTCTATTGTCTTTGCATTCTTCCGGGGGGTTTGAGGGGTGTAACTGTGATGTATTGATTTGCATTAGTGTGTGTGTTGTAGTGGGTGGGGGTGTTGCGTGTGAATGTCCCTGTTTTTTCCCTCCCCCCCCCCCTGTGTCGTAGGTGCAGTACACACCGTGGTCTTCGCCGCCGGCGTTCGTACTCCTGGTAGAGGAGCAGGAAGACTATTGCAGGGAGAATTTGGAGTTCCAGATCCATAGCGTCCTCATTCCTCGTGGGGTGTGTAGAGGTGAGCGTTTTTCCTTCAGGATTCCTGTTTCCTCCGTGTTTTTATCCGCGGTGAATCCGCCCCGGAAAAGGTGGCGGATTGGCCTGTCATAATAGTGTGGCCGGTACATTGTCTCCCGCCTGTCTGTTGGCGGTGACAGCCGCGCTATTTGTTTGTACCGCCGTGGCCGTCGGAGTGTTAAAGTGGCTGTCTTTGCTGGCGGTTTCCGCCACGGTCGTAATTGCAATTTTTTTACTGCCAGCTTGTTGGCGGTCTTACCGCCGCTTTAACACCGACCGCCAGGGTTGTAATGACCACCTGAATATCCTGATATAGAATCCCTAAATATCTAATTTCTCTCTTCAGTTGTATCTGTCCCACTGATAAATGATTCCAAGCCATAACCTCTGTCTTCTCTGGATTAACCCGAAATCCCAAAACTCTACCTAAATCATCAGCTAAAGACAAAAGCATAGGCAAGGCAGAAACCAGATCAGCCGTTTAAATTTAAAGGGCGTCAGTATACAGAGCCACCTTTTTCGCCCAACCATTACACTCAAAAGGAGCAATGACCGAGTTGCCTCTTATTTTTCTGGCTAGAGGCTCTATATACAGATCGAACAACAACAGGGAAAGAGGACAACCCTGCCTAATACCCCTTGTAATCTTCAAAGGCTCTGTAAGATTACTGTTTACTAAAACTCTAACAATGGGATCTTTATATATTGAATCTATAGCTCTGCTAAAGTTTCCTCCTAAACCAACCGATCTCAGGATGAATGTTAAGTATCTCCAGTTCACCCTATCAAAGGCCTTCATTGCATCCAAAGTAACCACAGCAAGAGGCGTTTCAAATGATGCAGCCATATCTATTGCCCCCGCCAAATTATAGGTCAGTTCGTAGAGAAATCCAACTCTTGATAAATCCCTTTTGGTCATGGTGAATTAGTCAACCCATCACTCTGCTGAGTCTATCAGAAAGAATCTTAGAAAATATCTTATAGTAACAATTCAGCAGAGAGATGGGCCTATAAGATTCACACTTGACCGGACTCTTATCCGATTTCTGAATTAAAGCAATCGTAGCCTCATTCCATGAACCAGGGATAGGGGCCCTGTCTTCAAAGATTTCAGCAAACAAGTCTACCAGGACTGGAATTATTGACTCTGCCATCAATTTATAAAATTCCATAGGAATGCCATCGGGCCCAGGTGCCATACCATCTTTACTACCCAACAACACCTTCCTGATTTCTGCAGCTGAGATCAGACTATTCAGAGCAATTTGTTCTGATTGTGATATATTTGGGAGTATGTCATCCAACAACCATTTACCGATATCCTCCTCTCCTACCTCAGCTTCTTCTTTATACAGTTCAGAAAAGAAAGAGTGGAAAGCTACCTCCATTTCCTCCCTATTTGAAGATCTCTTGCCTGCTTGATTTATTTCTACTTCCTTAATATAGTTCCTTACTAGATCTTGCTTACATTTCCAAGCTAGTAGCTTACCTGCACTCTCCCCATACTCAAAATGCGCTAATTTACTAGCCTCTACTCTTTTGGTGACTCTAGCTTGTAGCACCTCCTCCAACTGAAGCCTTAGCTCCTTCAATTTAGACTCCAAAGCCTCAGCCTCCTCCTCCTTAGTGTCCCCCAAAAGTTGCCTCCTCACTTTAGGCATTTCCTGTTCCAACTGTAAAATAGTGGCCCTGTTCTGCCTATACTTATAACTGACAATATTCATAGTCTTACCTCTCATGACGGCTTTAAAAGTGTCCCATACCACTGCCAGAGAGGACAAACCTAAATTGATTTTAAAAAAGACCTACGCCTCTATTCGCAACTGATCAAGAGCTTCCAAATCTTGCAGTAATGCACGGTCAAACGTCCACCTGCTACCGCCAGACCGTCCAACTACCTTTAATTCTAATACCACTGCTGCGTGATCTGAGGGATGGGCGGGTAAATAAGTAATATTACCTACCAAACCTTCAAGCCTGCAGTCAATAAGAAAATAATCTATACAAGATGTGTGCCTATATTTCTGATTGTAAAAAGAAAACTCCCTTAATTCTCTCTTCCTCTGCCGCCATGCATCCCTTAACCCCCACTCTTTCATCACTCCTCTCAAAAAATGTTGAGATTTCGGAGTCCCTAATGACTTACACTTCTCAGATCTATCCAAATTATTATCTAGTACTACATTAAAATCCCCAGCAATTAGAACCTGATCCGGAAGTTGACTAGCTGTGAAAAGCATTTTTCAAGAGGGCTAATATCGTCACAATTTGGACCTTAAAACCCAGCCACAGTAAATTTTCTGTCATAAATTTGTATTTTAACTATAATCCATCTTCCCACTGGATCAGATCATACCTCTAACAATCCTGCCTTAATCCCATGCTTAACTAAAATGGCAACCCCCCAGTATTGAAATTATGCTCCGTACAATGAGAGTACCCATGGTAGCTTTTTAAAGAGATCAACCCCCTCATCTCTAGTTAGATGTGTCTCTTGTAGAATTCAAATTTTAGCTGGGGAGTCTTTTAAATATCGTAAAACTTTGTCTCATCCTACCCTTTGTTCTTAATCCGTTCACATCCAAAGAGAGTAGCTGAACAGAAGAGGGGTCCCGGGTTTTATTACTCTCACCCACCATTATCCCCTGGGTGCCATTTTGATTGAGGTGAATGAGGAAACCTTTTTCTAAATTTTTTCCCACATGCTCCCCACCCTGTGACCCCACCACCTCCCGCCACCCGCCCTTCCCATGGAGGACCCCTTTTGATAGGTGGACTGAAGTATGTCCACGATTAGAGCACACGTGTTTCCCGGGTTAGGGCCAGGGACGTTATTTCCCCATCGTGCTGCCCTCCGACTTAAGTACAGCCAACAGCTCATCCGCGGTTTTCCCATCTCTCACATTATACATTTTGTTATTAAACATAACCTTTAGATTAGCGGGAAATTTAAGTTGTGCAGGGGCCCCTAATAATCTAAACTCCTCGAGCCGTTGCCAAAACTCCCACTGCCTATTGATGGTGATTCTGGAAAGATCTGATTTAACTTCAAATGAAAAATCTTGCGCTTTTAAAGATCTCAACTTAAGTGCTTTTAACAAAAGTTTCTCCTTCAAACCATATGTTAAAAAGTTAATAAAAAATTTCCGAGGCTTGCTAACACTTGGATTTTTCCTGAAGGGGTCTCTATGAATCCTTTGAATGTCCCACACAATGTCTTCTTCGCTCTCCTCTAATGAGAGCTCAGACTTCAGAAGTGAAACCAAAAAAGCCTTCAAATCACCTCCTTCTGCCCCTTCCAGAACATGCAGTACCCTCAAGTTATTTCTTTTTGAATTATTCCAACTTATTCTGGAGGGCCTGCTCAGAATCTTTCAAGGCCTGAATGTCAACTTTGTTCACTTCAATGTCCTCTTTCAAAGTCAGCACCGTAGCTTCCAGGGCCTGTGTTCTTAATGACAGGAGATCCAATCTATTTTCCAAGGCCTCACAGACCTCTCTAATCTCTGCCTGATTTTTTTCCGAGGTAGAAAACCCATTCCCGATATCCTTCGAGAGGGAGAGTATCAATGCTTCTACTGATGGCTCCTTGCCAGAAGCCTGTCGAGGGGGACCCGACTGATCCGCCGGAGCCTGACACGGGATCCTACCCTCAAAAGAGCTCTGTGATACCTCAGTGGAAGGGTCTTCATTGCCAGTAGCCTGAGGAGAGGGGAGCCCCCACTAGACTGACTGCATACCAAAGCGTCGTGGGGTCTCAACTGCTCGAGAGGGGCCCCCTAATTCACAAAACCTTGTATCCAATTGTTCCTGCATCTCCCTAGTGCCTTCGGAGTTCCATTCCGGCATGGACTCTAATAAAGAAGCATCCACCCCAGGCTTAAGTTTAAAGAAGGATCTCACAGAGGGGGTGATTTTAGGGGCAGCGTTGATATTTTTTTTTTTGCCACACGACCGTCCAGACCGTTTTTTAAATGTCAGGCCCTACCCCCGGTGGTACTAACTTCATCCCCTAGGGCCCAAAGCTCTCAGTTTTCAACTAAACATGCAGAGTTAGGTAGAGGATCAGCAACTTCAAAACAGACCAAGTCCAAAACCTTCCTACCTTGTGGTTGAGCCCCACTCCAGGTATACCACAGCAAAGGCCGTCCTAGTTGGGCCCCTGAAGACTTTCCAGGCCCTTCCAACACTCCATTCCACCTCCTCACCCTCCTGCAGCCTCCTAAGGGAGCCTTGGGGTGACCGGGACTGAGCCAGCTTTTGCCTGTGCTGGCTCTGCCCCTGCCTGCTTCTCCCCGGAAGGGGGCCTGTGCAATGGCCCTCGGTGAGTGCCGCATCTCCAGGGCTTCTCGCCTCCACAGTGCCCCTGGGGAGGCGATCTGACGCGCCCGAGCCGGCTCACCACTCCTGCGGCTCGTGAGATCAAAGTCGGCGAGGTCCGTCCGGCACATTCGTCGCGAGGGAGCTCTCGCCCCCCCCTCCCTAACCCGGAAAGATGCAACGCTCAGCGCGCGGCAACATTCGCATTCCACTTTCTTAATATATGGTTTGTGTTGGCCCTAGACCTATTTTCTCCCATTGCATTCTATTGCATTTCCTATTGTTTGCACTATCCTATGACTAATTACTTGTCTAATTTTGGTGTCTAGTGTATATATTGTGTATAATACTTACCTCCAGAAGGAGTATTGTCTCTAAGATATTTATTTTTGGTAACACTGAGTATTATCTTTACTTGTATATAAGTACTGTGTAACTATAAGTGGTATTGCATGAGTTTTTCATGTCTCCTAGTTCAGCCTAAGCTGCTCTGCTATAGCTACCTGTATCAGCCTAAGCTGCTAGGGGCCAGATGTAAGTAGTTTCTGAATTGCGCCTCGCAAATTGCGAGTCAGAGAGATTCGCAATTTGCGAGTCGCAATTCAGAATGTAGGATGGTGTCCCTGACACCATCTGCGACTCGCAAGGGGGTCGCAAAGGCCCACCTCATTAATATTAATGAGGTGGGTCCCAATTTGTGACCCCCTTGAGACTCGCAGCACTCACAGGGATGGTGGCCTGCTGGAGACAGCAGACCACCATGTCTGTGACTGCTTTTAAATAAAGCACTTTTTTTTGGTAATGCAGCCCATTTTACTTAAAGGAAAACAAGATGCATTACAAAACTAAAAAATGAAACGTTTTCGTTTCATTTTTTCAGAGCAGGCTGTGGTCCATAGGACCACATCCTGTTCTGAATTTTTTTTTTTCAATGCCATTCACAAAGGGGAAGGGGTCCCATGTGGACCCCTTCCCTTTTGTGAATGGCTAGCACCCATTTGAAATGGGTACTAACTGCGATTGTTTTGCGACCACGTTTGCCGTCACAAAACAATACAGCATCGCATTGCGACTCACAATTAGGAAGGGGAACACCCCATCCTAATTGCTATTCGCAGTCCTGTTTTGCAAATCGGTAACCAGGTTACCGACTCGCAAAACGGGGATTGGGCATCACAATGTGCTTTTTGTATGTCGCAAACAGCAAAATTAGCTGTTTGCAACGTGCAAAAAGTTTTGAACATCTGGCCCTTGAACACTACTACTTTACTAATAAGGGATAACTGGACCTGGTAAAAGGTGTAACTACCCACAGTACCCACTACAAACCAAGCCAGCCTCCTACACAGGGACATCAAAGACTTAAGTCTTCCAGCACATGATCTCGCTTGCTGAGAGTCCTGACTTGCCAAGTGGTGCCAAATCCAGTTCCTGGGCCCTTGGGAGTGTGTTCAGATGCAACCAAAAGGAAACCAAGCACATCGACTCCCGAGCGACTTCGGAACGAGTGCTGTTGTCTGACTCTGTGCCACTGCCTGCACTGGAGCCTTGGTCCCTGCTTAGTGCAACAACTGTAACCTGCAACACAAGCCCGCCGCCACCACAGTGCCTCTGATGTCCTGCCACAGCGTGAGTCCCGAGTGCTGTGTCACCAACGTCCATGACACCCGACTGCGTCGCAGCCCCTGTGGCCCCTTGGTGTGATTGCGACACCGCAAAGTCGCACCTCGAATCTTGACCTGCTGGATTTATCGACCCAGCCGGGTCCTAAGGAACCTACGCATTGCCACTGATGCCACATCACCTCCCCTTCAACCAAGCTGACGCCTCTCATGCCTAGCAGTAAGGAACCAACACCTCACCTCCCCGGTAGCAATAAGGAACCAAAAATGCACCGGCTCCAGTGACGCCTCACCTCCCTGACTCCATGCACGGTCTTTGTTTCCTCATTGTTTTCCAAGGTACTGTACCTAGGGTCTGTGCAACTCCATGAGCAGCCCACACTCCCTTGTGAGTGGTGTCAGGCTGTTGGGAACGACTTGGTCAAGACGCCATGATAGCCTCAGTTGGAGCTATTGTGTTTCTAAGGGCCAGATGTACGAAATTCCTGAATTGCGACTCGCAAATTGCGAGTCAGAGAGACTCGCAATTTGCAAGTCGCAATTCAATATGCAGGATGGTGTCCCTGACACCATCTGCGACTCGCAAGGGGGTCACAAAGGCCCACCTCATTAATATTAATGAGGTGGGTCGCAATTTGCGACCCCTTTGCGACTCGAAGCACTCACAGGGATGGTGGCCTGCTGGAGACAGCAGACAACCATGTCTGTGACTGCTTTTAAATAAAGCTGTTTTTTTTTTTTGATATGCAGTCCGTTTTCCTTAAAAGAAAACGAGATGCATAACAAAATGAAATAATGAAACGTTTTAGTTTAATTTTTTCAGAGCTGGCAGTGGACCACTGCCTGCTCTGAAAAAATGTTTTCCATGCCATTCACAAACGGGAAGGGGTCCCATGGTTACCCCTTCCTTTTTGCGAATGGGTTACCACCAGTGTGACACTGGTGGTAACTGCGATTGCTTTGCGAACGCGTTCGCGGTCACAAAGCAATGCAGCATCGCGCACCCCTTCCTAATTGCGACTCGCAGTCCCGTTTTGCGAGTCGGTAACCAGGTTACCGACTCACAAAACGGGGATTGGGCATCGCGATGTGGTTTTTGCACGTTGCAAACAGCGAAATTTGCTGTTTGCGACGTGCAAAAACTTTGCAACATCTGGCCCTAACTGCTTCACTAAGATTTAATCTTTGAAAATGTATATCTTTACTTGTGTATGTTGGATTCTTGTTGTCTTGGTCTTGTTTTACTCAGTTAAATATTGGCTATTTTTCTAAACTGGAATTGGGGTACTTTCATGGTGTTTTCACTGTGTTACTGAGTGTGGGTGTGTGAAAATACTTTACACATTGCCTCTGAGATAAGCCTGGCTGCTTGAACCAAGCTACCAAGTGGATGAGCGGGTGTTATTTTAGCTGTGTTGCTCCCTTACCCTGACTAGAGTGAGGGTCCCTACTTGGACAGGGTTTAAACCACTGCCAGCTAGATACTCCATTTCTGACATTATCCAAATACTACCATTGCATGTGACCTGAGCTATTATGGGTATTACAGCATTGAAGTAGAGTTAGCTGTGTTTGACTTTGAATAGATGCCTACCTATAAATGTGGCAGCACATTGGATCTAATTTTTGCAACCCGCACTCCTCCCTGTGTGGCCTCAGACTAACATCAGTAGTTTGTCAGGTAATTTCTTGATTAAGTTCTCCCTCAAAAATTTCATCTCAGTCTTTTAGAGTTTGATGTAGCTTGGATTCTTGGTCTTTCAGGAAATTGAACAAGATAGATAGGGATACTGCTTGTGACCTTTATAGAGATATTTACTTCACTGTTTGTTGAAAATGAGCTTGATAAACAATAATTATAATAATGTGGGAAAATGCTTAAAACCCTACTTGTATTTCATTATTTCAGATTTGGGCTAAACCAAACTGATCACTAGGTTCTCTGCTCAGCTTAATTGATTTACTATAGTAGACACAGCTAAATAGTGTATGGTAAAGGAAGGCTGGTTTCCACCCTCTAGGAAGACATCATAGCAGTATCAGACTCATTGGACCTGATTAGGTAATCATGGGAAGGAACCACTGCTTCTATGTTGTTGGGTCATCACTGGAGTCACATGTCACTTCATACCTACTGCATCTCATATAATTAGAGACACTGATGACTCCAATTTTAATTCATACATCAGGGATACACCCTCCCTCTCCCAAGAGAATGAAGCTAATGTTTCCCAACATCTCAGGAAGGTATGGAAAATGTATTGAGACTGCATGCCTACATCATTTGTGTTGCTGCCCTCAAAAACTCAATCTCTGGCAGGAGGTTGGACTCCAACAACTAAGCACTGGCAGATGAACTTGGCTAAGGACAGTGATCTTGTTGCGTAAGCTCTCATTATTCTAATGAGACTATTGGATTTCGAGCAGCAAGATCGCCCACGGTGTGGGAGACTGAGTCTGACCCACTGCGGGTGACACCTGTCGCTCTAAAACCGGGTTTTGCTCCGCCTAACTAGCAGTGCCTCATCTCCACCAAGAGATAGAGATGATTGGGCAGCCGAGCGCATGACATATTATACCTCTCAGGGAAGTCGTGGTCACTCAGGTCGCATCTGGTTCTCTCATTCACAATTCGGTCTCATATATAAATGACAATAAGAAGCAGTATGAGTTTTAAAGACTGTTTTAATAAAACGACTGCATTTTAGATAGCAAAGCGTGAGCTGCAATAACCAGGATGACACAACATGACAATATTAAAATGGTGACGAGGAGAGTGAAACATAAGAACAACGCTATATTATTGTCACTACAATCTATGGACTATTTCCTATCTAAGTCATAATCTGAGCACAGCATGTTAAGCTCAAATTCTGCCTTTCAGTTTCCCCCGGGAGGACATCAACCCTCATACCTGAACAAAGGCCTGTAGTCTGTGTTAGCATCTGCAGCGAAGCATTCAGTCGTGGTTCCCTGGCTGGAATCTCCCTCTTAACGTGTAATGGGACTAGGAAGTGTTTTTATAATAACACAGCTGATGTTCTAAGAAAATGTCCCTACGTAAGGATGTGTATTTTCTATGTATGTTGGAGACTAAACTTCTACCACGTTCACTGGCAATGTACCAAACTATAGCCTTGACTGAAGCACAAAGTGATCAAGAATGTCTTGTTTGAGAACACAGTGCTGGGCTAAGCAAAAACAGTTAGATAGATGAAAATAAAACAAGACCGTAAAACTGGTTATTGTAATAATAACAATGCGAAGCCGAATAAAATATATCTAGGTCAGAGTGCACAGTGGCCTAGTGTGTTAAACTAACCTGCATGGAGCTATAACTAAAATGGCTACACAACAATCTAGAGGACATATGCTTAAATGATTATTCACAAACCTCTTAACACACTGGACATACAATTAAGTTGTGATTTTTCTTCTGAGTCTGTTTGAATATGTAGGACCCGATTTAGAGTTTGATGAACAGGTTACTCTGTCACAAACTTTACAAATTTCTTGTCCACCTTGTTCCAAGTACATTAAATCCTAGGGCACTTGTAATGAGGTGGAACAGATATCTTTCAAGTTTGTGATGGAGTACCTGAAGACCAAATTCTGAATCAGGTACCTAGGGCCTGATGTAAAGTTTGGTGAATTGGTTCCTATGTCACAACGGTGATGGATATCCTGTCTGCCGAAATATAAATCCTATAGGATATAAAGTGATTTATATTTTGGCAGACGCGATATCCGTCACTTTTGTGACGGAGTAACCCTTCTGCCAAACTCTAAGTCAGGCCCTTAGTCATTAGTCATTTAATCATTGATCAAAATAGTTTTCTTTTACTACACAAATACACATCTAGTTCAGCATCACATTAAAATGTGTATTGCCTAGATATCTTTAGTTTCAGTATTTTTAGTAAGCTGTTGCATCTCAGTTTGTTATTTTTAGCATGCCTCTCATCTTGTTTGTCCTGCCTTACTCCTTATTAATGATGGTTTAACACTGACATTTAGGTGTAAATTGATGCCTGGTAAATCGAGCCTAATGACATAACAAGTCACCAGCCACTTCGCATAATAATGAGAGATGCTTGCACTCATCAGGTTCCAGTGAAACAATGTATAATTAAACATTTTCCTCATTTCTTATTCAAATTGCCTTGTGGGTAATTTTATATCTTGTCTATCTTTCAGGAGCTTCAGAAGTTTTAAAAGTGCAAACTATTCATAATCAATTCATAAGCATCAGACGTTTTAAAAGTACAAATTATTCACGGTCAATTTACACTGTAGAGAGGCGAGTATTGAAGCATTCGGGAAAGATTAATTGCGGCAACCTAAGGATGTTTTTTAGCCAGTAGTCAAATTTGTATAAAAATAGAAAAAACATTCATACATGAAACACTACATTGAGAGGTTTTGGTAAGCACCCTTCAGTCATTGCTCTGTTTAAGTGTCATTCATATTTTGGATCAGACCACAAGGCAGAGTTCGCAGAGTGAGGGTCTCCAGCCATTATCTTGGTCAGTATGTTTTTGATCAGCACAGAGGAAAGCCCGGCCAGTAACTGTAGTGACAGCATTTTGCCTGTTTACTGCAGGTTGGTATTTGACTGGCCATCAAGATCTGGGATTGGCGGCCTCTCTTCTAAATTTTTGGTTGTGTCAATGTTTCTTTGTTAATGCATTTATTCCACATAACGTAAATGTGCGTTTCCTGAGCAGCAGATTTTTTTTAGCTTTAAATATTTTTTTCTAGTTTTGGAGTGTCATAACTTTTAATATAAAGTAAAAGTAAAGAGGATACCGTGCTAAGTATACGAAAAGCTCGACTGCACTAATAATTCCAAAACATCAAGAAACAAAATATTTTTTTTTTTAAATGGGAATTTGATATGGGTAAAAATAGTATTGGAATAAGACATATACTGTCACCCAAACCTTTTTCGTTCACTTTTCTGCTGCAGCTTGCATACAATTGTAACTCTCACCGAGCATCCTTCTTTGTCTCGATTTAAACCGGATGAACCCACCATCCTATCAGGGAGCCTTTTATACAGGAGAGGGATTAATAGAGGGCAGACAAATTGCCCTTGTTCTGTCTTTGTGGGTTTGTTTTGTGAAGAACTAGAACCAGATTGAAGCAGTTTAAGTATGTACAGTCCACACTCTGGTGAAGGTAGGGACTTGTGTACACAGCATTCAGTGATCCTGAAGAAGGTGCTGGTGCTGGGGTTGCTCTACCCATCCATACTTGTAATGCCTAGAGACTGAGAAGCTCCATGTGGATCGTTTACTCTTGACAACAGAAACAAGTAATGGCAAAGCCAATAGGTCTGGGCTTTTCAAGTTGACGTGTTATATCTATTGCGAGGTGGCAAAGTGGCTGCAGGTATCACGAGCCAGGGAGGAGGCAGTGATCGGGCCTTTAGCGACGGTGTCAGCTGAAGAGTGAGTAGGACGTTTAATCTAGTGCTCATAAACTTTGTGATAAATTGGGGGTGTCAGATTGGCTTTAGAACCCCAACCATCCAAAGTCAGGGATGAAGAGGTGGATACCCTGCAGAGAAGTGCAAACTGTCCACCGACATCTGTGTGCCAAATTGCAAGACGGAGTTTACTTAGCTGCCAAGCCTGATGTAGTTTTAGCCACACTCTTAGGATAAACAACCCAATTCCTTATAAGGACGGACTTTAAACATGTGAGGGTAGAGACTGAATCGATGGCAACAACATTTTGCTTTCACATAGTGTAGGGAAAGGATGTGAACATAAGCAATAGGAACTAGTAGGAACAAGGCTGAGCGACTGCTCTGACAGCTGTGCAGACGTGGGGGGAGCTCTTCCTAGCTATGCTTTGACTATGCACTGCAGTAAGTACAGTGCAAGTACTGAGGACCACAAAAAAGCGTGTCAATGTATGACAATCCTGTCCGGCAGCATCACTTGGGATCCCAGCACCTAAACACAGCTCTGTTCATGATTGAGTGCTGCCACCAGCCCCAAAGCTATGTCAGTAGCAGAAACCTCTTACATCACAAGGTTCAGCTGTTCCAGTTTTATCTTGGAAAGATCAGATGGAGACGTGGGAAGTCTTGTTGATTCCTGTAATCGGACGTGATGAAAAAGTGGTCCAAATAGGTCAGTGTTTAATAGGAGTTTGTGCCCACCCTCTCTATGCGACGACTCTCACCACACAAAACAATCATATCCATCACGTTCACACTTTCTTGGAACGTTAATTTCAAGTGGAGAAACAGTAATGAAAAGCGCCCAACAATGTCTTTACTTCATCTTTCTGTCTCGAAGAAAAGTATCCACTCAGGGAAGAAGGACCCCATCACAGCACCTTATTGTGTGTAAAAGGCTGCTTTATTGGAAACAGGTGCACTTACAATCCAAAAGAACCCTTGGCCTAATGCCTCACAACACTAAACCCTCACTATACATCAAAATGTACCTATCAATCTCTCCCCCCTCCTATACCCTCCCCCATCCCTTTTCCTCTAACCTCGTCGCCTCTTAATACCCTCTTCCTTTGTGACGATTTCTTGGTGAATCTGTTTGTCACCTTAATTTCCTGCTGCTCCCAACCCCTTAGAATCTGCAACTCGCAAACCCCTAATGCCCAACTATTTCTGTCTGAGTTGTCCTGCTGTCATCCACTCCCTTTCCCACCTGAAGGTGTCTTGTTGGATCTGCCGTCCATCCCTGTTATCATTGTCATGTAAACTGTCTCAGTTCCCGCCTGCACCTGTTCCCAGCGACAATATACAATGATAGCTCCCCCTGTGCACCCCTTTCCACAAAACGCCTAAACGTACTTCTAAAATGGTGGGGGCTCCCTAAAATGGCACCTTTAAATACTTCCCTCCATAGCCCAAAAAGTGCCCAAACGGCGCCCGTGGGCTGTACCACCTCCCCAAACCTCCCGGGGGGAGTCCTCATCCCAGAGGCAATCCCCCCGGGACCTCCTTCAGTGCAAATCAATTGAAAAACTAGTTACCAGTCCTTTTTCTCCTACATTTTCCTTTTCTCTTGCTGCCAAAGGTTGGCATGTATGCACACACACACACATGTATTTTTATTTCATTATAAACAATCATAATTACAAATCACATTTCTTAATGACAAAACTGTAGTTTTGTCAGCGGCCCGGCTCCTGTGTAAGGATGTTAATATGAAAACATATTATGGTACTTACTCTGTCAGAATCGTGAAACCCGTTATAGATGCAACTGCCCTGTATGGTTTTAGGACCTGGTAGAACATTTTTATTTAATAAAGTACATTAATATTATTCGTTACGGGATTAGAAAGGAAAAAATAAATTTGCATGTACTGCAGAAAGTCCAGACGTGAGTGTCTTGCTTACAAAACCTAACTAATGTGTCATCATCCCCCTTCACTGTATCGGTCTGCTCTCCCATCACACAATATAAACTACGCATCATCAAACACTACATACAGGCAGGAAGACAGGAGTAACGTGAGAAGTCTCAGGTCATCTCACTCACCTCATTAGACTCAGCACATCACACTCACAGCTCCACACTATCACATTGACACAATTACACCCACGGCCACTACATCATTCTCGCCACACCCCTTACTATGATACAGATATGCACATACACTAACTGACATCACACGAACACGTCACAATCCCTGCCATTACACGGGTATCATAACACTGACTGCTATTGTGCTCACAACATTACACTTGCTACATTACACTGATACCATGTCACCATTGGCTGTCACACTTACAGCAGCATATTCATAGCATCACAGTCACAAGTCATTCTCCAACCCTTAGTTATTCAGGATGCAGAGTATTTCTCTATATCTGTGAGTGTGTGTGTGAGACAACTACCTTGAGGCCAGACACCTTTCTGTATTGGCTGGTGCACTGACTGTGAGTCATGCAAACGCACCTGGTCCTTAATAAGTAAACTTACGAGGGGACGCGTATAGGCCGATGAACCTTTTGGATCGCATGGAGTATCCTAATAATGTAATGACCAGTGACATCAATAATCACTGTAATCAATTAATACCCACTAAGAGAGTCATTAGGCATATAGACAAATATAACAAAAATTCGTGAAAAACCACAATTCGATAAAACGTTTACAATGTTTATTTCCCTATTAATTACAATTCTAATGCATTCGGTTAACTCAAACTTTATTTAATCAGCTCAGAATTCGTTTATTAGCGACCACCAATAACACAATCTAATCAGAACTTGAGAAAACATGTAATCAAAAGCTTCAGCGTAAGCCAACAAAGATGAATAGATCAACATTAATAGCAGAGTTCAGCAATCAGTTTGTCAATCATTTGTCACTGTCAACGTAACCCAGAAGAAACCTACCTAACCCAGATTAGCATCAGCATGTGGGACTTCAGGCAAAACAATTTAGAAAAACATGAATTTGGAAAACATCTAGCTTGAAGAAAATTATAAAACGGCGCAGTTGGTACCTAGAACGAAAGGCACAAAGTTAATCAGTCACATTGTCATAGCTACCTATCCTCGGAATGGATCAGCAACAAAGTCAGTCTTCGTCTTCAGGTCATCAGTAGATCAGCAACGCATCAGGCTCTCAAGAGCATGAGCCCAATGACAGAATCTTGAACCGCTTCTCCTGACGTCATCAATTCTCCCCTTGCATCTGAAGTTTTAGCCCCTTGTCATGACTTTTTATTAGAATTGTTTTTCAGTCCAACCCCCTTACTTCTAATTGGTCAATCTGTTCTCCATATGTGATGTTACCCAATACTTTTTATTCTAAATATCTATGAGTTCTAATATTTCGTCTTTCTCAGTTCATGGATTGTCTTGATCATCCAGCTCTCCAGGTATCGAAAATGTTGCATGTTCCTCTTCAGTCAGTGTCTCTATTGTTCAAGTCCAGGGAAAGTACATTCAGCCTACTCTACACATAATTGTATCAAATTGACTTCATCATCTCCTGTCTGTCGGTACATTGCAGAAAATTCTAGCTTAGCATACAGTTCACGGTCAGTTCATAAGCACCAGCAACTTCTACCTCGTGCGCTTATTAATTCTGCTTCTGCACAAGGCCTGGCAAGTAGACCACGACTTCGGCTAAGTTAGCTTCTACGATATAATGCAAAACATAGGTTATACATCTCATTATGGCACATTTCCACATCATTATTACACATTTCCATTATTTCACTCATTTTAGTATAAATTTGTATAAGTGGCTACCAGTCCCCGTGGGCACATTTTCAAACGTGCACATTATGTTCTCTACAATTAATTTTTCTATGAAATTTTTGTTACTCAAACACAAACATTCATTAATAATTTCTAATTAGCATATCTGCTTAAAAGTCCCTCCTCTGATGACTAAATATGTCATCACACCTTTCATTTACAAACATTTCATAATTCTGTTTCAGCTGTATTTTGTCTCCTTCTTAAGTCCTCCATTTAAGTTCTTTCCCTGTTTCGTTCTTCCCTCCTCTGATTGTTTTTAGATCTTTTCAATTTTATCTTTTGACATAATTTACATATACCCCATAATCATAATACGCAAGCAATCACAATTAATATCCCCTGTATGATTTTTAATAATACCCCATTCCAAATTTGACTAAGCCAATTTCCCACTGAATCAAATCCTTTTCCAACTTCCTCCCAAACACCTGGTTCCTTCAATTCTTTCAAACCCTTACTTGAGTTAGTCAGGTTAGTGAGTAAGGGCCTGATTCCAACTTTGGAGGACGGTGTTAAACCGTCCCAAAAGTGACGGATATACCACCTACCGTATTACGAGTTCCATAGGATATAATGGACTCGTAATACGGTAGGTGGTATATCCGCCACTTTTGGGCCGGTTTAACACCGTCCTCCAAAGTTGGAATCAGGCCCTAAGTCTCTTATCTCCCTATCGTTGTTTGGAATATACGAACAACAATGCCTAGCATTAATCAAACTACAGACTCCGCCGTTTTTCACTAAAAGAATGTCTAAAGCAAGCCTATTTTGAAGTGTCATAGCTCTATCCGCAGCTAATTCAGTATCTATCAGGAGTATTGCCCCTGTAAAGTTTGTCAGCATGTTATCCACAATAGTAGACAACTTTCATATCCTGATCGAATTCAGAATGACTCCCACAGAAGTAATCACTGCACCAAAGACATCTCCCACAATTGCAGAAGAGGTTTCCCTCCTCTGTCGCTTATGATGTAATTCAGTCAATTTCGGAAACTTCTTTAAGTTATCTATCTGGTACATTTTAGGGAAACTATCCCCAAATAACATGTCCCACACCATCCTCTTGGGAGACGGTAATAAGCATTAAGTCCACAAATATAACAAATCACAGGAATTGCAGGGTCTTGACCATTCAGCATAAAAGTCCATGGACTCTGAAACAAAAACACATGCCTACATTCACTCGTTCCCACAAATAAAGTGTCAGTGCATGATTTTGGCCTATATATACAAAGCTTCCCTACATGTAATGCATCTAATGCTAATTTTCCTTGCGTTTCAATAGCAGTGCCAGCATAATCATTCTTGTAAGTCCTTTTCTCTAAACCTTTTTCAAAGTTTTCTGTTAATGCTTTTCTCCTATCATCATTATACCCTATAAAGCTCTTTTCGAAAGGTGCAAGCAAGCATGTTAAGTTATTCTTATGCGCGTATGCGGTTCCAAATGTTAGTGTAGGCTCGAAGAATCCTCTAACTAGCACTATATCATGCTCTCTAGCTACTTTACTCAAATATCTAATAAAAGGAACAAACGAAAACCCAGCATCGTAGTTTGAATAAAAATACTGTATGTACTCTTGGTTATAGAATCTTGTTAGTAGCAAACTACAGCTTATTCCATATGTTAGCGGAAGACTATGGTACGTAACCCCATCTTCTACTGACGAAGGAATTTGTGTACACACAAGACAATTCCTTGCGTCTATTGTTTCAACACACTCACTCAACAAGCGATAGAAAACATTAGAAGAAAGCTATCCTCGAGCATTAGTATAGTCATGCAAATACTTCACATCTAACTTAAACCTCTCTAAAGCTGTTAGTGTAGTTGTTTCAGGAGCAAAAGTAATAGTAGCTCCTTTCATATCATGAACAGTCATTCCCACAATCATTACTATAAACATTATTCCACACATAATTGTCAATCCAACACTCATGTATCTACTGCGCCTAATATTTCTATCCTGATTATTTAGCTCAGCCATAATCTGCAAAGAATTAGAAAGCAGAAGTAACTTTTAGAGAAAGTGCAGTAAAAAAAAATGAAGAAAAAATTCTTTCTCACAGTTCAATTTCACATCCAAAACCCCTTTTCCTTTGTCAAAAAAGGATCACCTTCCGACTCCTCACCCACGCACACAAAGCCCTCCACAACAAGGGACCCGAATACCTCAACCGCCGCCTCAGCTTCTACACACCCACCCGTCCTCTTCGCTCCGCCAACCTCGCTCTCGCCGCCGTCCCTCGCATCCGCCGCACCACGGCGGGTGGGAGGTCCTTCTCCTACCTGGCGGCCAAGACATGGAACTCCCTTCCCACCATCCTCAGGACCACCCAGGACCACTCCGTTTTCCGGAGACTACTCAAGACCTGGCTCTTCGAGAAGCAGTAACCCTTTCCCCCTAGCGCCTTGAGACCCGCACGGGTGAGTAGCGCGCTTTATAAATATTTATGATTTGATTTGATTTGAAAATCGTTCGGCAGCTTGTCACATCTGGTTTTCAATTGTCAAATCAGGTTATCAATGTCTCTTTCGTTTTTTTTCCAACAGTCTCTTTCTTAAGTTTTTCCAGATTAGCTCAACAGTTCAGCTTCTTGATTTCCTTCAGGTTACATCAAAATACTGACTCAGAACTTCTCCATCAAAACAAAAAGACATAAACTTGTGTTGCCATTCATTGGTAGTTGTATATGCCCATTCAGGACCTGCGTAGCTATTCTTTCTTTTCAACCTTTGGTCACCACTTAGTTCTCCTTCACTTAAATCTTCCTTTCTTGTAGTGTCCACTTCTTCCTCTATTGTATCATTTATGACTAGTTCCTTTTTCTTCCCAATCTGCGATTCAAGCCAATTATCTCCTTTTCTTGTTCCATCTGTCAATATTCTTCTCAGGATTCGACTCTTCTCCTTCTCTTTCTCTATGGTGTTTTCTCTTGATGGACCTGCAATGGGTTCAGAAGGAGTCAGATCACTTTGACTTTGATCCGTCTCAGCTCTTTCTTCCTCTTGGTCTGGCACTTGCTCTGTCTGCTTTTCAGCACTGTCTGCTTCTGGGAGAACCTCTGCAGGGCTAGGCTCTCCTGCTGTATCCGTCGAGATTGGTTCTTGTACACCCTCCTGTAATTCTGCACTCTCGTCTCTTACAGGGGTAATGGAACCATCTTCCACAAACTCTGGCTCAACTTCAGGGTCTGCTGGTTCTTTTTCTGTCTCAGGTGCGGTAACCTGTTTCGCTGTTGTTGGTACCTTCAAAAACACTTCTTCATGATCTGGTGGACATACCACTCTCTTTGTATGGCTCGCGTGAATCCAGTTCAGGAGTCCTGCACACTTCACAGCTGTTGTAGTTGTTAACACCACCTGGTAAGGACCCCTCGAATGCGGCTCCAAACAAGTCTTGTGAACATGCTGTCTGACAACGACCCAGTCACTGGCTCTCAGGTTGTGCCCTGGATCGTGGATGGGTGGCAGGGTGGTGGCCTGCACCTGCTGAGAGAAAGAGCAGACCACATCAGCCAGACACTTGCAGTAGTCCAACACCATTTCCTCTGTAATGTTTACAAGTGCATTGGCTGGAACTGCTGATAATCTCATGGCTCTGCCCATGAGGATCTCATGGGGCGACAGCCCTGTCTTCCTGTTAGGTGTGTTTCTCATCGACATCAACACCAAAGGCAATGCATCTGGCCATTTCAGATTTGTGGCTGCACACATCTTTGCAGTTCTTGATTTCAAGGTACCATTCATCTGTTCCACTAGTCCTGATGCTTCAGGGCGATAGCTACAATGCAACTTTTGCTAAATGTTTAGTGCAGCACATAAGAGTTTAATCACCTTGTTATTGAAGGGAGTTCCCCTATCTGATTCTAAAGAGATTGGAAACCTGAAACGTGGTATCAACTCCCTGAGTAACAGCTTTGCTACTGTGAGACTGTCATTTCTTCTTGTAGGGTATGCTTCAATCCAGTGACTAAAGACACCCATGATCATCAACACGTACTTTCAGCCTCCACACGCAGGCATCACAATGAAATCCAATTGCATTCTGCTGAATGGACCTCCTGCTCTTCCAATGTGGCTCAAATTCACCACTGTCCCTTTTCCCACGTTTAGTTGCTGATAAACTATACAGTGATGACACACTGCCTTTGCTTCCTGCCTGAATTTAGGGTTAAACCAGTCAATCTTAAACAATCTAACCATGGCATCCCTTCCAATGTGCGCCTGGCCATGATAATAACGGGCCATTTGCAACAATAAACTATTGGGCAGGACTATCTGACCCTCTTCAGAAACCCAAATTTCATCAGAACGTTGGACACATTTCAATTTAGCCCAGAGACGTTTCTCTTCTTTGTCAACATTACTTTGCAGCGTTTTCAACTCTTCGATCACTTTTAATGCAAAACTTGTACATATTTTGTCTTCTTCTGGCATTAATTCCCACTTGTCTTTGAACAATATACAGTTCAATGTGCAAAACCTTGCGACTTGATCCGCATATCCATTTCCCAGTGCGATGTAATCTTGGGCCTTTTGATGTGCACTACATTTTACCACAGCAATTTCTTCAGGTAACTGTATTGCATACAACAACTCTTGTATCTTGTCGCCAATTCTTACTGGTGTACCAGTAGAAGTCAGGAAACCTCTTTGCGACCACAATTGATCAAAATCATGAACAATTCCAAATCCATATTGGCTGTCAGTATAGATTGGGACTCTCAGTCTCGCGAAACATGGCATGCTCTAGTAAGAGCTACCAATTCTGCCACTTGTGCAGAATATACAGCTCGAAGCCAGGGAGCTTCTAATGTACCTGTAATTGTGCATACAGCATATCCTGCTCTCAATGTCCCTGTACCATCTCTGAGACACGAGCCATCAACAAAGACAATTTGATCATTTTCTTCCAATCGGGTATCTCTGATATCAGGCCTTGGTTTTGTACACACTTCAGTTACCTCAAGACAATCATGCTCGATGTCTTCCTCCTTTTCAATTTCAATAGTATCACTTGGAAGTAATGTTGCTGGGTTCAACACTGTACATCTTTTCAATGTTACATTTGGAGGACCTAATATGCTCGTCTCATACCTTGTCAGTCTTGCACCAGTCAAATACTGTGTTTTCGTCCTTGTCAGTAAAATCTCAACAGAGTGTGGTACCATTACTGCCAAAGGGTATCCCACTACTACTCCCTCACATTGAGAAAGACTTTGACCAACTGTGGCTGCAGCACGCAGACAACCTGGTAAAGCTGCTGCAACTGGGTCCAAGGTAGCTGAAAAATAGGCTACTGTGCGAAAAGCACCTCCATGGACCTTTGTCAAGACAGACAAAGAACATGCATCACATTCATGACAAAACAATGTGAGAGGCTTTGTGTAATCAGGCATCCCCAATGCTGGAGCTCTGCACAAACTTTCTCTCAACTCAGTGAACACTTTCATCTGATCCTCATCTAAAGTAATGGGATCTGTAAAATCTTTGTGTGTCAGCTGCTGCAATGTTTTGGCAATCTCAGCTAAATTTGGAATCTACTGACAACAATAACCTACGATTCCTATAAACATTTTGACATCTCTCTGTGAAGTCAGTGGACTTCTCTGCAGGATCATTGTAATCCTCTCTCTGGAGATTCTCCTTGACCCTTTCTCAATCTGGTATCCCAAGTATTTCACTGACTTCTGACAGTACTGTAGTTTCAAAGGTGACACTTTGGGGGTCATTACAACATTGGCGGTAAAAGTCGCTTACCGCCGTGCAGAAGACCGCCAATACGCGGCCGCGGTAGACCGCCACAGCTATTATGACACACATCTCGGAATCCGCCGAAATTCAGACACCCACACAACACCGCCACACCAAAGGTCAGCGATAAACATGCGGAAAGAAATCCTCCACGCCAACAGAAACACGCCCATGCTATTACGACCCACGAATCCACGCAGCGGTCTTTCAACCGCGGTATTCCATTGGCGGTACACACCGCCGCGCTCAAAATACACACACATCTCCAAAACACCGCCACATTGGACAATTACAAATACACACACCTGATACACATACACACACCACTCCCACACACCCAACACAATATAAAACACACACCCACATCACCCACAAACCCCTACGACCCCAAATTCTGAAAGAAGGCCAGAGAGACGAGACAGCAATTGACAACCCCATCACACAGAGGCACACAACACCATCACCCACACAACATCCACGCACAAAACACCACACACCACTACACTCACCACACTCATCACCACATACACCACTCCACACCTCACCCACACCACCCCATGGTACGCCAAAGACTCCCCTGCTTCTCCGAGGAGGAGCTCAGGGTCATGGTGGAGGAAATCGTCCGGGTAGAGCCACAGCTATTTGGATCACAGGTACAGCACACATCAATAGCCAGGAAGATGGAGTTATGGCGCAGAATAGTGGATAGGGTGAACGCTGTGGGACAGCACCCAAGAAATAGGGAGGACATCAGGAAAAGGTAGAACGACCTACGGGGGAAGGTGCGTTCCACGGTCTCCAGGCACAACATCGTGGTGCAGCGGACTGGCGGCGGACCCCCACCTCCTCCCCCACAACTAACAACATGGGAGGAGCAAGTCTTGACCATCTTGCATCCTGAGGGCCTCGGAGGAGTCGGTGGAGGATGGGACACTGGTAAGTCAAATCTTAACTATCATATCCCCCACCCTACCTGCATGCTATCACACACCCCCACCCTCACACCCTCCCCTATCACTCCAAATCCTAACTAATCTACCCATAACACAAACCACCCATCCCAACACCAACCCCTGCATGACACAACTAAGCATGGTCACCACTCACCAAAGCATGCTCACTGCACATACCCAGAACACCCCCCAACCATCATCACACAGGAATGCTTGCACTGGGGTTCACGCACACCCACCCATTGCACACCATTATACACACACATGCAATAATCATGCTCTTATGCCCCTGCAGGAACCCGAAGGACCGTCACTACACCAGAGGGTCCAGACAACACCACTCCACCCCCAGAAGAGGCCCACAGTGACGACAGCAGCTCTGCCCTACTGGATCTTGATGACCAGCCCGGGCCATCGCGGGCCTCGGGACATTCGGTTCCCCTTGCACAGGCACAGCCCAACACCGACCTTCCACCCTCTGGTAACCACAGCACCCACCCAGCGGGCCCTCCCTACCCAGGAGAGGTCAATCAGCGGTGTGTCCACCACTACAGGGCACCCAGGGTAACCCACCACCCCAACAACAACAGGGACCTGGGGGAAGTGGTAGTGGGCACACGGTCCAGGGGACGGAGGCACAGGAACATAGGGGAACTGAGAGGGCTGCTGTGCGACAGAGGGAGGACAGGCCAAGGGAACCAACTCTCCACGAGGCCCTCTCCTCCATCATGGGAGCCTACCACCACTCCCAGGAGACGATGGCGACGGTCCTGGACAAGTTGCAGGAGACCCTGCGCCTGCAGGAGGAGCAGTATTTGGGGTTCAGGGAGGAGCTCAGGACCATCGGCTCCGCCCTGGGCACCATCGTAGGGGTGCTGAAGGACATACAAAAAACCTTGAGGGACACCGTGGCACTCCAAGGGGCCCCTGACACTAGCCAGGACGATGAAATGCCCACCACCTCTGCCGGCGCTAGTGGACAGGACGCCCTGCCACAGGACCACCACACCAGCACCCCACCCCCTGCAGACGGACAACCACCACGCAAGCGGTCCCTGAGATCCAGGAACAGGACAGAGCAAGATGGCAAGACCCCCGCCAGGAAATAAGACCACCCTGATTGTCCTCCCACTGTCCCACTTTGTTACCCTGTCCATTCTTAAACTGCCCCAGCTCCACTTCCCATGCCCATATGGACAATGCACCTGTGAGACTAATAGACTGGACTCTGTCATGGACATTCCTCCGCCATCACCCCTCACCATTTTACTACCCCCTTCAATATTGAGCACTTAAATAAACACACTTAAAGCACAAAACAATCTGGAGTCTGTCTGTGCTTTCGAAATAGTGTATTAGCAATTACAGTGACAACATTCTCTTTCAATTGTAATGCCAACATACCTATGTCACACAGCTTTAGTCCATGAGGAATCTAAGCAGATGATACACAGTGGGACCCACATTTGTGAAATTGTAAGGGAAAGTGACAAATCAGTGACCATACACTGGGTGAAAACGACAGACATATTCGAACTGCCCCAGCTCCACTTCCTATGCCCAGATGGGCAGTGCACCTGTGAGACTAATAGACTGGACTCTGCCATGGACATTCCTCCACCATCCCCCATCACCATTTTACAACCCCCCTTCATTTTATGAGCACTTAAATAAACACCCTTGAAACACAAAACAATCTGGAGTCAGTCTATGATTTTGTACTTTGTATTATCAATGACAGTGTCATAATGGCTGTACCATTGTAAGGCTAACATGCCTATGTCACACATCACAAGCCATTGAAGAATGCAAGCGGTTGACACGTAGGTTACCACACCTGTGAAACCATAATGGAAGGGTACAACTCAGTTAACAAATAGTGATCGAAATGGAGGAACAGGATAGAGGTAGACGTGTGAAAGTTAATGTAATGTTAAACCAGAAAATGTTCTCACCTGTGTGTCACTGGAAATATTGCTGTATGACTGACTCCCTGTTGTCGTTTTCTTCTTCCTCAGCTTCATCCTCATCACTGTCCACAGGCTCCACAGACTCCACAGCTGCTACAACACCGTCATCTGGATCATCCTCCTGCAGAAAAGGCACCTGGCGTCGCAAAGCCAAATTATGGAGCATGGAGCAGGCGATGATGATGTCGCACACCTTCGGTGAGTAGAATAGGGATCCACCTGTCATATGCAGACACCTGAACCTGGCCTTCAGGAGGCCGAAGGTGCGTTTGATCATGGCCAGAGTAGGGAGGGGGCCACTCACAACGATGGTGCAGTTGGTAATGACTGTTCCTCTTCCCTTGTGCATGTCATGTAGGTCAGCGCCCACCAGAAGAGGGACATCTGGCGTGCCATCGCCAAGGAGGTCCGGAACCTGGCAGCCCACCAGAGACGGGGCACCCACTGCCGGAAGAGATGGGAGGACATTCACCGCTGCAGCAAGAAGACGGCGGAGGCTCAGCTGGGGATGGCCTCCCAACATGGTAGGGGTGCCCGTCGCACCATGACCCCCCTGATGTTCCGGATCCTGGCGGTGGCCTACCCGGAGTTGGATGGGCGCTTGAGGACATCACAGCAGACACAAGGGGGTGAGTACAACCTCATTCTGCGGACTTTGCGTGAAGTGGAGGTGTGTGGGTGGGGGAGGTGGGCTGTGGGTGTCCCTAGGCCAGGGCGAGTTAGGTAGGCAAGGCCCCTCCGTAATGTAGGCCATATGGCACTCAACCCCACCTCAGCAGAGTGCCAAGTCGAGGTATAGTTGCCCCTGTGGCATCCATGTGCGCAGATGTCCACCATTGCCATGTAGGCTATAACCCAGAAATTGCGTGTGTAGAGTGCAGGAGCACGCCGTAATGCAGGGGACTGCTGCGTCTGTCTTGTCCGCCAACGGTAGCGGAATGCCCTGCACTACAACTCTCTTTCTTCTGTCTCCCCCCCTTTTTCTGCTCTCCCTGTCCTTTTGTACATCAGCATCAACAGGTGGAGGTACAGCGGCACCGGAGCACGAGGGAGCTGCATCCCACATGGCCATGGAGGGCCACACCACGGACTCTGAATGCACCAGTGGGACGGAGGGCGAGGGGAGCTTCACGTCGGCCACCGGATCACCAACCAGCAACACGGACTCGTCCGCCGATGGGAGCTCCCCTGTGGTGGTGGCACCATCTGTGCGCCCTACTTCTACAGGTACAGCTGCCACCTCCCCTACCAGCACCGCCCTCCCAGCAGCCCCTCAGCGTTCGCCCCGTGCCCGCTCACCCAGGAGGGTGGGCATCACCTTCGCCCCAGGCACCTCAGGCCCTGCCCCAGTCACCCCTGCTGCCCTCAGTGAGGAGGCCATTGACCTCCTCAGGTCACTCACTGTTGGGCAGTCTACCATTGTGAATGCCACCCAGGGTGTAGAACGAGAGTTGCAACACGGTAATGCATTCCTGGAGGGCATTCATTCTGGTCAGGCTGTCCCTCAGCGAACCCTGCAATCTCTGGCCTCAGCACTGATGGCAGCCATTGTCCCTGTGTCGAGCCTCCCCCCTCCAACTTCCTCCACCCAGACCCAATCCCCTGTACCCCAGCCCATCCCAAGCACACCTACAGACCAGCATGCACACAAGTCAACACCCAAAAGTAGCTCAAGCAAACATAGGCACCACACATCCCACAGGCACTCACACAAGCATCATACCCATACAGACACAGCAACATCCACTGTCTCCACTGTGTCCCCTCCTCCTCTTCTCCCTCCTCCCTCCCAGTCTCGTCTACACACACACCTGCATGCACCACATCTACAGGCACCAGGAATCGCACCAGGACACCCAGCACCACAAGCCGCTCACCTGCACTCACCACCTCCACTGCCATTTACATGTCCCCTGTGTCCTCTCCCAGTGTGTCTGTGACACCCCCCCCCAAAGTACACAAACGCCGGCAATCACTCACCCAACATCCATCCACCTCACAACAGCCTCCTGTACCTGCACATGCACCCAAAACAGCTAAAGTAACACCTCCGACAACCACCCCCTCTTCCTCCACTCCCAGACCCCCTCCAGCTACCCATCCCAGTGTTCGTCAGAAACTGTCCCTCTGTAAAATTGACCTTTTTGGCCCCACCCCACCCCCTCCAATTCATCAGTCCCGTCGTAGCACCTCAGCCAAAACGCCTCCAATACCAGTGGTGCCTGTTCAGGAATTGTGGAGTGCACCGGCCACTAGGGCAGGCAGTAGGACCCGGAGCCAAGGCACTGGCAGCCCACCCCCTGTAAAGGCTCTAAAATTGGAGAGTGGACGACGGGACCGTGTTAAGACTCCTGGTGGGACAACAACTGACATGGGTTCAAAGGGGATTGGTGAGTCAGCTGTGACTCCACCAAAGGTGGGGAAGGTCCAGAGGAAGTCTTGCCAGTCTGTTGTGAGTGTCACGGCGGAGAAGTGCGCCATCATTTCCGGCGGTCCAGACACAACCGCCAGCACCGTCGTCACTGGTCCAGAGTACACAGCCGGAGTCACAGCCCTGGAGGGCCCAAGTATCGTCACTGGTCAGGAGACCACCGCCGGAGTCACAGCCCTGGAGGGCCCAAGTATCGTCACTGGTCAGGAGACCACCGCCGGAGTCACAGCCCTGGAGGGCCCAAGTATCGTCACTGGTCCAGAGACCACCGCCGGAGTCACAGCCCAGGAGGGCTCAAGTATCGTCACTGGTCCAGAGACCACCGCCGGAGTCACAGCCCAGGAGGGCTCAAGTATCGTCACTGGTCCAGAGACCACTGCCGGAGTCACAGCCCAGGAGGGCTCCAGTATCGTCACTGGTCCAGAGACCACCGCCAGAGTCACAGCCCAGGAGGGCTCAAGTATCGTCACTGGTCCAGAGACCACCGCCGGAGTCAGTGCCCTAGAGGGCCCCGGCTGCCACAGACCCGCTGGGCAATGATGGAACGTCATGCTACACACCAATGCCCAGTGTAGAGATCGTCATGCCACACACCAATGTCGGTATCAGAACCGCTGAACAGGGCAAAGACCGCCATGGCAAAGCACTGCTGAACAGTCCTGAACCGCCATGTCAAAGCACCGCTGAACAGGGCAAAGACCGCCATGTCAAAGCATCGCTGAACAGGGCAAAGACCGCCATGGCAAAGCACTGCTGAACAGTCCAGAACCGCCATGTCAAAGCACCGCTGAACAAGACAAAAACCGCCATGGCAAAGCACCGCTGAACAGTCCTGAACCGCCATGTCAAAGCACCGCTGAACAGGGCAAAGACCGCCATGGCAAAGCACCGCTGAACAGGGCAAAGACCGCCATGGCAAAGCACTGCTGAACAGTCCTGAACCACCATGTCAAAGCACCGCTGAACAGGGCAAAGACCGCCATGGCAAAGCACCGCTGAACAGGGCAAAGACCGCCATGGTCAAGACCACTGAACAGGGCAAGCACCGTGTAGGAATAAAAAGGGCGCCACATCAGAAATCCTTATCCCATGTGCAGCTGGGACAGTGACAGGACATGAACTTTCACGGGGAGACTCATCCAGTATGGGCACCAGTCCCACCCAGTACCAGTAGAGAACTGCATCTACTTGAGAGACTGTGGCTTTGCACTCCCCAGGATTGATCAGTGGGCAACCCACCCACTGTAGAGACTTGAGAGACTGTGGCTTTCCACTCCCCAGGATGGCATAGTGGGCAATCCACCCACTGTAGAGACTTGAGAGACTGTGGCTTTGCACTCCCCAGGATGGCACAGTGGGCAACCCATCCACTGTAGAGACTTGAGAGACTGTGGCTTTGCACTCCCCAGGATGGCACAGTGGGCAACCCACCCACTGTAGAGACTTGAGAGACTGTGGCTTTGCACTCCCCAGGATGGCACAGTGGGCAACCCACCCACTGTAGAGACTTGAGAGACTGTGGCTTTGCACTCCCCAGGATACATCAATGGGCATGGAGCCCCGTTGTGGATCTGGCTTCGCATTCATCTGGTGGGGTGCCCCCCCTTCCCTTCCACCTGAGGTGCCTGTAGTATTTCTATCTGATGCCCCAGCAGTGTTCTCTCTGATTGTGGTCAGGTGTCGTTTGTGGGCCTCGCCCATGCATTTTTGGACTGTTGGTGCACGGACATTGTTGTGTACATATCTGCACTACTTCTCGTATTTTATATAATTATGAGTGATTTTTAAATGTATATCTGTATATTTTTGTATGACATGTATATTGGCACATTATAATGTTTGACCGAATTTCGCATTGTCTTTTTATTCTTCCGGGAGGATTGTGGGTTGTTACTGTGATTTTTGTGAATGCATTTGTGTGTATGTTGTAGTATGCGAGGGTGGGGGTGTTTGGGGTGTGTCCCCCTAACTTTTGCCTCCCCCCTCCCCGTGTCGTAGGTGCAGTACTCGCCGGTGTCTTCTGCGCCTACGTAGCTGGTGTTCGTAGAGGAGCAGAAAGACAAGGGCAGGGAGTATTTGGAGTTCCGGGTCTATGGAGTCCTCGTTCCTCGTGGGATGTGTAGAGGTGTGCGTTTTCCCATTGCAAAAGCTGTTTCCGCTGTGTTTTTATCCACGGTGAATCCGCCCCGGAAAAGGTGGCGGATTGGCGGGTTGTAATACTGTGGGCGGTACATTGTCTCCCGCCTGTCTGTTGGCGGTAACCGCTGCGCTGCTTGTCTGTACCGCCGTGGCGGGCGATGTGTTAAAGTGGCTGTCTTAGTTGGCAGTTTCCGCCAGGGTCATAATTCCCTTTTTTTGTCCGCCGGCCTGTTTGCGGTATTTCCGCAGCTTTAACACCGTCCGCCAGGGTTGTAATGACCACCAATATGTCCAAACTTTCCCAAATGATTCAACAGGGCAATCAAGTCATACTTACACTCGTCCCTTTTCCTGGATGCAATTAGCAAATCATCAATATACTACACTAGAGTCAATTGGTACAGTAGTTCCAATGACTACAAATTATTTTTCAGGATCAGATTCAATAGAGACAGTGATTCCGTATCCCCATGTGGAAGTCTGCACCATCTGTAGGCTCTGTCTAGGAATTTGAAGCTAAAAAGAAACTGACTATCCTCATGAAGAGGTACAGAAAAGAAAGCTTGTGACAAATCAACCACTGTGAACCACTCTGCATCCCGTATAATCTGAAACAGTATCACTCTGGATTTGGCACTACAGGACAACACTTGACCACCATATCATACACTTTTCGCAAGTTCTGCACCATGCGTACTTTCCCACACGGCATCTTCAAGCTCATTATCGGTGAATTACATGGACTGCTCAACACTTCTTTTAATACCCCTTGTTTCAGAAAATCTCCAATTATTTGCGCCACTTTCATCAAAACATCTTTTGCCATGTTATACTGTGGAAGCTGTGGGAACACTACATTCGGCATCAGAATAATCTTAATTGGCTTCACTCCTTTGATCAAACCCACTTTTTTACCTGTCAGGTCCCACACATTTTCCTGTACTGTTCCCTGCAAGTCTGCATGCAATTCTTTCACAGTAAACATCAGGAAAAACGCAATCAACGTGTACTCCTCATTAACATTTTCATTTGCAGTTTCAGATGTCAGTTCTTCCTCACCATCGCTATTAGTCTGGACCTCTATTCCTGAATTCGAACAACTAATGGAACATTTGGTTTTGCACAACAAGTCCCTTCCCAGAAGAGATATTGGACCTGAGTCGCAAACTACAAACTTATGCAGTCCCTGGAAGTAGCCAATCTCAACCTGCACTGAATCTGTGACTGGATTTGTCAGCTATCTGTTTGCTACTCCCACAACTTGAACTGTTCTGCCTGAAAGAGGTAAGTTCGGAACTTCTGCACTTCTCACTGTAGAGCGTGTAGCTCCCGTGTCCACTAGAAATGAAGCTCTGTGTCCCGTCACCTTTCCCTTCACAAAAGGTCCTCTTTGATCTACCTCTAAGGACGCTGCAAGCATACATGGCTCTTCATCCGAACTAATACTCATCCATTCATCGTTTATTTCATTCTCACTATGTAATGGGAATTGGTGAACTGTGTCATTACTTCTGTCTTGTCTCTGACCTGTGACCTGCTGAGTAAGCATCATCTGTTGCTGTTCCTTCGGGGCTTGAGGTATCTGCATTTGCTGTCTAGGTACCATGGGAACCTGCTGCTGCATTGTTTATAACTGTGTCACTTGTGCACGCAGCACTTGCACCTGCTGCCTGGGTTGAAAATTCAGCACTTGATTCTGAACATTCGGATTAAATCCTCTCATTCTAGGGACTTTCACAGTTTGAAATGTATTGACATCAACACCTTGCTGAACAACACCATCCTGCACCATCAATGAACACTCCCGCTTCCAGTTTCCCAAGGTTCCGCACAGATGACATGGTAACATCTTTTTCATCCCCTGCATATCATTCTGAACCACCACAGTACTCAAATCCAGACCACGAGTCATATTGACTCCACAACCCCTACCTCTCATCTGAGGTTGGAACCTAACGTTTCCCTGCTGCTCTGGCATCTGTTGCACTAAAGCCCATTGCACTCCTGGCTGAGCTACCTCAATCTGCATCACCATTGCCTTCTCCTTCAACTTTTTCTACTTCAATTTAATCTTATCACTACAGTATTTCGATATTGCAACATCTCATCAATCGGCTTCGCTTACCAGCAAATCAAATGATTCTTAATCATCTGCCCTATTTCAGGTCTCAATCCTTCAACGAACCTGAACACAAAGTTCAACATGTCTTCCGGCTCAATTGCTTCCTTGCCACTGTACTCCTTGAACGCTTTCAGCAATCTCTCATAATAGGTATGTATCGACTCTTTCACCTGTTGCACTGTCCTGTCAATTCTCTGCCAGTCAATATTTTTAGGAGAAATTCTCGTCTTAAGAGTTCAATCACCTTATAATGTCGCGCGCGTAGTCGGACAATGTTCCCATTGTGTATAATTAAAAACAGTCTTTGGGCTGCTTGCTCTGTGGATGAAATGGTGCCCATAATAATTATAGCAAAACATATCACCATAATTCTCTGAAGATTGATAAACATCTTCGTTTTCAAATACAGTATAATATTACAATTCATTCATCACAAAATCAACTGTTTTCACATCCCAATCATCAGCAACAATGCCAGGTATTATTATATCATTCATTGAAAGTTTGAACACATATGGTATTTGAATGACCTCTGTAGGGCCGTATATAATATTACTTTATCCCAAACAATCCCATCAGGAATTGGAATAGCGGAAATGTCAGGACAAGTCTCTACTGACCTTGTATGAAGAATAGTGTGGTTTCAGAACCTCATCCACCAGTTCAACTGTTGATCTTTCAGGAGGGAAATTACCATGTATTAATAAAAAGAAACTGAAGAAAGTGATGACAAACCCAATCCAAAGCAGTAAAGCTAGAACAGTCAAAGAAAACCTCAGATAGTTCCATGGAAGAACGAAATAAGTTACTTTAAGCCAGTTTATCAGCTTATGTGTTTTTGACAGTTCTGGAGTCGAAGAGGCAAATGAGTCTGAGATGTCATCATGGATGTCTGCAAAATATCCAGAAGCAGTTCGTGCAAAAACTGGAGCCGTGTTCATCGGTAGAGTCAGTGTTTCCTGTGGTGGCATCGAGTAAATAGCACCATTCGTCTGTGTTGAAGTGGTATCAAATCGATCAATTATTTCTATATTACTTGTTGTTAGTGGAACCAATGCAAGATCATTTTTCACCCTCCCCAAGCTCGGAGAGGTATCAATGTTGCTGCTTACAACTTGTAGAGGAACTTCTTGACCAGTAGTGAGAGGGATTCGGGAACTACTGGCTGTTCCTTTTGGTCGGCTTTGCAGGATCGGCCACATGGTGTACTTTGACATGGTTGATAGCAACAAAATGATTTTCTTTGGCACCTGCCAACGGTGGTAGAATGACAGTTCTGGGACTGGTGCACGATAAGAAGGACCAAATTCCTTTTTCACAGTAAGCTTTTCACGTACTAGATCCCCCACTCTACTCTAGGAATCCAGCCAGTAGCCGTTACAGGTACATCCTTAATTCCCGTGGAGGCAGCACTGGCAGAAGAGTTGTCATCGCAGAACTGTTGTAATTCCTGTAAAACAGTGACATGTTCATTTATGTCAAAAGGTGTTTCTGCCACCTCCACGCCAGGACCATCAAGATCTGGAACATACATTTGAGCTTTTGAGTTCCGAACAGGCACTCATATGAAGTATGACCCCCCAGGGACCTTCTAGGCAGATTATTAAGTGTTCTCTGGACTCCATACAGGTGATTAAGCCAACTACGGCCGTACCTAAGACTCTGGCTGTTAAAGATTGCTTTAAATCACGGTTTAATCGCTCCATAACACTATTTCCCTTCAGATGAAATGGAGACGAGTACTGGAGTTGGATCCCCAATGAAGCCTTGACGTCCCTGTAGGAAAGTAGCCTCTTTCTAGCATGATTACCCCCACTTTTGGCCTGTTTGTGTCAGTGTGTTTTTACTGTGTCACTTGGATCCTGCTAACCAGTACCCCAGTGCTCATAGAGAATATATGTCAGAGTATTTTGCCTGTCTCACTGTGATCCTGCTAGCCAGGACCCCAGTTCTCACAGTTTGTGGCCTAATGTGTATGCCTGTGTAGTGCCTAACTGTGTCACTGAAGCTCTGCTAACTAGAACCTCAGTGCTTATGCTCTCTCTGCTTTTAAATTTGTCACTGTAGGCCAGTGACTTCATTTATCAATTTTAATTGGCATACTGGCCCCCCCTTATAAGTCCGTAGTATATGGTATTTAGGCACCCAGGGCATTGGGGTTCCAGGAGATCCATATGGGCTGCAGCATTTCTTTTGCCACCCATAAGGAGCTCAGACAAACCGTTACACAGGACTGCCACTGCAGCCTGCGTGAAATAATGCACATGTTATTTCACAGCCATTTTCACTGCACTTAAGTAACTTATAAGTCACCTATATGTCTAACCTTCACTTGCTGAAGGTTAGGTGCAAAGTTACTAAGTGATGGCACCCTTGCACTAGCAAAGGTGCCCCCACATAGTTCAGGGCCATTTCCCTGGACTTTGTGATTGCGGGGACGCCATTACACATGTGCACTACATAAAGATCAATACCTATAGGTAGCTTCACAATGGTAACTCCAAATATGGCCATGTAACGTGTCTAAGATCATGAAATTGTCCCCATTCCAAATCTGGTATTGGGGAGCCAATTCCATGCATCCTGGGGGCTTCACCATGGACCCCCAGTACTGCCAAACCAGCTCTCTGAGGCTTGCACTGCAGCTACAGCTGCTGCCACCTCACAGACAGGGTTCTGCCCTCCTGGGGTCTGGGCAGCCTAGTCCCAGGAAGGCAGAACAAAACATTTCCTCTGAGAACAGGGAGTTACACCCTCTCCCTTTGGAAATAGGTGTTGCAGGCTGGGGAGGGGCAGCCTCCCACAGCCTCTGGAAATGCTTTGAAGGGCACAGATGGTGTCCTGCTTGCATAAACCCATCTACACCGGTTCAGGGACCCATTCTCACTTGGTCTGGTGGGAAACTGGACAAAGGAAAGGGGAGTGACCACTCCCCTGTCCATCACTACCCCAGGGGTGGTGCCCAGAGCTCCTCCAGTGTGTCCCAGACTTGAGCCATCTTGCTTTGCAAGGTGTGGGGGCACTCTAGAAGGGTCTGAGTGGCCAATGCCATCAGGTGACGTCAGAGACCCCTCCTGATAGGTCCATCCCTGATAAGGTAGCCAATCCCCCTCTCAGGGCTATTTAGGGTCTCTCCTGTGGGTTCTCTTCAGATTCTGCTTACAAGTTTCCTTCAGGAATCCTCTGCAACAACTTCAGACTCTTCTGACATCGGATCAACCGCAGCCTGCTCCAAGAAACGCTGTAACTGCAACAAAGTGTCTACAAGAGACACTTTTCTTCGCAACCTCAGCTCCAAGTCAGCAACTGCAACAGTTTCCACGGTGTGCACTCCCTGGGGACTCCCTGTCTTCATCCTGCACCAGAAGAACTGAAGAAATCTCCCGTGGAGTGACGGAATCACTCCCGTGCTCCAAGCAGGCACATCACAAGGTGACGACTGGTACCCTAGGACTCCTCTCATGGCAACGAGCATGCTCCTAAGGACATAGAGGGTGGACATCATAGACATAGACTGTTCTGAGGTCCTGCTGATGATATTTAGAGGAGGTAAGAACTTGCATTCCCCGAGAACAACAGTACCCCTGTGTATTGTGTCTTCTTCGCCTCCCGAGGCCTCTGTGCACTCTTTGCAAAATTCCTTCATGCACCACCTGGACCAGGTCCCCAGCATTCAACCCTGTGATGCTCAACTCGCTGAGTTGTTCTCCGGCGGCGTGGGACCAGCTTTTGTTGTGCTGTATCAACCGCATTTTGCACCTGCTTTGAATCTGGATCCTGCGGCTTCTGGGGGTCTGGCTGGCATCAGGAGAGCTCTCTAAAGTGCTGAGAGCCCCCTCTTCCTCCTCACACAGTGATGAGGCCCCCAGGTCCCCCCTGGGTCCATCCAGCGCCATTTTGATGAAAAATTCACTTTTGCCGTAGCCAAGGCTTGTTGGCGCCTTCCAACACGAAATCTCATCTGCAACAATCTTTACGCCGTGGGATATCTTTTGCATCATGCAGGAACCCGCTGGCATCTTCCTACAGTGCATCTCTGCAGTCTTTGACTAACCAGGGACTCTTCTTTTGCACCCTCTTCTGGGTTGGCAGGGGCTCCTGTCCTTCCTGGAACTTCTTTCTACTTCTGGACTTGGTCCCCTTCCTTTGCAGGTCTTCAGGTCCAATAATCCAGCAGTTGTTATTTGCAGATTTGGTTGGCTGCTGCAAAATCCCAAAAAGGAGGTGAAGTGTGTCCTAAGGAAACTTGCAGTACTTTACTTCTGATTTCCTGGGCTCTGGGGTGGGGTAATTTACTTACATTTACTGTATTCTTACTCTCCCAGCAATTCTGCACACATTACACTTGTCTAGGGGGGAATTCGTGATTCACATTCCACTTTTTTAGTATATGGTTTGTGTTGCCCCTAGACCTATTTTCTCCCATTGCATTCTATGGGATCTCCTACTGTTTGCATTGTTCTATGACTATTTACTTGTCTAATTTTGGTGTCTAGTGTATATATTGTGTATAATACTTACCTCCAGAAGGAGTATTGTCTCTAAGATATTTTGGTACTGTGTCACCTAAAGAAATACCTTTATTTTTGGTAACACTGAGTATTGTCTTTACTTGTGTACAAGTACTGTCTAACTATAAGTCGTATTGCATGAGCTTTGCATGTCTCCTAGTTCAGCCTAAGCTGCTCTGCTATAGCTACCTCTATCAGCCTAAGCTGCTAGAACACTACTACATTCACTAACAAGGGATAACTGGACCTGGTGTAAGGTGTAAATACCCAAGGTATCCACTACAAACCAGGCCAGCCTCCTACAGTCCCTGAAAGCCCTTGAGGCAAAAGCAGGGCCCTGGTCTGAATGGAAAGCCACAACTGCATATGTACTGATAAAGACTCACAAATCTTTAATAACAGTCTGACTGTCAGCCGACCGCTGTGGCCATACCCATAGAAATCTGGAGCAAGAGTCAACAGCGACTAGGATGTATTTGTATGCACTCTCCGGTGTTAAGGGACTGCAATGGTCCAAGTACACACATTGTAACAGTTTGTTGGAAATTAGGAGGGGTGTCTGCGGTGGGCGCTTAGCAGTGGAAACTTTAATTTGTTGGCAGATGTCACAACAAAGGACATACTGCTTGGTCTCCTTGTAGAGGCCTGGCCACCAATAGCGGGCTTGTAAGATAGATATCTTAGCCGCCACACCAGCATGGGCAGATGCCACCCCTTCATGCGCTGCTTTAATCAACTCTGGTCTTATGTCTTTCTTGGTAATATCTCGAACCCCTATGCCTGGTATTTTAACTTCAGCGTCCTATTCAGTAGGAATATTTAGCAGGGAATGCTTTTGGATAGGGTGTGCCATCAGCCTTAGTTTTCACGGCAGCCCATATGTCTGCGTCCGGTTTCGCTCCTGAACGGGTAACTGCAGCAACAGTAGCAACTGCTGACTTTGCGGCTTCATCAGCCAGTGTATTTCCAGCCACATGTATTCCAACGCGCTGGTGTCCAAGTGTATGTATAACATGGACATTTGGTAGTGTTTCCTTCAGATCCGCTACTTTCCCCCACAGAAGTCTGTGTATAATGCTGTTGCCTTTAGAATCTCTGAACTCATTCTGGTGCCAGTAATGCAGGTGTTCATTGAAGGACTGGGCACAACAGTACGAACCACAAACAATCAGCATTGGCTGTGCAGGATCCGTATGTTCCAGTGCCATCAACAGAGCTTTCAGCTCTGCCAATTGTGCTGTGCAATCCCCTAGGGTTTGAGTAATCGTATGTAGGGGACAACATGTATTGTCCTTCATATAGCTGCTTACGACTGCGCAAGTAGTGGAATATTGGTGCTTTGTGCCAATTGTAGGTTGTGCAGAGCGATTTGTGTAAATTACTCTATTATATTGCTCAATAGGCAATGTGTTTGCTGGAACTGGGTATTCTAGTTTGTACTGCAAAAATTCCTGTATTTGTAACTTTGACAGCCACTGATGTAGACTACATTTTTGACCCAAAGACGTGGCCCATTGTATCCAACGTGGATGTAATGCTTTAGCGTTCGGAACGCTGGCTTTTGTGACAGCCTCTAAGACTGGGATTGGGGAAACAACAATTATGCGTTTGCCGTGGGCTAGAGGTCTTTCTTTAATGAAAGCCACCTGCACAGGAGTGAGAATTTTCTCAGTGGGAGTAAAGCGTTGTTCTGCTGCTGAGTACAAGTGTGATTTGTATGTAATCGGGACTGTCTTACCCTCATTAAATGTCACATAGGTGAAACCGATGGCACCAGCAATTACTCTGATGACCAAATGTGTTTTATTGTCCCTTGTGTGTAGATGTTGTGCTGCAAGCATGTCTGTCTGCAGGTCTCTGAGAATGTGTGTGTGTTCGATTGTCCAAAATTTACTTGAGGAATCAAGACGTATTAAATCATATAAAGGTTTTATGTGTAAAGCATAATATGGAATGTATGTTCTGCAAAAATTTAGGAAACCCAATAGAGATTGGAGTTTTTTAATCGTGTTAGGAGGTTGTAATTGTGCGCATTTTTCTAAGAATTGTGGCGCTAGACTTTCCTTCACTCATTAGCTCATATCCCAGAAACAGGACGCAGAGGAAGGCTATTTTTGTTTTTTTAAATTGAATTTGTAACCAAATTCTGCAAATCCCACAACAATGTGGCCTACCCGTCTTAGATGTTGTAGTAATTCATCTTCCGTAAAATAGATATCATCTACATAGGACAATGCTTCAGGATCAGTGTCATGTAAAATTGTAGTCACTCGTGCTGCGAACAGTCCTGTACTGTTCTTGTACCCCTGAGGTAAACAACATTTTTTTCTGAGAACCTAGTGCGCTGAAACTTGTTAAGTCTTTACTCTCAGATGCTATATTCTGGCAGAAGAAACCATTGGAAATGTCCAGTATTGTTTTGTATTTTTTACGCACTATATTGTTCATCAGTGCTGTGCTATGTGAGTTGTGTATAGAATATGTGCGTGTTTGACTGTTTAAATGTCTGTAGTCTAAGACTTTCCTATATCAATCAATCAATCAATCATTAAATTTGTAAAGCGCGCTATGTACCCGTTAGGGTTTCAAGGCGAGGGGGGAGGGGGGGTAGCTGCTATCGGTCGAAGAGCCATGTCTTGAGGAGTCTCCTGAAGGAGAGGAGGTCCTGGGTCTGGCGCAGGGAGGTCGGGAGTGAATTCCAGGTCTTGGCGGCGAGGTAGGAGAAGGATCTGCCGCCGGAGGTCTTGTGCTGGATTCGGGGAACGATGGCGAGGGTTAGGTTGGCAGAGCGGAGTTGGCGGGGGGGACGTAGAAGTTGAGTCTGTTGTTCAGGTAGGCGGGTCTGGCGTCGTGGAGTGCTTTGTGCGCGTGGGTGAGAAGTTTAAAGGTGATCCTCTTGTCCACGGGGAGCCAGTGGAGGTCCTTCAGATGGTGGGAGATGTGGCATCGGCGGGGTATGTCGAGGATCAGGTGGGCGGAAGCGTTCTGGATGCGTTGGAGTCGTTGGATGTTTTTTGTTGGGATGCCTGTGTAGAGTGCGTTGCCGTAGTCAAGTCTGCTACTGACGAGGGCTTGGGTCACTGTTTTTCTGGTTTCCGTTGGGATCCACTTGTATATTCTACGGAGCATGCGGAGGGTGTTGAAGCAGGAGGAGGAGACTGCGTTGACCTGTTTGGACATGGTGAGAGCGGAGTCAAGGATGAAGCCGAGGTTGCGTACGTGGTTGGCTGGAGTAGGTGGGGGGCCCAGTGCAGTGGGCCACCAAGAGTCGTCCCAGGCCGAGGGGGAGCATCCGAGGATGAGGACTTCCGTCTTGTCAGAGTTTAGTTTCAGGCGGCTGTTTCTCATCCATTCGGCAATGGATTTCAGTCCCTCGTGGAGGTTGGCTTTGGTGGTGTGTGGATCTTTAGTAAGGGAGAGGACGAGCTGGGTGTCGGCGTAGGAGAGGATGCTGAGGCTGTGCTGACGGGCCAGTTGTGCGAGGGGTGCCATGTAGACGTTGAACAGCGTTGGGCTTAGCGAGGAGCCTTGGGGGACGCCGCAGATGAGGTTGGTGGTTTCGGAACGGAAGGGTGAGAGTCGGACTTTCTGGGTTTTACCGGAGAGAAAAGAGGAGATCCAGTTGAGGGCTTTGTCTTGAATTCCGGCTTCGTGGAGACGAGTTAGTAGGGTGCGGTGGCAGACCGTATCGAAAGCGGCGGATAGGTACAGCAGGATGAGGGCTGAAGTTTCGCCGTTGTCCATTTGCTGTCTGATGTCGTCTGTGGCGGCGAGGAGTGCAGTCTCGGTGCTTTGGTTGCGTCTTAATCCGGATTGGGAGGGGTCCAGGATGGAGTTGTCTTCAAGGTGGTGGGTGAGCTGTGCGTTGACGATCTTCTCGATGACCTTCGCTGGGAAGGGGAGGAGGGAGATCGGTCGAAAGTTTTTGAGGTCGTTGAGGTCAGCCTTGGGTTTCTTGAGAAGGGGTTGGATATCGGCGTGCTTCCAGCTGTCCGGGAAGGTTGCGGTGTCGAAGGATAGGTTGATGATCTTGCGGAGTTGGGGGGGGACGGTGGAGTCGGCTTTGTTGTATACGTGGTGTGGGCAGGGGTCAGAGGGAGATCCTGAGTGGATGGAGTTCATGGTCTTTAGGGTTTCGGTGTCATCTACGTGGGTCCAGGTGGTGAGGCGGTCGGCGTGGGAGGAGTTGTCGGGGGTGGGGTCTGGCGGAGGTGTGGTGTTGAGGCTGTCGTGGATGGTGGCGATTTTCTGGTAGAAAAAGGTGGAGAGAGCGTCGCAGAGTTTCTGGGATGGTGGGACGTCGTTGGTGTAGGGGTTGGAGAGCTCCTTCACGATGCAGAAGAGTTCCTTGCTGTCGTGTGCGTTGTTGTTTAGGCGTTCTGTGAAGTGGAAGCGTTTGGCGAGTCGGATAAGATGGTGGTGTTTGCGGTTGGCTTCCTTGTGGGTTGCTAGGTTGTCGGGTGTGCGCTTGAGAATCAATTTTTTCTTGAGTTTCTGGCAGGTGCGTTTGGAGGTGATCAGTTCGTCTGTGAACCAGGCTGCTTTTTTCTTTTCATGGTTGACGGTGGACCTCTTGAGTGGTGCGAGGGTGTTGGCGCAGTTGAGGATCCACTGTTGGAGGTTGATGGCGGCGGAGTCCGGGTCGGTGGGGTCGGGCGGTGGGTTCTTGGTGAGGGTGCTGGTTAGTTGGTCTTTGGTGATTTTTCCCCAGCGACGGTGTGGCGGTAGAGGGGTGCGGTGGTGTTCGGTGTTTTTCTTGAATGTGAAGTGGACGCAGTGGTGGTCGGTCCAGTGGAGTTCGGTGGTGTGGCTGAATACGATGTGGTTGCTTGCAGTGAAGAGTGGGTCTAGGGTGTGTCCGGCGATGTGGGTGGGTGTGTTGACAAGTTGCCTGAGTCTGAGGTTGGAGAGGTTGGTGGTCAGTGATGCGGTGTTGGCGTCATTGTTGTTCTCCAGGTGGAAGTTGAGGTCTCCCAGGAGGATGTAGTCCGTTGAGGCGAGGGCGTGGGTGCTTGCGAGGTCGGAAATGGTGTCGCTGAAGGGGGCTCTTGGTCCTGGAGGTCGGTATATGAGGGTTCCTCTGAGGGTAGTGTTGGGGTCCATGTGGATCTGGAAGTGAAGGTGTTCGGCTGTCTTGAGGCTGTCGTCCGTGTGGGTGTGGATCTTGAGGGTGGATTTAGGGGCGATGGCTATTCCTCCACCGATTCCGTTGGTGCGATCTCTTCTGGTGATCTTGTAGCCGTCAGGGATGGCGATAGCGATGTCTGGGGCTGAGGAGTCGTTCCACCAGGTTTCGGTTAGGAAGGCTACGTCTGGGACGGTGGTGTCGAGTAGGTCCCAGAGCTCGATGGCGTGCTTTCGTGCGGAGCGTGTGTTGAGGAGGATGCAGTGCAGGTGGTTGGTGTTGGTTGTTGCAGGCTTCGTTGTTCTGTTACAGGTGAAGTTGCAGGTGCGGCAGGAGAAGGGTCCTTTGGTGTGCTTCGGGGTGGCCTGCAAGCAGGCTGTGGAGGGGCCAAGGTTAAGGGCGAGTAGTTCGCTGGCCGAGTAGCGAAGGCTGGTGGAGCGGGGGCATGAGGACCAGGGGGGGTGGCGCTGGGCGCGGTCCAGGCGCGGACGGGCGCAGAAGGGCTTGCCTCTGGCGTGCCCGCTGCGCGGACGCGCAGCACCAGCCATTAAGAAGGGAGGGGGGAGGGAGGAGCAGCTGGGAGGCGGGAGGGAGCGGCAAATGGGGGCGCGAGGGGGGCAGGCCACAGGGAGGCAGCGGCAAGGAGAGATCGACAAGGGGGAGCGCCCAAGGGGCGAAAAAACAGAAAAAGACAAGGCACAACAGTAAGGCAAAAAGTTAAAAACAGTCACAATATACAATGAATGCACAAATACAATCGGGGTGCAGCGATCAGAAGGGGCACACTGGGGGCAAGAGCGAATGGTCCGATTTAGCTACTGGGAATAAAGGATTATTCATTGGGGAGACACAGGGTTCAATTACGCCCCGGCACTCTAGTTGTATGAGTTTTTCTCTCACAGGTGCTTTAGCATCATGTTTTATTGGATACTGAGGTTGTGATTAGGGTTGATTTTTAATAGGAATTACGTGGTAGGGGGAATCCTTGTCCCATCCTATGTGGTTGCGATATAACGAGTGTGCCTGCGCCAATGCCTAATCAATGGCGTAGGATTCTGCGAGTTCCTCTGGAACAAGGGACGAGAAAGAACGTTTAATAACATCTTCCCCATATGGGCCAGTACGGACAAATTCTGGTGGCCAATCTTGTTCGGCCAATAAAATATCATATATATTTACTACGCGATCCCAAATAATTGCGTCTATTGTGCGTTCAATGTCTCTTTATAACTGCAGCGTTACTTTATACACCCTGTCAGGTGTGGAGACACGCATGTCCGCAGTCTCCACCTGTAGAAAGTCATCAGTTGCTTTCACCTCCAGATGCTCTAGAAGATTTCGGCAAACTATTGTGACCTCTGCCACGCTGTCTAGCAGTTCTAATGCCCAATTCCTGTTCTTCAAGAGGACCCTCTTCTTGAGTGGCATGTCAAACTGCGATTGCTGCCACTTTTTTCTTTTTGAATTGGGGTTTTTGTGGGGGAGATTTCTCTTCCTTTTTAACAGAAACCTCAGATGAGTTTTGTGATTCCTGTCTCGGTTTCACGTACTCTGTTCTTCACTCTGATCGCCCACCTCTCTAATTTCATTTTTCCGATGAGTCCTGAAGGGAACGAGATTGGCGTCTATCAGTATATTGATATCTATCAGGCGTTTTTATATTATCTCTATTTCTGAGATTATATCTATTCTGTGGGGTCTCCGTACGCGGAAATTCTCCCCTCTCTTTTTTAGGAGTTTGTTGTTTTTATCCCAGCGTTTCTTGTTACTCTCAGGTGCTTGCTTGGAACAATCTTTATTAGATTTACTCTGAAACTGTGGTTTAGGTGGTCTGGCCCCTAGACTATCTCGACCAATACTAGAATAGGTCTCTGCCATAATCTTTGGCAGCTCACGTTTTTGATCCTGTTGAGGAACATCACGGAGCCTCATGCGCACTGCTAGTGCGACTGCTTCCCTTTTAAAGTTACTTAAAATGATTGAGGATACCGTGGAAAAGTTGCCCATTAATTGCATTCCTAAATCTAGGGCTGGGGCAGCCCCATATTCATCTTGAATTTGTTTTAACACTTCCGGCAAGTTGGCCAGTGTCGGTGTACCATGTGCGGTAGTATAGAGCGTAGCAAACACCGTACCCCATGTATTACAGTTATCGACTGTGGGGCCATCCAAAATGGCAAGCACATTGTTAAAATTCTATGTTTATCCTGAGGTCCCGTATGGGGAAATGCTACTTTCAGTGCATTTATTTTTTTAACTAGCCAAAACGGAGTTTCCTCTCGTTTGGTAGGTACTTTACCCATGATTGAATGTACAGTTGCAGGATTAATACCTTGTGTCACTGCATGTGGTTGCGCTGGAGCAGCACGCGCTGGGTTTGTATACAAACAATTGGACTTTGGATACTGATAAGTTTGCCACTGCAGGGTGAGGTGTATAGGTGGCCAATAAAGGCCAGGTAGGACCATCATTACTTAGAGGACCTAACCTAACTGGTAATATTGTGTGGGGTAGGGCGCCATCAAGCCAATTATTATGTTCTTGATTTGAAAGAGGTATTTCTAAATATGCATACGCCCTGTATTGTCCAGGTTCGTTTGCAAGTGTGTAGTGATGAAATGTATTGGTATTCCCATCAACTGCTGGAAATGTGACCCAAGAATAGAAGCGTTCTGTTCTGTAAGCTGCATCTGCATCTACAACAAATGTGACTGGACCCCCCTGGGCCGTTAGGCTGTGTGCCAGTAAGTGCGCAGTCAGGGGTTGTCTCATATTAACGGCAATTGCCACCTGCTGTGGATTCGCCATAGTAAATGTTAAATTTGTCCAGAGAAGGCACACCAAATAGGGATTCTCCTTTTATAGTTCATGCTCGATCAACCTCCAGCATCAGATAGGGTATCCTACTTAACTGAGGAGGAAATCCTCAAATACCACGGACGTCTCCGTATATAGTACTGAGGTGTCATTGTATGTAATGAGACAGATATACTCAGGAGGGCCTGAAAATTAGAGCCTGACCAAACGTTAGTGGCTCCATGTCGCGTAGGCTCTCATCATTCTAATGAGACTACTGGGTTTCAAGCAACAGAATCGCCTGTGCTGTGGGAGACTGAGTCTGACCCACTGCGGGTGACACCTGTCACTATAATCTGGGTTTTACTCCAGCTACCTAGCAGTGCTTCATCTCTACCCAAAGGCAGGGATTATTGGGCAGCCGAGCTCATGACATAAATGGTTTCTCAGGGAACCCATGGTCACTCAGGTCACATCCGCTTCTCTCAGTTACATTAGTCTCATAAACATAATGATAAACAGAGACAGTATATTTTTCAATAAGATTTTAATGATGCGACTGCATCTTATTTAGCAAATCATGAGCTACAATAACCAGGACGACAGAACATAACAAGATTAAAATTGTGACGAAGAGAGTAAAGCATAAAAATAACGCTACCATATTGTCACTAGAGTCAATAGACTAATTTCTACCTAAACTATAATAGAGCACAGCGTGGTAAGCTCTAAATCTGCCCTTCTGGTTCCCCTGGGAAGACATCATCCCCCATACCTGAGCAAAGGCCTGAATTCTGCATTAGCATCTGTAGTGAAGCATTTGGCAATCAGCATACAGTTGTTGTTCTCTGGCTGGAATCTCCCTCTAATGTGCAAAGGTCAGGGGAGTGTTTTTATAGTAAACAGCTGATGTTCTAAGAAACTGTCCATACGTAAGGATGTATGTTTTCTATGAATGTCAGAGACTAAACTCATACCACGTTCACCGGCAACCAATCTTTCTATAGGCTTGGAAGAAGCACAGAATGAGCAAGAATGTCTTGTTTGAGAACAGAGTGCTGGCCTAGGCAAATCAGTCAGATAGAAGAAAATAAAACTAGACTGTGAAAGTCACTACTGTAAAAATATTAAAGCAGAGCTGAGTAAAACATATCTAGGTGAAAGTGCACAGCGGCAGGCCTAGTATGCTAAAATAACGTGCATGAAGCTTATAACTAAAATGGCTACACAACAATAATAATGTTTCAGCACTTCAGGTGATGGTAAACCTGTAACTCTATCCATTTCTGGTCCACTCATTGGCCAATCCACTGCTCTCTTGCACTCAACCCACAAATCAGCTGGAACCACTGTTGTCAACAAGGTATTCAAGTCTTCCCACAGACATTTAATAAGTTTCACAAATCTATCTGTCTGCTGGTACCACTCAACTGGTTTCTCTCTCAGTTTTGGGTAATCATTTGGAATGCCAGTATATCACTTCTGTGCCATGGGACATTAACAAATAGCCCTCCTGGAATTTCCCTCATCGGTAAAATTTTTACTGGATCCTTTTCTTTCTGAACACTTTCAGATCCTTCTTGTGAATCTCGTTTCCATTTATCCTTCTTCTTTGCCCATCTGCCTTCCCACTTCTCTAATGCTCCCCAAATGTGAGCACTCTGCAATAACTCTTTTAGATGCGCCTTCATCCCTGCTGACCTCTTGTGCTCAAAATCTTTTGCCTCAAAACCTGTTACTTCTTTTCAAATGCTTGGTTCTCTCAATCTCTATGTCATGTTTGTCTGCCAGATCTGCCAATTTCTGATGTATGTTGCTCACTTCCCTTGTAATCCTTGGACACAAGTACCTCAGCTCTTCTTCTGTGTAGGATTCTAACCTGTTCACTCCCATCGTTCCCTCAACTAGCTCAGTTAGTTCTGTAGCTTATCTTACACAATTTATCTGCTCTTCACCCTTGGATGTATTTCAAGGACTATTCAAACTATGCAACCACTCGCTCAATTGCTGTTCTGTCAATCCCTGTAGCAAGATGTTACTTGCATTCGGCAATGGCACCTGTTGTACCACTGCACCTGGAGGTTGCGGTGTCAAGAGCTTCAAGCTCTGACTTGCACTCGGATCATTTACCGCATCTGGAAGCGCAACAAGTGGACTAAGATCCATTAATGGTCTAGATCCATCAAAGGTCTGACCCATAGACGATATCACCTGCACATGATTACTCACTCCCATCCTCACGAGGCTCTGTGACATTTCACCCTGTTCTCCTGCTTTTGATTTCTTTTGCGCTAACAATGGTACCGCTGGACCAACAGTAATCGGCAGCGATATTGCATCTGGTGCTGTTCTGACACCTGTATTTTGTGGAAGGGCTAATCCCATAGTCTGATTCATCACTGGTGTCATATCTGACTGTGTCCCTGTCATTGGCGTAAACTTCGGCAAACCCTGTGGCTGTGCCTGAGGCAACAACATTAGAGTCGGCTCAGTCTGAACTAGCATTGTCCTTGGGAGCACCACTAAGTTCGAAGTTGTCTCAAGAATTGGTACGTCTGTATCAATGGTGGGTGCATCTGTGCTTGGACCACCGAAGTAGTCACTGCATTATGAGTACTTTGCAGTACCCCTTGTATTTGTCCATTATCTGTCTGCACTGGTCCCAGTGTTCCTGTCACTTGTGCTGGAGCAGTCGGGGCAGAGCTAGTACTCAGACCCCCATCATGCGCTGCATATGGCAGTGGTCGATCCCTCAATATCTGTGTGATATGATCATCAACATCTGAATTTTCTTCGTCTACATAAGTCTTTTTCTTCTTTTTATTCCCTGAGCTGACTTTTGTCATCATCCTCTTTTTCAACTGACTCATCTTCCTCTGCAATAGCAGGAAGCAATCTAACGTCCTGTAACGTTGTCATTCTCCACTTCTTCTGTTCCCAATCCCATCTTGCCTCTGCCAAAGTCTTCTCTATCTTCCTTATTCTCCTCTGGAATTTCATCTCTTGCTGCTGTCTGGCTACAAGCTCCCAAACCGCTGAAGCCTCAAACTGTGCTGATCTTGGAAGTGGCTTCGTCTCAGATAATGTCATTCGCAACTGATCCAAAATTCTTAAATTAAGCGTTCCATACTCTGGAAACACCAAAGCTCCCTGTTTCTCATTCAGTTTGCACCACTGCTTTAACCAAAGACATGGCACAACACCTCGCTTTTCCATCACAATATATGCTGTAGAATATTCCGGTGGGGTCAGCTCCTCAACTGTCGCCTTAATGTAAGAATCACCCTTCATTGCACTTCTGAACGCTTTGAAAAACTTAATTTTCACTATCTTTAGTGTATTCGATTCAATAAGGAAATGACTTTTATTCCCAAGATTCCTTTCACCTGCTTACCCAACCAATTGCCTCTTACGGACTGCTGCCAATCCGCTCGTGACTCTTCTTACTAACCAACCTATCCCAGCGCGGCTCACTCTGACATCACACTCACACACTGCAGCTGACAAAGTCTTGCAGCTTGTCCTCCTAATCTTCGACTCACATGAAACTAATGCAAAATTATTGCGAGCACTAACCAATAAACAATAACCATAAAACAAACCTGCTGGTTTACTACAGGAAGGTACACAATCTCTTCAGAGACCTTACGTATTTTCACTGATGGCACTTTCGCTCATGCAGCTACTCCTTTTTCTCAGTCTCCCACATTCGCAAGCACAATTCGACCTGCAAATTTCACTCGCAACTGATCAATGAGTCTGTCCTGGTGCACATAGGACTCGCCAAATCTCAGTCAAAAAAAGTCTCTTACTCGCTAAACTCACACACTGATTTGTTGACCACGTCCGATCAACCTACTAAACCAGACAGATTACAACCTATAACCAAGTGTATCCTACACTTGTCAATAGACTCCGGAGTCTTAGACCACACAGGCTCCTTACATCACTAACAACCATGTGGACAATTTGTTAGCACAAAGCCCCACACACATGTGAAGTTCGATGACTTCCCTGCTCTCATACTTGGAAGTATGCACACGCCTACTAAACCTCAACTGGAGAACGCAAACTCCCTACTTCTCTCACACCTCACAGTTCATCTGCAATTTCCTTAAGCCTTTGCAAGTGCAACCTGCCATGTTCATACTGTCACAAGAACACCGAGAACATACCTATCTTTACTAGCGGGATCCAGGATCTGGAAAAGTCATTTCTGGGCTTAAGGGGACATCATCTTTGCTACAATTACCATTTCACAAAGACAAAAAAATTAAAACCTCATAAAATGAACAACTAACCCTAACTTAAACTACCACCATAACCACTAATCACCACATAACTAGTTCTCCAAGGAAACTAACCATCAAGCTACTACCAAAACTGCAAACGCGCCTGGTCCTTAATCTTAATAAGTAAACTTACAAGGGGACGCGTATGGGCAGATGAACCTCTTGGATCGCATGGAGTATCCTAGTAATGTAATGACCAGTGACATCAATGATCAATGTAATCATTCAATAACCACTAAGAGAGTCATTAGTCAGTAGACAAATCTCACAAAAATCCATGAAAAACCACAAGTCGATAAAGAGTTTAACAATTTTTATTTCCCTATCAATTGCAATTCTAATGCATCCTGTTAACTCAAACTGTCCAGTTACCAATTAGCAATAGCTTTATTCGGTCTAAAAGGCCATCAATGCATAAAATACATGCATAGCAGAATTAAAAACATAAGATAAAAAAGCGACTGGCTTAATAACTTAATATATATATATATATATATATATATATATATATATATATATATATATATACAATGATTAAAATATAATAAGAAAAAGTGCATCCCATTGTTTCATACTTTCGAATAGGTGGTTAATAACAGAAGCCAAAGGATTTGTTTCAGTGAACGATGTCGTATACGCCACGCGGTCACAAGAAACTTGCTAACCGCGAGGATTACAAATTTGGAAGTATCACTCTTTAAGATCCTAATAGCTATAGAACACTAGCTCCAGCCCAGATCTCGACACGTTGCACGAATCCATTTTGATCTTGGGTCAATATAAGCAGGGTAAAAAAACATAAAATGTTCAATGGTTTCAGTGCAGCCAAGACAAGCTGGACTGAGATCAATAGATGAGGTGGTACCCCAGCTTTTAGTTAAAGATGACAACGGGAGTCTTCCAAAACGGAAGCGTGCATAGAGACCCTTCCCCAATAAGTCGGGAATTAGATCAAGATATTGTTCATACTGGGGGTACCACTTAAAATCAGTAAATTAATTGGTCAACCCGCCTTAAGATGTACAATGGACCAGGTTACTTTTTACAAAGGACCAGTATACTGTCTTCAAGAGAGTCCTATCGGATCTCTCCAGATTGTGTGGCTCTTCCCAACACCTTCGTAGTCCAAGAGTACGGAACCAATTGGATACGTGCTTGACCCATGGAATAGTGGCCGCTTCCGGCCTCCTTAGTATATCAAGTGCTGAATCTCTATAGACAATAAGCTCTGAGACAGTCCAAATCCTTACCCAATATAGCAGAGGTCTTAAAGCTATCAAGTCAGCTATGCGGTTGAAGCCTAGGTCCAAAAACATAGGGATCAAGGGTGTACTACGGGGGCATGCTAGTAAAGCCCTGGCAAAATTATTTTCCCCTACTGTTAGTCTTTTACTCTCAGATAATCCCCATATTTCAGCACCATAAGCGGCGGCACCCTGCGCCTTTGCCAGGTAGATTTTAATAGCTGGTGACACAGATTTAGATAAGGAATTCTTATAAAAGAGCAGGATAGCAGCTGCTCTTTGCTGGAGAAGCCCCAAGCTTTCACTGATTTGTTCCTCCCAGTGCAAATTACTTGATAACCTCACTCCCAAATAGTCTATTGTCTTGACTCTACTTAATAGGGCCCCATCCAAGTTGATGGTGCATTTTCGACAAAAAACGGGGGTAAACACCATCAGTTTTGTTTTATTAGCATTCAGTTCCAAACCATGATCATCACAGAAAGACTTGAATCTATCCACAAGGATTTTAAGGCCCATGGGGGTCTTGGAGATAAGAAGCGATTTGTCAGCAAACAATAATATTGGGATCTTCTGCTCGTTCAGAGTGGGAGCGTCATTAGAACAGGAGGACAGAATCTGTACCACTTTGTTAATGAATAAAGTGAATAGTATAGGAGCCAAGACGCAGTCCTGGTGAACTCCCCTCCGTATAGGGATTTTGTCTGTCAGTTCTCCTTGGGCTCCCCACCTCACTTGTGCATACATAATAGCATGAAATAGCTGTAGAAGAAAAACTAGATTAATGGGAACGCTCATCTGAAGTAGTGCTTCCCAGAGCTTTTCTCTGGAAACCAGATCAAAAGCAGATCTGAGGTCCACGAAAACAACATATAAGGGTTGTTTGGCGAGAACCACATGTTTCCAGTACAGAAGAGTCAGTCTAAAAACCTGGTCTGTCGTGCCAGTTTGAGAACGAAAGCCCGCTTGCAGCGTGGAAAGGGCCTGATGGTCTTGAACCCAAGTAGTTAACCTCTCTAGCAGTTGTTTGGCAAAAATGTTCTGCAGATTATCAATCAAACTGATGGGTCTGTATTTGGCAGGGGAATTTGCGTTGCCCTTGTTAAACATGGGAATTATTTCTGCTCCCTTCCAGGTGCTAGGGATTGCACCACCGGCGGCAATTCTATTTGAAATCAAATTGATGTACCAAGACCAAATAGATATTTCCAATTTATATAGATCGCCTGGTTTCTTATCAGGCCCGGGTGCTTTTCCTGGTTTTAAGGAATTAATTGCAGTTTTAGTTTCCTCTATGGAGAAGACAAGTGGTTCAAACCAATTACCCAGGCTAACCAGCCATGGGGTAGTTGAATCATATGCTGGAAAATTACCAACCAAGGGGTTATGAGGGGTAGCATAGAGTTGGGTAAAATGATCTACCCAAGTCTCAGGTTGAATATGATTCCTAATAGGCCTCCTGCTCCCTCCTTGCCCTCTGGACAATAAATCCCAAAACATCACATCATTATTGTTTTCCGTAGCAAGGGTCAAGCCCTGCCATATTGCGTCTTCCCATGACTTTTTTGCTAACATTTGAGCCTTCTTATATAATCGCCTAACTGGTTGAATCTCTGCTGGGGAGCCTGTCTTAATATCATAATTTAATTCAGATTTGGCCCTATAGCAGTCCTCATTGAACCATCCTTTATCACCATTGGGAAGGTCAACACCTAATTTGGCACAAAACTTTTTATAGAAGAACCTCTGCAATCCCTTCAGCATTTCTTGATGAATATCCAAAATAGGGATGTTGTCAACTTCATAATTCTCATAGATTGCCAACTTTTTCATAAACAGATTATAGATCCCGGCTGTTGAATACAAACTAGGCAGAACCTTGGGCCAGGAGACCCTAGTGTAATTGTTATTCAACAATGGGGAGGGAACCACTGTGCATTGTATATTCAGAGTTCTCCTGAAAACATCCCCATCCATGGATAGTAACAAGGGGTTGCGATCACTTTCGCATCAAGATTCTACCTTCATGTCCTTAAATAGAGGCCACAATCTAACATCAAGTAGAAAATAATCTATTACACTTGAGGACATCCCTCGTTTAAAGGTAGGTGCCATATTTAAATCTGAGGGTGCGCGTCCATTACAAGCCCTGAGTCCATAGCTTAAACATAGCAAAGCTAACTGGAGGGCTACGTGAGAGTGGGTGCATGGGCGATTATTCGTTAGCTGTGGGATTCCCCACATTTTATCATCCTCATCTGTTAATCCAGTAACCATATGGGATGGTTCAAAGGTACAGTTTAGATCACCTGCTATTATTAAATAAAATGGGGGACATAAGGAGTCAAAAGTTCTGTCAGTTGTGTCAAAATTTGGGACTCAGTGCCCCTTGGAACAGATCTAGCGTATACATTGATGACAATAATTTTGAATTCCTGATGAAAAGTAAATTGAACTCCCATTAAATTCACTGAATCTGTTTTTAACAAGAGATGCTCACATTGCAAATCCTTATTTATGAGCATTAACTGTCCCCCTTTGGCACGGCCTCGGCCCTTCTCTGATAACTGAGCGGGAATATTATAAGAAAAAAAAACATCAATATAAGTTTGCCCATCAGCCCAGGGCTCTTGAAACAAACAAATGTGAAAATTATTAATGAAGGTAGCCCACTCCGAATCCCCCAGCTTCTTGTCAAGACCAGCTACATTCCATGTTAAAATTAAAAGCTCGGGGTTAACTATGTTGTTGCTGTAAACAGGACTAAGTCCCTCTTCCATTCAATTGTCCACAGTGGTGTCTCCAAACCGCACTTCCCGATTGCTGTTTAGTTAATCAATAGCATCCAGGGAAGAAGAGTTATAATCCACAAAGAGTTCACATCCCAGGGACGGGGCTAGCTCGCTAAGATTCTTTCCTGTACAAGTGGAGGGTGGTTTTGTGGAGAGGTTAATACCAACCCTTCTCTTAACCAGCAAATCACTAGTTCGGATTACAAATTCCATGAGTTGATCCGCCATAGCTTTTTTTATGTGTCAGAGTCACCAAATCCTCGGGGTCTGTGCACGTTCCCAACACTTCCACCACAAGACAGCTCCAATACTCTGATTAGTTTTGTCACAGAGTCTAAGAGAGTTCAACGGGGTATAGGGGATTAGGAAGGGAACAGCTGGGAAGGAGACCTGTAGGAAGCAAAAGGTTAAAACACAAAACATAAAAATTACATCTCATGAAATCAGTACCATGCTACAACTCTAAGCTTTGTCATTTCTGAAAACATAATCAACCCTAGAATAGTTCTAAAACTGACTAAGCGTTAAATGACCGAATACCTGAGGAGGAAACAAGAAAAGTTAAATAGAACTTTCAGATTCAAGTACTTTCTTTAGCATGAGAATCATAAAAACACTCTGAGCAATTTCTAAACAATCATATGAATCTCCATTTAAGAATACATATCAGTAACACGCAGCATTACATTTAGAACTCTGGTCTTGTGTTCTTCTGAAAAACACATTGGAAAGTAAATTGTGCACGTAGCAGATCTTCATATGTGTACTGAACACCATAAAGGATTGTGCACTATGAAATCACACAACGTAGATTCAAGGAATAAATCACGCAACTTATCAATTTGAAAATGCTACCAAGGAACTGACTTAGAATGGTAGCACACAGTAATTTACATTATTTATACACAAGGAAAGAATCTCGCGTCTTGCCGATTCGAACACCACCGTTACACTGCCAAGAAATGGTAGCGCGCCATGAATATCATGAATTAACCACAAAGAAAGAATCGCGCGTGTTGCCGATTCGAAGGTTACCATGAAAATGCCAAGAAATGGTAGCGTACAATGAATACCAAGAATTTCACACAAGGATAGAATCGCGCATGTTGCCGATTCGGATGTCACCATGAAACTGCCAAGAAAATGGTAGCGTACAGTGAATAATTACACACCAGGAAAGAATTGCGCGCATTGCCGATTCGAATGATACCATGAGACTGTCAAGGAATGGTAGCGTGCAATGAATAACATTAATTAATCTCAAGGATAGAATTGCGCGTCTTGCCAATTCGAATGCATGCACACAAATGCTATGAAAATTCTAAATGCACAATTACACGCACATGAGCAAAAGGTTATTAACATCAGAAATTAGGCCCAAGAATTAGAGCGTCATCGAATACGGGGTCGGGGGCCCAGCCCAACCTCCATCTTACCGCCCTGACTAAGAATCATCACTGAAGAATAAAGCACAGAGGCCAGGAAGGTCAAGGTATGTCACCGGAACAGGAGCTCAGGAAGTTGCTGCTGGTCTGCACCAGGACCTATGAATAGTGAGCACGTGGAGCTGGGCTGACTCCCCTTTTTTAGAGTTTTGGCCCAGCCCACAACCACACCCAGGCATGCTGCAGGGAAAGCTTCTAGAAGGCCCTGGAAAGGGACAACACCCTGACTCACTCTGAAAGCCTGCAGCAATACATTGCAAATGAACAGTATTTATAAACACCTTAAGAATGAATCTTCTGGATTGAATTCTGCAATGCAAAAGGTTAAACAATAACATATCATCACAATGCATAAATTACATTATCTTGAGAGTGTTGGGTTTTTACATTCTAGAAGCCCGTAGAGCGCGCACTGTCCTGGTGTTGACATTATAAAACAAACAGAGATATAATCATGATTTAACCCTAGTTGACTGTCTACCTACCTCAAGGATGTCAGAGCGGATAACCGAAAGGCAATTGCATCTAAATCTTAGCCAATGGATGACCTTATTGGTCAAAGACTCATGATCCTCGGGGGAACCAGGTGGCAATTTGGGAACATTAACCATGTAAACGGTACCATCTCTACTTGTTTGGCCCGAGTGTCGTATCTGTCGTGCCTGTCGCGGAATGTCAATCAGGGGCATACCTACTCCATTGGGGATCCCATGAGGGCCTGCTGCTCCACCAGAACCTCGGGATGTGGCTGCCCCCTCGAGTCTGCCTTCCACGTGGCAAGGACGTGTCGCAATGTGAACTCCCCCCGAGCACCCTTTATGTTGGAAACTCCAGTGTGCTTCTGCCGTGACCTAGCAGCTTCTGGCTGGTTGCTCTCAACATGGGTCAAGAGCGGATCAAGTGGAAAGGGATTCATAGCAGCCTTGGGGGGAGGAATAATAGCTTGGGCACAGCTGTTGATCCCCCACCGATTCCCACCTTTTTTGTTGTTGTCTGGCAGCTACAACCATATTTTAGCACCAGATTCTCTCTCAGCAACCCCATTAAAGACACAACCAAGGTCTTAACTTCATCCACCTTTTGTAAAATAAGGGCTATATTAACGTTCTCATGAGGAATTTGCACACCATCAGAAGCGTAATAATTGTTTCGCTGAACGTTATTCTCAATGGCAACTCCATGCTGGACATGTGCTACACAGGCGGGTGAACCTCCCTCCTCCGCCAATAGCCCAAATTGATTTGTGCACGGAATATTAGGAATCACCACGATCTCTGGGCTTAGTGGGGGGGTTAGTCGTAATACCGTGGAAAGAGAATCCAAATGACTGAGTGGAGCATCAGGGGTGCTGCAAGAAATTGCTACTGTCATATGCATAGGTTTGCCCTTAGGGGCAAGAGAAGCCTCACTTTGAGAAATTAGAAGTGAGGAATGTGTGGTTGATGTCTTCTTCTTCTTAGCAAAAATTTCCGGTATTTTCCCCACCCCTAGGGTTTCGCTCTTTTTTATGGGCGGTGAGAATTGCTGTTCAAAATTTCATCGACCTCCTTGAATAGCAAGTCAATTTCATCCAAAGGATTAGTTCCTTTACTGGGGCTCACTAAGTTTTTGGTACGTTTTTTAGATTTCTTAGTACCATTCTGGCGGGCTGGGACATCCACAGCTTTACGTTTCCCCATTCCTGAGTGCTGACAGCAAACAAGTCACAAATTCAAAAAGTAATAGAGATTGCCCAGCACACTTGTTTCCTTTTTTTTTTTAAAGGGAAATGATATAACTTATCCAACTTACCCAACCTCAGTCGCTTGGTAAAAAACCTTAACACCGCCCAGGATCGATCTAGCGGCTTGACTGTTGAAAAAGGTATTCAGCACACAAAATATCACTTTAACAGTTACAGGGCAGGAAGGGGTCAATGTCATACCTTAGAACCCAGACGGCGGCCCAGCCCAGCCTCAGACAGGCTCTGATGGGCTTAATAGCGCCCGCTTGATGGTCCCCAGGTGTGAGGCAGCACAAAGGAGCCTGGGACTTGGAGTCCCACCAGGCAGGGAGAGACTGGTAGCAGCTGTAAGCGGCGATGTGCGGCGCGCTTAATAGCACCCGCGTGATGGTCCCCAGGTGTGAGGCAGCACAAAGAAGCCTGGGACGAGGGAGATACTGGCAGCAGCTCCAGATTTAACTAGGATTGGTAAAACGTGGGACCTCTGCTTGTGATTGCAAAGTTATAATGTGAAACAAAAAGCCACAAGCTGCACAACGCATACAATGTTGACTGAAGCACAAGATGATTCGGTGAAGGTCACGCAGAGCACGAATACATTTGGCAGCGGTGGTTTGCGGCGCTCGTTGTTTTCCTTTCCGCGACTCAAAACGTAGAAAAAATACTCAAACTGTATTTAATCAGCTCAGAATTAGTTTATTAGCGACCACCAATAACACAATTTATTTAGAACTTGAGAAAACATGTGATCAAAAACAAAAATTAATATATCAACATTAATAGCAGAGTTCAGCAATCAGTTCGTCAATCATTTGTCACTGTCAACGTCACCCAGAAGAAACCTACCTAACCCAGATTAGCATCAGCATGTGGGACTTCATGCAAAACAATTTAGAAAAACATGAATTTGGAAAACATCTAGCTAGAAGAAAACTATAAAACAGCGACACAAAGTTAATCAGTCACATTGTCATAGCTACCTATCCACAGAATGGATCAGCAACAAAGTCAGTCTTCGTCTTCAGGTCATCAATAGATCAGCAATACATCAGGGTCTCAAGAGTATGAGCCCAATGACAGAATCTCGAACCGCTTCTCCTGACGTCATCAATTCTCCCCTCGCCTCTGAAGTTTTAGCCTCTTGTCTTCACTTTTTATTAGAATTTTTCAGTCCATCCCCCTAACTCCTAATTGGTCAATCAGTTCTCCATATGTGATGTTACCCAATACTTTTTATTCTATATATCTATGAGTTATAATATTTCATCTTTCTCAGTTCATGGATTGGTCCACTATGCTATGTCTTCATCGTCCGGCTCTCCAAATATAAAAAATGATGCATGTTCCTCTTCAGCCAGTGTCTCTATTGTTCAAGTCCTGGGAGAGTACATTCAGCCTTCTCTATACATAATTGTATCAAATTGACTTCATCATCTCCTGTCCGTCTGTACATTGCGGAAAATTCTAGCTAAGCACACAGTTCACGGTCAGTTCATAAGCACCAGCAACTTCTACATTGTGCGTTTATTAATTCTGCTTCTGCATGAGGCCTAGCAAGTAGGCCACGACTTCGGCTAAGTTAGCTTCTACGATATAATGCAAAACATAGGTTATACATCTCATTATGGCACATTACTACATCATTATTACACGTTTCCATTATTTCACGCATTTTAATAATTTTAGTATAAATTTGTATAAGTGGCTACCAGTCCCCGTGGGCAAATTTTTAAACGTGCACATTATTTTCTCTACAATTAATTTCTCTATGAACTTTTTGTTACTCAAAACACATGAACATTGATTAATAATTTCTAATTAGCATATCTGCTTCAACAGTCACGTATTCTGTCCAGTAGGAAAATTAGAATGTGACATTAGGAATGAACGTAGTACATTATTCACAAAAATTGTGATATGTAAGAACTTATTGGTGAAGCTGTGTAGTTAGTGATTTTCATATGCTTAAGAACTCACCAAGGGAAATTAGCATTGAGAGCTATTTGATGACGTCATATTTGACTGTATTTTACCTTGACATTTCAACTGAAACCGTTTACAATGTACAAAATGTGCAAAAATCTTCCACAACATATATATTGTGTATTTTGTTTAGAAATAAAAGGCCCTACTGTTCCATTTTCTTCACATTTGCAAACTTCCAGAATTTTCTGAGTATTGGTATATAGTATTTTTTTTATTTTTCTCATTGTCCTCAACCTTTGCTCCTCATTTGTCTACTACAGAGCACCTTTGTCCACTTCGTCTGCACACTGTTCTCCATATTTGCCACTCTTCCCTGTCTGGTCTCATCTCTTGCCTACTGTTCATGCCTCCCTCCTCACCACTTCTCTTCCTACTCTCTTTATCTTTCGTCCCCTCTTTTGATCATCTCTCCTTGCTTCTTGTCCTTTCTCTATTTCATTCTTCCTGTCCAATGTTACCTCCTGCGCTTCTCGCGGTTTCCCTTCTTCTTTCTTAACTCCTCACCACCGGGGCCTTTCTCTCCATTCTCTTCACATCTTATTCACTCTTTGTGTCCCCTGTCTCTCCCCTAGTTCCACACGTCACCCCCATAAACCCTCTCACTCTCTGTTTTTTTTTGCCCCTGTCCACTTTCTCTGTCTGCTCGCGTTCCTTGTCCCACTCTCGGACTGGCACCTCTGGAAACTACCTAATCTCTCTGTGCACTCCTCTTGCGTCCAGTCACCTCTGCTTACTAACCTTGCCCACTGTCCCTTTCAGCTGTACTCTTACACTTTCACCTATATCAGGCGGGCTGCTCTCCTCAGGACTTGTTCCATCTCAGAGTCCTCTCTCTTCATACCCTGGCCTCTCTGTCTTTGGCCTACCATCACACTTGTAGTGTCCTCCTAGACACAGACGTGCACCTCTGCATGTAGTATTTTGTCAGCCACTCCCTGAGGGCTGGACTTGACACCCATCCCACATCCATCCAACACAGGTGTCATCGGTCAGATGACCCTGCCAATAAAGGAGCCCCAGTGCACGTGCTCGAGGCCAGTTCCCTACCATGCACCCTGGTGTCTATATGGTCATTCTAGATAGCATGCAGGCCGAGGGCCCAGAACACTACAATGGCAACAAGGGGTTCTGTCCCCATGTTGTTCCGCCTTTAGCTGCCTCACTGTGGGAGAGAAGTGACCTGCAGCGCTAGAAATGCTGCTGTGGCCTACATGTGCAGCACCAGCATGGACTAACCTGCATGCGCCAGCCCAGATCGGGGTCAGCATGGTGAGGAAAGTCGTTGTGCTGCCCCTGAATTGCCAGTGCCAGTCTGCACTGCAAATCCTTCAGCTGACTTTGTAGCGCCAATGCGAGAGGAGTAACCCATGGGACAAGAGCGGCTATCTGTGGTGCTGCCCTGAAATAGAGAATGTAGTCTGTTAAGAAACGGCCCTGACTGAAGAGGCAATTAAGGTGTGTACAAGCAACACCGGCATTGTGCAAACCCCTACTTGCTGGGCAGTGAGTATTGCCCCTCTCTTGCTGCGAGCCCTGCTGCCACCATCACTCCCAATTGAGGTTGTGTTCTGCTTGGTGTCTTCAGAACTTTTCCTGAATCCATGTCTTCCTCGCGGTCTGGGGCAGTCCTGCAGCGCCATTTAGTGGTGGCTCATTACACTGCACCCAGCATCCCCAGCAACCACCAAGACCTGCAGTCGGAGGACTGACTGCCGCGGCCTGCAAGTAGGAATATATGCAGTGCCACCCAGCAGCTAACGGTGGTACCCAACAGCCACCTGCAGGTCAATTAAGAGCCCCTAGTAGCCCTGCAAACACAAGAGATGAGGGAGCGTCCCCTGACAAGCAGGACTGCCCGAGGGGACAACGCAGATGGGAATCTATTGAGCACAGACTGCCCCATTGGATTGTGAAAGCACAAGGGATCAGGACTGTTACTCTTATGCTCAGTGAGGGACTGACTCACTATGAAGCAGCAGAACACCCATAAATGGCCAGAAGCTGCCACTATATTCACAATGGTACAAGCCCTGCCACAGGCTGGAACCAGTACAGACAAGGAGAGCTGTGCAAACACATATCCTTGCAGGCAGTGCGCTACTCCCTATCTCCTACACCACCGCAGGGGACTGGCCAGGAGATCACCACAAGCACATTGTAACTGCCTGTTTTTTTGAAGGGGAGAGACTGCTGACCTACCACCAGAAGCCCAAAGCTGCCACAAGTAAAGCACAGCCAGCAGTGTTAGCAAGGCTGCCCAGAGGAAGCAAGAGCATTGGCACACAGACTGTTTCCTGCAGTAGCCATGCTGCCCAAGAACAACCAAGACTGGCCAAGAGAGTGTTCGCCCTCCCCCATGGCGGAGTGAGCAGTCAACCAGTAAAGCACCAGCTGCTTACAAAACAGAGACAATGCCAAGAGGGTGCATAGGCAATGCACCACTAACCATAAGAGACCATACCAGCCAGCCACCCTCACACTGAATGGCCACCATTGGCCCGTCAAGGAGAGTGTCACAAGGAGTGGCCAACTTTGCTAAACCTGCACGAGCCGAAGCAGGACCAAGCGATGTGATGATGCAGGCTTGAGGCGAAAGCACTGCTCCCTCAAGCAGAGAGAAGGCGGAAACGAAGAAACCTGACATTTCTGCCCCACAGTGGGTCAGAGACTTATGCAGGAGTGTCATTCCACATACTGCCTCCAGACAGAGCTCCCAGAGAGTCACAACATGCAAGAAGAGAGTTGCTCACCCCGAGTGGTAAGCTGCTACCACTGCACAAAAGAAGGCATGTGGCCGGACTCCACACCTCAGCAACCAAAATGTGAGCATGGCACGATGTCACGTCACAAAGAAGGAAGGAAAGGGAGAAGAGAGAAGATTGTGTGACACACCTGTCACACTGCCGACCTGCCGAAAACAGATGCACAAGAGCCAGACATCACAGGGTGAAGAGATGGAGGACTCATGCCACTACCCGAGACTGTACCTACAAAAAAGCCAGTCACCCAGCTGCAGCAACGTCCCTGGAGATAGCCCAGTGGGAGTACCGAACGTAAGCTGAGTGCATACGCAAACTGCATACCTGCCCCACTCTTCACTGTGCGACCATCCAGCCACCTGTCACCGGCTGCTTGAAGCAGATGCCATCACTGCTAGCAACTGCACATGCTGTAAGAGAAGAACTGCACCAACTAGGTGATGAATCATGTGGCTGCGAAGTCCCTCCAATCACCCTTACTCCAGCAACATCAGCACCTGTCACCCAGGTCACCTAACGGCAAACACCATCATTGCCATGTGCATCACCTGATCCAGTGAAGGAGCATCTCCACAGCACAGTAGAACCCTGTCCCTTCAAAACATCAAGATACCAACGAGGCACTCCTGGCAACGTGTGAGACCAATTTCCCAGAGAATATCTGAGAGCCCACCCACACCTGGTTCCTGTTGGCAAGCACACTGTCCATGTATCATCCACCCTTGCAGTTGCACAGATGACAGTAGCTTCTGCTGGAGAGCCTGCAGTGGCCTTCAGACAACCCACATGTAGACCAACAGTCCACATGGTCCTGTGGCGACCCATCAAACGGGCCTCAAGGAAATTCTTGAGTGATGAATCCACAAACGAGAGGTGGTCTGGAAGCTGCTCCACTGACAAGGTATTAGGACGCACCTGGGTTTCAGAGGAGGGTGTCATATCACCACTGATGTCTTCACAGTTTTCACAGGAGTGGGCTTCATGGAGTCTGGATATCTCACGAGAAATCGCATCTGCGTCCACCAACGCTCCTGATGTTTGAACTGTTTACACCAACTGAATCACCACGAGAGCATGCAAGATTGACCTACAGTGTGTGAGTGGACATTGATCCAACCAACCACCTGTCATCGAATCAGGACTCCATTCATACAGTGTATATGCCCAGCAACAGCTAGTTAAATCATGGATGCGTGCAGAGATGCCCAGGTGCTCCCAGCTGCACTAGTCTACTGCTGTCTTGCAGACTGCTTGCCAAGGCTGAGACGATGTTGGTGTCTTGTGTGTTTTTGTTTATTTCCATAGGTTGGACTCGTTTTTGTTATCAATAAAGTTTGGGAGTAGTGTAGTGTCCTGCTGGACACAGATGTGCACCTCTGCATGGTGTATTTTGCCAGTCACTTCATGAGGGCTGGTCTTGGCACCCATCCAACACAGGCATCACCGGTCAGGTGACCCTGCCAATCAAGCAGTCTAAGTGCTCATGCTCGAGGCCAGCTCTCTACCATGCATCCTGGTGTCCATGTGGTTATTCGAGGTAGCATGTGGGCTTAGGGCCCAGAACACTACAAAACTCACAGAGTGCCATAGGACTCAATCTACACCTCATCAAGAAGACCTAAGCTAGTCTAAAGCGTCCTGGGTTTGCTTGTTTCCCATCGAGATGGGACCTGGCTTTGCAGTTTGGGCTGGACTATTCAAGGTGGGTTTATGTCTAGAATGGCTGGAATTCGGCCTGAGCAATCACCAGTGGCTGAGATTAATTCATGCATACTTTCCATCATCCTGTTGTTTTTTACTCATTGAATCTCTCTCTTTGCATTACAATCACCCCATCACATTCCGAACTTCATACTGTAGCAGTCACACCACCACACTATTTGCCATCAAACTGACCTCATCACTCTCACTTCACATATTTACCATTACGCAGTTTTCACAGTCATGGCCATTACAATTACATTATCCCATAAAGAGTTGAAGCACTCACTGCATTATTCATTTGCACCACTCTCACCACAACACTCTCTTAACCCCTCCTACTGCCCATAATGATTCAGCTTGAAATGTGGTTCTCTGTATTGTATATTTACTTAATAGACGTGCAAAGGCTAGTGTGAGCTGGCAGAGCAGGATCAAGAAGTGCTCCGTCTACTCCCACCAAAGTGGCTGCATTTATAAATGCAGATACAGTAGAGTTTTTCTCCGCCTTTGGATTTACTGTTACACACATTTTCTGTTGGTCCTAAGTAGTAATAAACCAACGCAAATAACAGGATCATGGGCACTTCGGGCCAGACTTAGTGAAAAGTGGCGCAGTACGGTGCTGTGCCAGAATTGGCAGCGCTGCACTGCGTCACTTTAGAAACGCAGGGATGCGCTGTATTTAAGTGAATACGGCGCACTCCTGTGTTGTCCCCTGGTCTGGCGCTAAATTTAGCTGCCAGAGCCAACGCAGGCATCCTTGCACCATCCTGCAAGGATGTCTGTGTTGAGAGTTTTTATTGTTTATGTACAGGAAGGTGTCCCATCCTGCACATAAACAATCACTAATGGCGCTTTGGCACTTCTGTGTGTGCTGCAAAATGCAGCACTCACAGAAGTGCTAAAGCATCATTTTGTTTATGGGCAGGAAGGGACACCTTCCCACACATAAACAATAATGTCTGTCATTTTGCTCTTTCTATTGGTGCTGCAGAATGCAGCACGCATAGAAAAAGCAAAAAAATAGGAGAAATAAAAGTATTCTTCCTCGTTGCGCCCTGCTAACACCACCCCTGGGATGGCGTTAGATTTTGGTGCTGCCTCAGGTTTACGAAATTTCATAAATCTGAGGCAGCATCAAAATGCAATGGGTTTTGCTGTGGCACGCCCACAGTAACACCAATTGCACGCCCCTTCTACACACAGTGTGGCATGGGAAGGAGCCGTATTTACAAGGTGATGTTAAACCACAAAAGGTGGCTTAACGCCACCTTGTAAATACAGCACAGTGCTTAGCACCACAGGAGCGTCACGAAAAGTGACTCTCCTGTGGAGCTAGGGGCGTATAAATATGCCCCTTAACATCTAAATAATCCCCATCTCATCACGCTTAACATTTCCTAGATCTTCACATTTTCCCTTTTTTTCATTTCTTGTGTTAGTAGTTTTTTTTTTAAATAAACTGTTCTCAAAGCCGAAAGGCCGCATGTACGAAAGTGCAAATTAAAGACTGATTCAGAGACACATTTTAAAGTAAAATTATTGAGGTCTATAGGTCTGGGTTATAGAAAAACTCTTGTATGTCATTGAGCACAAAGATGTGTTTTCTTTGGGTAAAATTGAATTTGAGATATAATGAATCGCAAATAACATACATTTTAGGTCTCAGATACAGATAACTTTAGACTGTGTATTGGTCAGACAAATTGTTTCAAATATATTTAGGGTGGACTGGGTCAGCACTAGCTCATGAGTGGAGGACTTTGTTGTCACTTTAATTTCACTGCTCTTGGTTCGATGACTTCCCTCACACAATGTGTGTTTTTTTCACCCAGGAGTATGTGAGTCTCATATTGTACTGAATTGTTGCCTTGTGTCATACCCCTGCGTATGTTACTTGAATTCAGAATATCATTCCTTTGGAGTGCATCCTCTTACTTGCTCTCATCTCCTTGTACTGCTTTTTCTTCTCAGATTACCACCACCCACCCCAGGCTCATATGTTGTTTCCCTCTGCAACAACATCAGTGCGACAATCACCCGCACGCTTGATGCAGCATTACAGTGTTCTTGTGGGATGTTGGAATTTGGTTGGCAGTAGTTGACGATAGGAACAACAGTTTTAAGGTTAAAGTTCAATTATTTTCGTCGATCGGATGATTACGTTGACAGAGCCAATGAATTCTCAGTATCAAACAGAAGGCTGGGACCCAGATAACACTGAAGGCAGTTGCCTCTTGATGACTGCTGCAGAGCATTACAATGGCAGAGGAGGTCTGTGTAATGGTTTCCAATGGGAGAGGTGGCCCATCTAAAGCACTGATGTCTTATGCTGTTTCGTTTTCTTCAAGGCTGGCAGTAGGTGGTTGTTTTGGAGAAAGGTTACATTCATGTAGTTACTAAATGCACCATAATCTATCAAGCCCGATGAATCGGTGATGGGAGACTTATGCTATACTGCAGATTCAACCTTAATTCTGATGCCCCGAAGAGACCTACTTGGCAGTGCGTTTGTTGCCTTCTTTTGTATTAGCCGGATTAAGATTTCCAGTTCACAGTAGAAATCGCAGCATTGCTTGATTAATATTCTAAGGACACTAATGACTCAATGTGCACTAGGCAAATCCCAATGAATAATACCAGTAATGACAAAGACAACAGTTATTTGGTGTTTGTGAAGGTGTATTTCATTCTTTTTTTTTTTTAAATCAGACCCCAGTTTCACAAAGAATACGGTCATTTCTCTTGTAATATTTCAATGAGCTAGAAATTAGCCTCACTCCCTCTCTTCTTTCCTCTTTAGCTTTCGCTGGATTCCGTTCGATTGCAGAAACAGAAGATGCCCTCCTAAGGAATTTGTTCAAAGGTTACCAGAAATGGGTCCGACCTGTGCCTAACTCCAACAACACAATCAAAGTACATTTTGGTTTAAAAATTACTCAGCTAGTCGATGTGGTAAGTCGATATTATATCATTTGCCAACAAAGAAGCCAAATTTGTTTATTTAGCCATCTGCAGTGTTTGTCACAGCTTGCCAGACAGCCAAAGACCTCTTGAGGACTTTCAGAATGTTGACATAGGAATGCATCACGCTTATTGATTAATATTGGCTTTGTATTTGTAACTCACACTTTCTGGCTTTCCAGTTGCTGGCTTTATTTGATTTAGGCTCTCCAGGTTCAGTTCATCCCTCCTGTTGCTTAAACCGTGTTTTCTGTTTCCTTCCACAAACTCAATCCTGTTTTCTGTATCATTCCACAAACTCACTTTCTGTTAACAGGTCTTTAAATCTTGTTCTTATATCGTCACATTTGCTGTGCATTCAAAGACCAAGGTCAAATGCTGCCTTCCAAAGGTGCCTGTTTAGTTTTCTTTCTCTGACTTCAAAGTGAGGGGATGTTCTTGACAATCTTTTTGAATACTGGAGGCAGGAAAGAGTTTTTCAAGCACCCAGCAACATTTAAATGAACCATGTGAGTATTTCAGATTATATCAGAATTATATACGCACAAATTAAACACATTTTTTAATATTTCTGAATTGTGTTGGAAACAAATACTTTCATATGATAAAAATGAATCATTAAACTAGGTGATGCAATTTCCACCCATTTTCATCGGTGCACTTTATAGTTTTATTAGTAAAACTGTATGTCTGTGCTAATGTAATGGCCATTTCAATTGAAAATGTGTTGTCTGTAATACCACATCATGAATAATCCACTCTTTACCATTCCACTCTACTCTGCACCACTCCACACCACTGCACTCTACTCTGCACCACTCCACTTTGCACCACTCCACTTTGCACCACTCCACGCCACTGCACTCTGCACCATGCCACTCAACGCCACTGCACTCTAACCCACTTTACGCTACACCTTAATACTCCACCCTCTACCACTCTATGCTTTGCCACTGCACTCTTCACCACTCTACTTTACACCATTGCAATGTTTGCGACTGCGGTCTCTACCACTCCAGTCTAAGCCACACCAATCTACTTTGCATAACTCTACTCTGCAACACTGCACTCTACGCCAATACACTCTAAGCCAATGCACTTTACTCTGTAACACTAAACTCTATGCCCCTGCACTCCATGCCAAATCACTGTATGCCACTTTAATCTCCTGTGTACCACTTCACTCTCTGCCACTTCACTCTATACCACCTTACTCTGTGCCATTACACTCTATATTACTCTACACAACTGCATTCTACGTCACTTCACTCTACTCTGAAACAATCTCCTCTACATCACTGAACTCTATGCCACTCTACTCCACTCTCTGCCACTACACTCTGTGCCACTGCACTCTACGCCACTCTAATTTTGACTACTGCACTCTACACAACTGTACTCTATGTCACTGCACTCTACGCCACTTCAGTCTACGCTGCATCTCTGTATTCTACACCACGGCTCTCAATGCCACTCTACTCCACTCTACACTAGTGCACCGTTACACTCTGCTCTGCAACACTGCACTCTATACCAATGCACTCTACGGCACCATACTGCACTCTGCACCACTCTATGCTACTCTACTCTGTACAATTCTATGCCACTGCACTCTACACCACTCAACTCTACTCTGCACTCTATGGCACTGCACTCTATTCCACTCGATTCTACTCTGTGCCGCTGCCATCTGCATCATTCAGCTCTTCGCTACTCCATTCTATTCTACTCTTCGCCATGCTACTCTGTGCCACTCCACTCTACACTACTCCGCACCACTCCACTCTGCACCATGGCACTCTACTGTGCACCACTTTAATCTACCCCAACGCATTCTACGACACTGCGTTGTAAGCCACTGAATTCAGTGCCACTGCACTCTAAGCCACTTTAATTTGCAACACACTACACCAATGCATTCTAAACCAGTCCACTCTAATCATTGCCAACCCAGAGTATGCCACTCTATGCAATTCCTCACTATGCCACTCCAATACATGACACTCTGCCGCTCCACTCTCAAAATTCTACCCCACTCTTTGCCATTCCACTCTATGGCACTCCATGCCTCTTTCCTCTGTGCCACTAACTGTTAGGCATGCTGAACAGCACACTGGTGAACAATACGGCTCAAACACATTGGCAAAGCCAATAGCTCTTGCATAGGCAAGACCTATTGGCTTTGCCAATGCAGATGGTTTACTGCTACCCATCACCAATGATTGCCTCAAAGTGTAATGGAAATGGGCACATTTAAAAAGATGCTGCTTGCAGAATAGTGATTTGCAGAACCCAGTAATGAGTGCCTGGTGATAAAGAACCATGGGCCAGATGTTCGGCCCGTTTGCGACTGCTGCAGTTATGCTGTAAGCATTAATAATCACACCTTAACACTAGGGGTAGGCAGGGAGCTCCGCTACACTGGCAGAGCAAACAGAGTTTTTGGTACTCCACGTTCCACTTGGAGAGTGGCGTTCACCAAAAACTCGTGCTAGCCCCGCCAGTGGAGCGGAGCTCACCCGGTGCTCACTGCAACCCAGTTATGGGCTGCAATGCACACCGGCGATGGATCCAGGCCTCCCTCTGCCAGCAGCGGAGCAGGGGGCAGAGGTAGACAGCTACAGCAAGCCAGGCTTCTGGGGGAAGGACGACGAGGACCCAGGTAAGTCCTCGCCTCTAATTATTTCCTTTTTTTTCATTGTTTGTGCACAAACAAGGACTGAAAGGACAGCTTTCGCTGCCTACAGCCCTGGCCTGAATTTAGACCAGGGTGGGAGGAAGCGAAAGCTGCTGTTTCAGACCGCTTGTGCACCAGCCTGCACCATGTGACAGGACTCTCACCAGGTGTGGAGTGAGGAGCTGAACAATAAACACAGAGGGCTTGACACAGGGTCTGGTTTAACTTGATTTCCTCGATCGATGCTTGTTGAATGACCCTTTTGTGTGTACCCATGAATAATTCCACAACACCATTGGTTTGGGGCCAGTGAGATTTACTCTTTTGATTTTTGCTATTTAGTCTGACCAGAAACACTTTGAATTCTTTGCTATTGAACAGCGGACCATTGTCAGATTTGAGAATGGCTGGGATATCCCAAGCTTCAAAGATGCTGTCCAGCTGCTCAATGATCTTGTCATGAGTTGTTGATGATATCTCCTGTACTACATAAAAACCTGAATACTCATCATCGATTACCATGGAATGATGTCTGTTTCCTAAGGGCAGAAAGAAAGCAACTGCAACACTTCCCCAAGCCTGTGCAGGAAGGTCAGACATTGTCAATAGATAATAAGTCACTTTTGGGGAAAGGCAGTTTGCAAAGAAAGTGCTCTTTTAGCTCCCTCTCAACTCACTCCTCTACAAGTCGGAATCACACTCGATCTCTTATGGCTCTTTTGGTTGCTACAATGCCACAACGTCCTTCATGGACTAGTTCATATAACGATTATCAAGCCTCACAATACAACACCTTCCCTGGTCACAGACAGTTCATCCTGTACATTTCTGAACATCGTACGCTAGCATACTCGCGGTCGCACTTGGGATACACCAGCATGCCTGTTGAATTGGTTCACGAAATTTGTTTGATTCGGACGGCTGACGTTGAGACTCTATTGATTTTGAGGGATTTTTGCTACATCATGATGTTTCTACCTTTGAGCCCTGAAGAAGTCGTTTGGGATTATGGTCCTGTGACGAAACACGTGTTGGCTTGATTGCATTTCAAGACCTATCTTGCGTCTCAAATAATTTATGTGAAACTTCAAGGATCGGACTCTGTGGTGATTTCATCTTCAGGAGGACTTTGCTCTCTAATAAACTTTGAGTAACTCGAACTGTTATACATGGACTGTCTGTATGACTTAATTGTATTGGTGAAATTATTCCACTACATTATCTGTTTGTATATATACGTGCTTTTGCTGTAACTTTTTTGAGAGCCTCACGTAGGTAATTTACATTCTGCAATCCACTGGAAAGTGACATTTTGGTTTGTCCAGTCTCTCAATGGGGCACTCACTGTAGCAAAGTCACAAATGTACCCAGAGCAGCAACTGACCATGCTTATGAAGGAATGGTAACATCTTGTGGGGGACAAGAAGCTGACAGTGTTTCAGACTTTATCTGGGTCAGGAGTCACTCCCACATCAGGGAATATGTGCCCAAAGAACTTAAGCTTGGTCTTGTGAAACTCACACTTTGCTGCGTTTAGAGTGAGACCTGTATCTGCAAGTAACTGGCATACTTGTGTAAGAGTCTTGTCATGTTCCTTTTGCATTGCTCCAAATACCGGTATGTCATCAGTATAGTTAAATGCATGTGTAACAGTTTGAATTATTCGCTGTATGACATCCTGAAATATTTCTGCAGTTATGACACTCCAAAACTCAACCTTTTGTATCTGAACAGACTAACATGAGTCTAAAAAGTAGTGATGTGCCTGCAGTTCTCTTCCAGCTTGAGTTGATGTTATTCCTTGTTCAGGTCAAGACGGGGGAAGAGTTTGGTACCGTTCAGTTGCATGATCATGTTTACTATGTGTGGATCATGATGTCTTTCTCTCTCAATTGCTTTGTCAGCCTGGCGCATATCAACACAGATGTGCATTGCACCTCCACTGCCTTTTTTTGGCCCCACCACTATGAGCGAAACCCATGGTGTGGGACCTGTGGAGCCCTCAATGATGTCATGCTTCAACAGCGTTTTCAGTTCTTTCTCAATGGTTTCTTGCAAGTGAAAAGAAACTCTGCAGTGTCGCTGGGCAACAGGGCGAATGTCATCATTAATGTGAAGTCGCACTTTCACTGTCTTGAGCCTTCCTAGGCCAAGAAACAGTGACAGAAATTGACTCACGATTTCAGATTGAGTATGGAGGTTGTAATTGAGAGATATCAGTGCCATGTCAGGAGCAGTGGCAAAACTGAGTAGACATGCACTGGACAAAGTTCCTTCAAGAATGTGAATTGGCACTTGCACTGACACTGCTTTATGCCACAATGTCGCTGTGAATGACCCTTGACTGCAGTGTTTTAGAAGCAGCCCATGTGAACACCTTCATGTTTGATGGGTTGAAACATGGCACATGAGACAAACTATTGACCTTCTCAATTGGCATGATGTTAATCGATGCACCACTGTCAATAATAAAGGTTATCAGGCAACTGTTGACTTTAATCGTAATTTTAGGGCAGTGTCCACCACTATGGGTGAAACCCATGGTGTAGGACCAGTGGAGGCCTCAATGATATCATGTTTCAACAGCGTTTTTAGTTCTTTCTCAATGGTTTCTTGCAAGTGAAAAGCAACTCTGCAGTGTCGCTGGACAACCGGGCGAATGTCCCCATCAATGTGAAGCCGCACCTTCACTGTCTTGAGCCTTCCTAGGCCATGAAACAATGACAGAAACTGACTCACAATTTCAGATTAAATGTGGAGGTTGTAATTGAGGGATACCAGTCCCATTTCAGCAGCAGTGGCAAACCTGAGTAGACATGCACTGGACATAGTTCCTTCAAGAATGTGAATTGGCACTTGCATTGACACTGCTTTATGCCACAATGTCTGTATGAATTACCCTTCACTCTGCAGCGTTTTAGAAGCAGCCCACCTGAACACCTTTGTGTTTGATGGGTTGAGGCGTGGCACGTGAGACAGACTATTGAACTTCTGAATTGGCATTATGTTAATCGATGCACCATTGTCAATAATAAAGGTTGTGGGGCAACCGTTGACCTTTATTGTAATTTTGGGGCAGTGTCCAAATTAATTCAGTTGTTTCGTTTGATGGTTTGCCTTTGACTTTTGTTCTTCCTTGCTAGCAGCCAAACCGACATGTGCCTGGTGTTCCTTGATCGACACCATAATCGCACAGCCATCTTCTTCACTGGCGCTTGATAATGATATTGAAGAGCCTTTATAGGATGAGATTTACGATGATCAACTTTGTCTAGTTTCTATTTGTCATAACTGGTGCTGCCTTTTGGCCTTGTGAGTGTGGCAGAAAGGCTTCTGGAGCCTTCTGGCGTCCATTTTCTCCTTCTGCTGTGGCATATTTGGTTTCTCTTTTGCTTTGCAAACTGTTATGAAGTGGTTTTCTTTCCCACAACCTTTGCACGTCTGTCCTATGGCTGGACATTTATCTTCATGGGAAAAGGGAAACCCACTTCCGTACCTCAACTTTGTGATTGCTTTTCATGACCAACGCTGATTAATTTTTTGATGTTCCATCTTCCATGTCAGCAGCTTGTCGATCTGCTCTTGCTGCCATTAATATTTTCTCTAGACTGAGCGTCCCTGTCAACATGAGTCTTCTGAAAGAGTCTGAAAGACTGCCATTGATGACTCTCAAGCTTATGGTTCTTCATCATTAAATTCTCGAAACTTACAGTGTTTGATAAGCACATCAAGGGGGTCATTACAACATTGGCGGTAAAAGCCGCTTACCGCCGTGCAGAAGACTGCCGAAACACTGCCGCGGCCGCGGAATTCCGCCTCAGCCATTATGACACACATCTCGGAATCCGCCGAAATTCAGACACCCACACAAGTCCGCCACACCAAAGGTCAGTGTTAAACTGGCGAAAACAAAACCTCTACCGTCACGCCAACAGAAACACGCCCTTGCTATCACGACCCATGAATCCATGCGGCGGTCTTTCAACCGCGGTATTCCATTGGCGGTACACACCGCCGCGCTCAAAATACACACACATCTCCAAAACACCGCCACATTGGACAATTAAAAAAACACACACCTGATACTCATACAAACACCACACCCACACAATCAATACTATATAAAACACACACCCACATCACCCACAAACCCCTACGACCCAAAATCAGAGACGAAGGCGACAGACAGAGCACAGCAATAGAGAACCCCACCACACAGAGGCACACAACACCATCACCCATACAACATTCCACGCACAAAACACCACACACCACTACACATCACCACACTCATCACCACATACACCACCCCACACATCACCCCACACATCACCTACACCACCCCATGTCACGCCAAAGACACCCCAGGTTTTCCGAGGAGGAGCTCAGGGTTATGGTGGAGGAAATCATCCGGGTAGAGCCACAGCTATTTGGATCACAGGTGCAGCACACCTCCATAGCCAGGAAGATGGAGCTATGGCGCAGAATCGTGGACAGGGTCAACGCCTAGGGACAGCATCCAAGAAATCGGGATGACATCAGGAAGAGGTGGAACGACCTACGGGGGAAGGTGCGTTCTGTGGTCTCCAGGCACATCTCCTCCCCCACAACTAACAACATGGGAGGATCAGGTCTTGACCATCGTGCATCCAGAGGGCCTCGGAGGAGTCGGTGGAGGAATGGACACTGGTAAGTCAAATCTTAACTATCATATCCCCCACCCTACCTGCATGCTATCACACACCCACACCCTCACCCCCTCCCCTATCTCTCCAACTCCTCACTACTGTACTAATAACACAAACCACACATCCCAACACCAAGCCCTGCTGGCAACAACTAAGCATGGTCACCCCTCACTAAAGCCTTCACACTGCACATACCCATAACACTCCCCCAACCATCATAACACAAGCCCCCACACAGGAATGCTTGCACTGGGGTACACGCACACCCACCCATTGCACACCATGACACACACACATGCAATAATCATGCTCTTATACCCCTGTAGGACCGCTACGGAACGTCACCAGACAGGAGGGTCCAGACATCTCCACTCCACCCACAGAAGAGGCCCACCAGTGACGACAGCAGCTCTGGCCAACTGGATCGTGATGACCAGGCCGGACCATCGTGGGCCTCGGGACAGTCGGTTCCCCTTGCAGAGGCACAGCCCAACACTGACCTTCCACCCTCAGGTAACACCAGCACCCAGCCAGCGGGCCCATACCTCCGTACCCAGGACACGTCAATCAGCTGTGTGTCCACCACTACAGGGAACCCAGGATAACCCACCACCCCAACAACAACCGGGACCTGGGGGCAGTGGTAGTGGGCACACGGTCCAGGGGACGGAGGCACAGGAACACAGGGGAACTGGGAGGGCTGCTGTGCGACAGGGGGCGGACAAGCCAAGGGAACCCACTCTCCACGAGGCCCTATCATCCATCATGGGAGCATACCACCACTCCCAGGAGACGATGGCTACGGTCCTGGCCAAGTTTCAGGAGACCCAGCGCATGCAGGACGAACAGTATTTGGGGTTCAGGGAGGAGCTCAGAACCATCAGCTCCGCCCTGGGCACCATCGTAGGGGTGCTGAAGGACATACAAAAGACCATGAGGGACACCGTGGCACTCCAAGGGGCCCCTGACACTAGCCTGGACGATGAACTGCCCACCACCTCCGCCAGCGCTAGTGGACAGGACGCCCCGCCACAGGACCACCATACCAGCACCCCACCCCCTGCAGATGGAGAACCACCCCGCAAGCGGTCCCTGAGATCCAGGAACAGGACAGAGCAAGATGGCAAGACCCCCACCAGGAAATGAGACCACCCTGATTGTCCTCCCACTGTCCCACTTTGTTACCCTGTCCAGATTGGAACTGCCAGAGCTCCACTTCCTATGCCCATATGGGCAAAGCACCTGTGAGACGAATAGACTGGACTCTGCCATGGACATTCCTCCACCATCACCCATCACCATTTTACCACCCCCCTCCATTTTTGAGCACTTAAATAAACACCCTTGAAGCACAAAACAATCTGGAGTCAGTCTGTCATTTTGAAAATGTGTATTAGATATGACTATGACAAAATCCATTTGAAATTTTAATGTCAACATACCCATGTCACACAGCACAAGTCCATGAAGGAAGCAAGCAGATGACACACGTTGGTAACCACACCTGTGAAACCGTAATAGAAATGTACAACTCAGTTACCCAATACTGATTCAAATTGACAGACAGCATAGAGGTAGAAGTGTGAAAGTGAATATAATAGTAAACAAATGTTCTCACCTGTGTGTCACTGGAAATATTGCTGTATGACTGACTCCCTGTTGTCAATGTCTTCTTCCTCAGTTTCCTCCTCATCACTGTCCACAGGCTCCACAGCTGCCACAACACCGTCATCTGGACCATCCTCCTGCAGAAAAGGCACCTGGCGTCGCAAAGCAAGATTGTGAAGCATCGAGCAGGCGATGATGATCTGGCACACCTTCTTTGGTGAGTATTTTAGGGAACCACCTGTCATATGCAGGCACCTGAACCTGGCCTTCAGGAGGACGAAGGTGCGTTCGATCACCCTCCTAGTCCGCCCATGGGCCTCATTGTAGCGTTCCTCTGCCCTGGTCCTGGGATTCCTCACTGGGGTCAGTAGCCATGACAGTTTGGGGTAACTAGAGTCCCCTAATAGCCACACCCAGTGCCTCTGGAGTTGACCCATCACATAAGGGATGCTGCTATTCCACAGGATGTAGGTGTCATGCACTGAGCCAGGGAACATTGCATTTACCTGGGAGATGTACTGGTCTGCCAAACATACCATCTGTACATTCATGGAATGATAACTCTTCCGGTTCCTGTACACCTGTTCACTCCTGCAGGGGGGACCAGAGCTACATGGGTCCCATCAATGGCACCTATGATGTTGGGGATATGTCCAAGGGCATAGAAGTCACCTTTAACAGTAGCCAAATCCTCCACCTGAGGGAAAACGATATAGCTCCTCACATGTTTCAGCAGGACAGACAACACTCTGGACAACACGATGGAAAACATAGGCTGGGACATCCCTGATGCCATGGCCACTGTTGTTTGAAAAGACCCACTTGCAAGGAAATGGAGCACTGACAGCACCTGCACTTCAGGGGGGATTCCTGTGGGATGGCGGATTGGTGACATCAGGTCTGGCTCCAACTGGGTACACAGTTCCTGGATTGTGGCACGATCAAACCTGTAGGTGATAATCAAATGTCGCTCCTCCATTGTTAACAGGTCCACAAGCGGTTGGTACACTGGAGGATTCCGCCATCTCCTGAAATGTCCCAGCTGACGGTGCCTAAGAAGGACAACAGCGACCACAGAGTCAACAAAATCTCAGGTATGTACCCACAGCTACACAGAACACGACACCAAATACAAAACTCTTCCTGTATGTGTGTTGAGTGTAGGCCTAGGTATGTGTGACGCAGTAGTAAATTAAGCCGTGTGGGCCCCTGAAATGGCGGCTGCCTGACCTCTAAACTGGGACAATGGGATGTGAGGTAACAGCACTGACGTTGTACACCGTCGCGGTAGGCGGTCGTAGACCGCAGCGCAATGCTGCATTGGTTAACATTGGACCCTATGGGTCCCAGGAGCCAATGATTAAGTGTGCCGGCGGTAATGAGACGCACCGCCGCGGACGTAACCGCTGCAGACGTGACCGCCATTTCTATCTGTTCTATCACTCGATACCTGATCTTCGACAGGAGAGGACCTACACTGCAAGTGCTGCTGTGACCTCGGTCTGGAAGAGACAATGACAGCTGCGTCTGGGGAAAGGGCCCCTGCCTTCACTGCTCAGGAGTTGGAGAAGCGTGGGAGGGGTGCCCGTCGAACCATGACCCCCTTGATGTTCCGAATCCTGGCAGTGGCCTACCCTGAGTTGGATGGGCGCTTGAGGGCATCACAACAGACACAAAGGGGTGAGTACACTCTCATTCTGCGGACTTTGCGCACAGTGGAGGGGTGTGGGTGGGGGAGGAGGGCTGTGGGTTTCCCTAGTCCAGGGCGAGTTCCGTAGGCTGGCCCCTCCCTAATGCAGGCCATGTGCCACTCCACCCCACCTCTGTAGAGTGCCAAGTACAGGTAGACATGCCCCTGTGTCATCTATGTGGGCAGATGACACCCATAGCCATGTAGGCCAAATCCCAGGAATTGCATCTATAGAGGCCAAGAGCACGGCATAGTGCAGGGGGCTGCTGTGTCTGTATTGTCTGCCAACGGTAGCGGTACGCCATGCACTCAACCTGTCTTTCTTCTGTAGTCCCCCCCCTTTTTCTGCTCTCCCTGTTCTTTTGTGCATCAGCATCATCAGGCGGAGGTACAGTGGCACCGGAGCACGAGGGAGCTGCATCCCACATGGCCAGGGAGGGCCACACCACGGACTCTGAATACACCAGTGGGACGGAGGGCGAGGGGAGCTTCACGTCGGTCACCGGATCAGCAAACAGCGACACGGACTCGTCCTCGGATGGGAGCTCCCTATTGGTGGCGGCACCATCTGTGCCCCCCACTTCTACGGGTACAGCCGCCACCCCCCCTACCAGCACCGCCCTCCCAGCAGCCCCTCAGCCTTTGCTCCGTGCCCGCTCACCCAGGAGGGTGGGCATCACCTTCGCCCCAGGCACCTCAGCCCCTGCCCCAGTCACCCCTGCTGCCCTCAGTGAGGAGGCCATTGACCTCCTTAGGTCACTCACTGTTGGGCAGTCGACCATTGTGAATGCCATCCAGGGTGTAGAAAGGGAGTTGCAACACACTAATGCATTCCTGGAGGGCATTCATTCTGGTCAGGCTGCCCATCTTCGAACCATGCAATCTCTGGCCTCAGCACTGATGGCAGCCATTGTCCCTGTGTCTAGCCTCCCCCCTCCAACTTCCTCCACCCAGACCCAATCCCCTGTACCCCAGCCTATCCCAAGCACACCATCAGACAAGCATGCACACACCTCAACACACAAAAGTAGCTCAGGCAAACATAGGCACCACACAACCCACAGGCACTCACACAAGCATCACCCACATACAGACACAACAACATCCACTGCCTCCACTGTGTCCCCCTCGTCGTCGTTTCCCTCCTCCCTCCCAGTGTTGTCTACACTCTCACCTGCATGCACTACATCTACAGGCACTAGGACTCGCACCAGAACACCCAGCACCACAGCCCGCTCACCTGCACTCACCGCCCCCACTACCATTTACACGTCCCCTGTGTCCACTCCCAGTGTGTCTGTGACGCCCCCTCCCAAAGTACACAAACGCGGGCACCCACACACCCAACATCCATCCACCTCACGACAGCCTCCAGTACCTGCACCCAAATCACCTAAAGTTACACCTCCTACAACAACCTCCTCTTCCTCCACTCCCAGACCCCCTCCAGCTACCCATCCCAGTCTTCGTCAGAAACTTTTCCTGAGCAATGTTGACCTCTGGACCACCACCCCCATCCCTCCAATTCATAGGTCCCGTAGTAGCACCTCAGCCAAAAAAAGTCAGGTACCAGTGGTGCGTGTTAGAGGTCTGTGGAGTGCACCGGTCACCAGGGCAGGCAGTGTGACACGGAGCCAAAGCACTGCCAGTCCACCCCCTGTAAAGCACCTTAAGTTGGACAGTGCCAGACAGGAGGGGGTGAAGACTCCTGCTGGAAAAACTGCTCACAACGATCCCGGGGGGAGTGCCGAGTCAGCTGTGACTCCTCCCAAGGTGGTGAAGGGGCAGAAGAAGTCTCCAAAGTCTGGTAGGAGCAGCACGGCGGGGAAGGCCGCCATCCTCCCCGCTGGCCAGGACGCCACCACCAGCACTATCGTCACTGGTCCGGAGACCACCGCAAGAGTCAGCGCCCTGGAGGGCACCAGTATCGTCACTGGTCTGGAGACCACCGCCAGAGTCAGCGCCCTGAGGGGCACCAGTCTCGTCACTGGCCCGGAGACCACCGCCAGAGTCAGCGCCCTGGAGGGCACCAGTCTCGTCACTGGTCCGGAGACCACCGCCAGAGTCAGCGCCCTGGAGGGCACCAGTATCGTCACTGGTCCGGAGACCACCGCCAGCGTCAGTGCCCTGGAGGGCCCCAGCAGCCACAGCCCCGCTGGGCACTGAGGGACCATCATGCCACACACCACTGCACAGGTTAGAGACAACAAAGTCAAACACCGCTGAACAGGGCAAAGACCGCTGAACAGGGCAAAGACCGCCATGGCAAAGCATCGTTAGCCCATGTGCAGCTGGGACAGTGACGGAACTGGGACCGTCACGGGGAGCATGATGCACTCTGGGCACCAGTCCCTCTCCAGAACCAGTGGAGACATGCATCCACTACCTCAGTCCTGCACAGGATGAAGCACTCTGGGCACCAGTCCCCCTCCAGAACCAGTGGAGACATGCATCCACTACCTCAGTCCTGCACAGGATGAAGCACTCTGGGCACCAGTCCCCCTCCAGAACCAGTGGAGAATGTTATCGACTTGAGAGACTGTGGCTTTGCACTCCCCAGGATGTAACAGTGGGCAACCCACCCACTGTAGAGACTTGAGAGACTGTGGCTTTTCACTCCCCAGGATGTAACAGTGGGCAACCCACCCACTGTAGAGACTTGTGAGACTGTGGCTTTGCACTCCCCAGGATTGAACAGTGGGCAACCCACCCACTGTAGAAACTTGAGAGACCGTGGCTTTGCACTCCCCAGGATGGTACAGTGGGCAAACCACCCACTGTTAGAGACTTGAGAGACTGTGGCTTTGCACTCCGCAGGATACATCAATGGGCATGGAGCCCCGTCGTGGATCTGGCGTGGTGCTGTAATCCGGCTGAGGTGCCCCCCCTTCCCTTCCCCCTGAGGTGCCTGTTGTATTTCTATCTGATGCCCCTGCAGTGTTCTCTCCGTTTGTGGACAGGTATCTAGTTTGGGCGTCGCCCATGCTTTGTGGGCCCAGTGGTCCACGGACATTGATATGTGCATACCTGCACTACTAATCGTAATGTATAAATTCTAGAATGTGTATATATTTCTGTATATATTTGGTTACTGTATTTTGATACATTACAATGGTTGAACTGATTTCCTTTAGTCTTTGCATTCTTCCGGGGGGGTTGTGGGTTGTTACTGTGATGTTTGGAAATGCATTGGTGTGTGTGTTGTAATGTGCGAGGGTCGGGTGGGGGTGGGGGTGTTGCGTGTGTGTCCCCCTGCCTTTTGCCTCCCCCCTCCCCTATGTCGTAGATGCAGTACTCACCGTTGTCTTCGGCGCCGCCGTTGCTGGTGTTCGTAGAGGAGCAGGAAGACAAGGGCAGGGAGTATTTGTAGTTCCGGCTCCATGGTGGGCTCCTTCCTCGTGGAGTGTGTTAAGGTGAGCGTTTTCCCGTTGCAAAAGCTGTTTCTGCCGTGTTTTTATCCACGGTGAATCCGCCCCGGAAAAGGTGGCGGATTGGTGGGTTGTGATACTATGGGCGGTACATTGTCTTGCGCCTGTCCATTGGCGGTGACCGCCGCGCTGCTTGTTCTGTACCGCCGTGGCAGTCGAAGTGTTAAAGTGGCTGTCTATGTTGGCGGTTTCCGCCACGGTCATAATTCCCTTTTTTTCCGCCGCCCTGTTTGTGGTATAACCGCAGCTTTAACACCGTCCGCCAGGGTTGTAATGACCCCCCAAGTCTTTTAACAAACTGATCCATCATTTCACCAGCTTGCTGTCTCACTTGATTAAAAATGTACCTTTCATAGTTGACATTCAGCATCAGATTGAATTTGGAACACAATGCTTCTTTGATCTGACAGTTCGCTATTGCATCTGTCTGTGAGATTTTCTTCAACACTTCTTTTACTCCATCACCGGCAAAGTTCTTTAAATACTTAATGATTTTATTCTCATCTACTTCTACTAGGACATCTTTGAAGTCATCGAACACCTCAATCCATGCGGTACTTCGGGTGCCAGTATTTTGCTTTTTCGCGGTGTGAGATGGCGGTGGTGGTGTTTCAGAAACACAGCTGCATCGTACTTTGCACTCTTTTCTATCACAGTTGAAGCATATGCTGTTCAGATGGTTCAGCTGTTCACTTGGAGTCGTAACTTCTGCAAGCACTGACTGTGTGCTCGCAGTTAGGTCATCATGCCCAATCTGAGGACATAAATCATTGTCTTTTTTTCTTGGCGGTGAGTAACGGTTCTTTTTCTTGCAATTGGGGATTGTTTTGTTCAGCCTTTTGCATTGTACCTGGCTGTCACTGCCTTTAGAGTTTCACTTTGTATCGATGATTGCTGTGTGTTATGGCGCAACACTGTATTTCTTCTTTTAGCCTTACAAATGGTTTCTGGTGGGCTTTTGAAATGTGCTTCTCCACAGGGCTTTCTGCTTCTTTGAGGGCCATATATGGGCTGGAGCGGGCTTCGACTCCACTCACCACATGCCAACTTAAAATTGCTTCTTATAGATTTGGGCGCATGTGGCACGCACAAGCAGTTTAGTGTATTGTTGCAAACTGTCAGTGAGAGCAGTCTCATTTCTTTGGGGCATGGATCCCCTACTTGTCCCCAGCTGTAGTGTCCTCCCAAGGCCGGAAGCATGCAGAAAGGCACATCACATACAGAGCTCTGTAACAGATGGCTTTATTCCTCAGCATACAATCACACATTGGCCTCTGATTATGTCATAACCATTAAATACCACACCTTAACACCATCCAACAAGTTATCTTAATTCCACTATTGAGTCTGCCTAGAACTGCAGGGGTCCTAGCACACATAGTCCTACAGCAATACACATTTCAGTCTTATTAGTTTGTTGCTGAGAAGCAAAAGAGAACACTGAGTGGGGTAAAAGAACATGGCAACCTGCTTGCTGATCAACAGTGATGAAAGTGCATCAGCTGCACTGGCAAATTCACTCTCATTATAGACATTGCCAGCATGTGGGTGGGGATCTCTAAATACAAAGGGTAGTCCTCAGCTTGGTGACTGATGTGAAGGTCTCCACCAACTCAGCAGGCCACCTTTCAGACAGTAAATGTGGCCCAAAGTCATGAGAGCCAAGGGAAAAGAAGACATGCTGTTCTTAAGCATCCGACCACCATGGTCACAAAGTTCAACTGATGTATAATGAAGGGAAGAGGACTACATTAAACAAATGATAGGAAGAATAGGCAAATCCATCCTCAAGTCTCAGTTGTAGTGGTAAGGAATTGCAAAGGGATGATTAGCCCATAACTTGAAGTGTTCAACCACCAAATATGTTGTATCTAGTCAAGAGACATCTGTTGCTGTACTGGAGTCTTCTGGTCAGTAGGCAAAAAATGAACAGCTTTGCAATGTACTTTGCGTATTCAACATGGAAGTGTCTTCTGACCCAGATGGAGACTTTTAAAGGTCACTCTTTCTTTCACAGAGAGCTATTGGAGGGGAATTCCATTACAGAGCCAAAGTTATGGGGTTGTGTCATTTCAAACCAAAGAACAAGCCAGCTGCGTAGTTGTGAACTCTGTGGACCCTTGTGAAAATAAGCTGTTTCAATAATCCAGAAGGGACATAACCAGATCAACGTTTAGTAAGATTTTCTGAGAGCAGTGGCAGAACTGCAGGGCCCACCTTACCAGACGAAGATAGGGGAACACAGCTTTAATTGGGGAGTGTGTTAATGTTACATCACTTTCAAAGAGTACTCCTACACATGAGCTTGATCCATGGAGAAAGAAGGAGAACATATTTCTTAAGATCAAGATAAAGGGGTGAGTTAGCAGACCGAAAAGTAGGACATTAGTTTTAGTTCAGCCATAGTCTTATGTTCTCCAGCGCACTCAAGAAAGGCAGAATGATAGGTTGTTGAGGTTGCCAAGCTCACCATCAAGCTTGAGGTGAAGCTCTCATGCATACATTTATAGCATTGGAGAAAAAGCAGAGTGCTCTAAAAATGCAACATCTGATGCTGACTATTCTTGAGAGGTATTGACTCAGTTTAACTGTTTGGGAGCATTTCTGAAGGAATGACACAAGCCATGATGGTACAGTTCTTCATATGTGGGTTGAAGTGTATAGTCTTTAGAGTAGCACCTGCTGATCAATGGTGTTGCTAACAGGGTGAACAACAGGAAATGTGTTGAAGTCTCTGTATCATGAATGGATCAGGAACGTGATCGTAGGTTACTCAAGATTCTGGAAAAATGTTAGGTAAGGGCTGCTTCAAATGCTGTATTGAGCACCTTCGCCACACAACGTGCTATAAGAGCTATATGGATCTGGGGATGGTTTTTTAGGATAAGGTTGAAGATTTGAGGTTTAAGGTCCTGGGCAATGGCTCTACTGGAGGAGTGATTAACTAGGCTGGTGATGTATTTGCCATAGTTGTGAGGCCAAAACATACTTTTAGCATTACATATCTCCTGCAGAAAGGAAAATTATTGAAAGAGGCCAGGATATTGCTTATGTCAGTTTTTAGACACTGGTGATAACTTAGTGTTCTGATGTGCTGGGGGTTGGAGGGGGAGTGTATGACAGCAAGAGCCAGACTCCATAACCCATGAGGTGATGGTGGTAATGCAAGGTGACGATTTGTGGATGAGGAATGATAGGAGATTATCGCAAAGATATTTGGAGGGGGTTGGCATGCTGGACAACAAATTAGGAAATGTGAAAAAAATTGGTTAGTCAACTTTGAATATGTCTTACAGTTTACGTTCTGATTATTTCTTTGCTCCCTCATTAGAATTCCACGCAAACAAATGCAAAGTACATGATGAGACATAATGAAGTTGCACTGACAAAATGAGCAATGTTGCCCTGGCCTAAATATCCCTTTATGTGACAGTGTCCCAATATCTTATATTAAGACTTGCGCAAACTATATCCAATAAAATAGTTTTCAGAGTTTTTGCATATTAATGTCGCAACAGATTCTCTTAAAATTAATTATGTAAGTACCATAGTGCTCCCTAGAAACCAGGAGGAACGGAGTAAATTGTTAGATTTTCCCCAAACCACCAAAAGGAAAGAAACAAAGAAAATGCAACACCCAGACAAGACTTCAGGAGAGCTCAGGATGAGAGGAGATCCACGCAGCTGGACGTTGTTGCAGTAGGTCCCAGCGGATGCAGGGGAGTGACTCCTTCACTCCAAGGGAGATTCCTTCTCGTGTAGACTGGAGACTTGCTGCCCTCAGAGGATGCACAGCCGGGGAAATGTTGCAGAAGCTGGAAGGAGCAGTGTAAACAATGTTGCAAGAAGAGTCTTCTTCGTGGATGCAGATTGGCGATTCCTATGGCTAGAAGTCGAAGTAAGGTTGCAGAGGAGTCCTGCTGGAATCTTGCAAGCCAAATCTGAGGACCCACCCAAGAGAGAGACCCTAAATAGCCCTGAAAGGGGATTGGTCACCAAGCCAGGAGATCACCTATCCAAAGGGAGAGGGTGTTACCCTCCTTTCCCAAAGCCAATCCTTTGTTCTGCCTTCCTGGGCTTGAGCTGTTCAAGCAGCAGGAGGGCAGAAACCTGTCTGAGGGGTGGTAGCAGCTTGTGTGCCTTGAAAACCCTAGAAGGCTGATAGGAGCAATGCTGGGGGCCCTCTAAGGATCCCCCCCATAGTGCATGGAATCATACTTCCAATACTGGCAACAGTATTGGGGTATGATTCAGACATGCTTGATACCAAACATGCCTAGGTTCGGAGTTACCATTATGTAGCTGGACAAAAGTAGTGACTTATGTCCAGTACACGTTTAAAATGGCATCCCCGCACTCTTGAAGTACATGAAAATGGCACTGGGGTTCATGGGGGCACCTCTACTAGTGCAGGGGTGCCCTCATACACAGGTACTTGCACCCTGCCATCTGGGCTCGGAGGGCCTGCCATAGGGGTGACTTATAGTGACCTGGTGCAGTGACCTGTGGTGAAAAAGAATGCATGCACCCTTTCATGCAGGCTGCAATGGCAGGCCTGCAGAACAGTTTGCATGGGCTCCCCATGGGTGGCATAATGCATGCTGCAGCCCATGGGGATACCTTGGTACCCCAATGCCCTGGGTACCTGTGTACCATATACTAGGGACTTATATGGGGGCACCAGTATGCCCAATGTGGGGTAAAAATTGTAAAAGTTACCAAGTTAGAAGGGAGAGAGCATAATCACTGAGGTCCTGGTTAGCAGGATCCCAGTGAACACAGTCAAACACACTGACAACATGCAGAAAATGGGGGTAACCATTCCAAGAAAGAGGGTACTTTCCTACACCCTAAGATTGGGAAGTGATTGGTAAAATGATCGAAATCATACAAGGTGGCTTCCGGCTTTGTCAACCTGGCCGGACCCTGCAATGTTCATGTTTACTTCCCTTTGGAAATCGAGCCCTCCATCAATTGCTGCCTGTACCCCTGTCCTCCTTAAATAGGCTAATGCGGAAATCAAGGCCCTCCACAAAGAAGAGGTGTGAGGCCTCTGCAAACAACTAATAGCTTTGCTTGGATGCCACTTGCTGCCTACTCAGACGCACTCCTGCATTTCAGGCAGCCCCAGGAAAGAAAGTATTTTCCTCTGCCCCTTGGTTTATCTCTTCCTTGATGGAGGCCAAGTGCAGCTGACAGGAATTCTGCGGAGTTTGGCGACTTGACTACTCCCCCTCTGCTAACTGATGCACAAGAAAGCCCTCAAGCGTTCCAGGAGAATGATCAGTTTAGCTGTTGATGTGCTTGGCATAGGATATTGACCATGTTTGCATTTTGAATGCTTATTATGAGATTTGCAGTACTGTAATTGAAATTTTAACATTTAAACACCGGCAGCCCCCCACATCCCTCTCACCCCAGATGTGGTTTGTCACCGCCTGCTCATTGGCACATAGAAATCTTATTTTGGCCCTTAAACGGGCAGCCAGGGTGGTGGGGGAAGTAAGGCAATGCAGATGATTTTACATACGGGCTTTAACTAAAAGAAAGTTGGCTATAAGGCAGGAAGCATGGGAACATCATAGTGTAGCTAGCAGTAGGAGTGACTCTCGTCTTGGAAAGTAGTTAATGCCCCTTTCTTTGGAGACACTTGTAATACATCCTTGGATGTCCCCATACCACAAAATAAGTGGACTGGGCATTATTCTAGGGTCTATGACAGTAGTCCTGTCCTAGAAAAGTGTACCGACTCTATGGTGGACATTCCCCATTAAGGTACCTTACAGCCGAGACCGATCACCTTAGGGAAATTTAAATAAGCACTAAAATGCAATTACAGTAACAAGGCCCCTGGCCCGGATGGGGTAGCAACTGATCTCTTCAAAGATAATGTTGATTTATGGGCACCCATAATTGTTAATATGCTAAGGAGTGCAGTGATTGTAGGCCCACCAAAGTCCTGGCCGAGCCCAATCATATACCACTTTTTATGAAGTTCGATATAGCTGATCCTCGGTTCTACCGACCCAAGTCTGTAGTTGATTCTACAGCTAAATACTTAGTAGGATCCTTGTGGACTGGCTGGAGACATGGGTTGCTGAAAAAGGTATCTTCTCTGCAGTCCAGTGTGGTTTTAGGAAGGGACTCAGGACTGTTGAGCAGTGCCTGCATTTACATTTAATTATTAGTAAATATATGTTGGATAAGATGAGACGTTTGCACTTAGTGTTTATGGACCTGAGCTCAGCTTTGGACTATGTCAACAGAGGACATTTATGGGGGAAAATGCTAACCATGGGGGTGGAGGCACTATTGGTTCAGTTTTTAGCCAAATTACATGGAGATGCCATGGTTTGCATCAGTTTAATGGTGAATGTACCCATACAATTAGGATTAAACGAGGGGTGAAACGGGGTGCAACTTGCCCCCTTTCTTTTTTGCCTGTATATTACTTTACTGATCTGGGTACAGTCTGTCAATTGTAGAGGCTGATGTGCCTATGGTGGGGTCTAGAAGAATCGCTGTACTGCTTTATGTAGATGACTGTGTCCTAATTTTGAGAAAAGCTGTGGATCCTCAGAGGCTGGTGAACAAATGAATATTATTCATGAGGGACCTCGGCCTCTCAACTGACACACGGAGTGCTAAGACACACACAATGGTCTGTGGGCAGTCTTCGAGAAATTTTAAATCCTAAATTATTAAAGGTACCAAAATGTTGTGTCCTGCCCTTTGTATACCTCAGGGTACCCCTGGATTCCGAATGTACCCAGCCACATGGTAAGAAAATCTTAATTTGACAAAACGATAGAAGCAATCTTTAGGTTTGCAGGAAAGTTAGGCTCCAGGACCTTGGATATGTTGATTGATAACCATAAGGCCTGGTGTTGCTCTGTCTGTACTTACGGAGCAGGAATTAAGGGTTATGCCAACACTATGCACCTACAGCCTAGTGAGAATGTGATTCTCGGGAGATTATTATCTGTCCCACTTGTGTACCTACTTATGCCTGTCACGCCGAATGGGGTCTATCATACCTAGAGGATCGTGTTAAGTTAGCACCACTATTGTTGTGGCACTCCATCTAGTCCAAGCAGGAAACTCACTTTCACCAGGAATTAATTACTGGCTGTCTACGGTTAGATGGCTTAGAACATTAAGGAATACTTTACCCTGCTTGGGAGACCCGAATGCTTTTCTAGCCCTCAGGACATTGCGGTTATATCCCCCAAAAAATTAAAAGCTGAGTTTCTCTCTATGCAGGAACGCAGAAGGGACACTCAAGAGCTTAGTAAAAAAGAGTGTGGCTGCCATCATTCAATAGTAATGACTGATTATATGGAGCCCTATTTGTATACGTTACCGCATCACCATCAGCATTATTACCTGCTCAGATCTAGCATAGCGCACCTTCTAGTTTCATACTCCAGACATACATACATACATACAATGACTCGGCCTTGGCTCCATACCCATGTGATCCCAAATCAAAGCAATTCATGTTACATCTCTTTTTCGTTTGTCAATTGTATGCTGTACTCAGGAAGCAATCTCTCATATCAATGCTTAGGTCACTAAATATTAAGAAGTGCAGACCAGCCTTGTAATATTTGCAGTTTACAATCTGAATATATTTGCATGATGATACATAAGGTTTTATCGGCTGCTATTAGACTGAGGAATTTGGTGGAGGAATGATATCTCAATGCATGTGCTACTTTTATTACGTATCGTTGTATTTTATTTATTGTATTCTTTTATGGTTTTATAAAAGCCTAAAAAAGTTTTGATGATGATGGTAATTTTATTTAAAGCAATTTTCTATGCCAAAAAGATCACCGTCACTCAAAATTCCTCACAAGAAATATTAACAATAGTTCGGTCCAGATTTTCTCCAAAGAGTGCAGGCACTAGCTGTTGTGCTCTCACAGGGTCTCGGAGATAAGTTACCGAATTACTTTGAGGACAAAATCATCAAAATATGCGGCTTGTTGGTTCCTTGCGCTCCATGCTGGGGCCACCTTCATCCACTCTTCTTGGAACAGTTTACTGTTATTGCTTGTGCCATCAAGTCATGCTCACCTTTAAAAGCCATTCCAATGAAATTCTGAAAAGTGGTGATTTCAGAACTTGTCAAACCTTCACTTGACGTTTGCAATAGTTCTTTCATTACTGCTTTGGTTCCTGAGTGTTAGACCTGACAGCCTTAGGGTGGTCACCCCTAACTTTTTGCCTGCCTCCCTCCACTTTTGAGATACTGTTTTTGCTGGTTTTTAGACTGCGCACTTTACCACTGCTAACGAGTGCTAAAGTGCATATGCTCTCTCCCTTTAAACATGGTAATGAGCGAGTGTAGCTTATATAATCTATATTAACATGAACTAATGTATATTAATGCTGCATAGAAACTGTATTAACATGTTTTGCTAAAACGTGCACTTGAAATGTGACCACGGGGAGAGGCCGCCAATGTATACGGGGACTAATGAAACTGACTAATAATGGTGAAATGTTTATTAAATTGTGATTTTACATTAATGTTGAAAGACTAAATGTATTAGATTCTTTCTAATAAAGCAGTAGACCTTAGTTAGCATGAGTCGAGTCCTAGCTGCCTGACTCTCATATTAAATGTATTTTTCTAACGTGCAGTGTACTGACTTGCTAAAGGACATGAACTCTTGTTTTTTCCAAAAGTTTGAAGCTGAATGTAACTGTAGTAGATCCGTTCTCATGAAATTCACCCTGCCCATAGTAACATTTTTTGCTAAATGCAACAGTGTAGATTAACAAAGTCACCTAAACCAGTACTGACAATGGAGCCACTGACCGAAGAGGTGCAAAGGACCACAAGACTATGAAATCATACCGTACACACCACCCGCTAAAGACGTCAATCATAAGTACCAATAAAATACGTGGGAACTGTTGTGGGGTGACAAATTTGATGACTTAATGTGTTTTTAATTGGTTATAGATAGTGGGGTGCAACCCCTTGTCCAATTAGATTTTAGGGAAATGTACAATGAAAAAGGAATAAAACCCATTGACACACGGAAATGAGTTAGTTAGTTAGGGAGATGCTGATGCGATTTGATATGATCCAGAGACTTTGTTTCTTTGCCTAGTGACTTTGCTGATTTTACTTAGAACCATCCTTGCCCTTAGATTACCCGTTTACACTTTACCTCCTTAAGAGGGAAGTGCCCCCTTTCTTTTCCCGGAACTGAATTCCTGATGGCGAATCAACTGATGTCCTGAAGACGAACACAGAACCTGAGTGCTGACCAAACTTGGAGGGTAACTATATGACAATGAAATTGTGATTGTATGTTTGCTTTTCCTTTCTAGGTACCAACTGCTTTTCTTTTGACAGTAGCCATAGTTAGATGTTTTCCAAATTGGTGTTATGAAATTGTTTTGCATGAAGCCCAACATGCCAATGCTAATTAGAGGTTAGGTGAGGGGTTCACTAAAACTCACGCAAATGGACAAATGACTGAATCTACGCTTTGTTGAATCATACACTGATATACTCTGCTAATGATAGTTTATGTTCACGCCGTGCTATATTCTAATGTTTGTGATTCTTGCTTTGATGAAATCTTATCAGAGTTGCCATATTGTGACTATGCTATTATGTTTCTTGGTTTTGAGACTAATAAATTTGCTAGTAGTATTGTAACCAATAGGGAATAAATATCACTAAATTCATACTAAACTGGTGTGGTTATTCATGACTGCAAGGTCATGGTGGTGTCTTGAGTTTGATTAATGTCTGACTAAGGTGAAATGCATTGTTGTGATAAATATTGATGACATTATTGACGTTTTCATTGACATGTTGATTAGCTATCTTGTCCTAAGGTGTCTCTCAACAGGGTCAAAAGATTCATTGGCCTAAAACGAGTCCCAATGTGTAATAATTTATCATAAAGGGACGCTTTAGCAGTAACATTGGATCATACCCAATTGGGCTATTTAAATTACTTATAAGTCCTAGTAGAGTGCAATATATGTGCCCAGGGCCTGTAGATTAAATGCTACTAGTGGGCCTGCAGCACTGATTGTGCCACCCACTTCAGTAGCCCCTTAACCTTGTCTCAGGCCTGCCATTGCAAGGCCTATGTGTGCAGTTTCACTGCCGATTCGACTTGGCATTTAAAAGTACTTGCCAATCCTAAAACTCCCCTTTTTCTACATAGAAGACACCCCTAAGGTATGCCCTAGGTAACCCATAGGGCAGGGTGCTGTGTTGGCAAAAAGCAGGACATGTACCAATGTAGTTTACATGTCCTGGTAGTGTAAAACTCCTGAAATAGTTTTACACTGCAGGGAGGCCTGTACCTTTCATAGACTAAAATTGGGGCTGCCTAAATACATTGTTTGAGTGGTAGCTGCTGATCTGAAAGGAGTAGGAAGGTCATACTTAGTATGGCCAGAATGGTAATACAAAATCATGCTGACTGGTGAAGTTGGATTTAATATTACCATTTTAGAAATGGCACTTTTAGAAAGTGAGCATTCCCCTGCACTTAAATCTTTCTGTGCCTTACAATCCACTTCTGGCTGGGCTTAGTTGACAGCTCCTTTGTGCATTCACTCAGACACACCCCAAACACAGGATACTCAGCCTCACTTGCATACATCTTCATTTTGAATGGGTCTTCTTGGGCTGGGAGAGTGGAGGGCTTGCCCTCACACAAAGGACTGCCACACCCCCTACTGGGACCCTGGCAGACAGGATTGAACTGAAAGGGGACCTTGTGCACTACTAAGCCACTCTTTGAAGTCTCCCCCACTTCAAAGGCACATTTGGGTATTTAAACAGGGCCTCTGCGCCTACCAACTCAGACACTTCCTGGAGAAGAGAACCTGAACCAGAACCTGCATCCTGTCTAGAAGACCTGCCTGGCTGCTCAAAGGACTCACCTGTCTGCTTTCTGTGAAGGTCTGCTTCCTTGCTGTTGCCCTGCTTCCTTGCTGCTCTCTGGCTGTGGTGAAGTGCTCTCCAGGGGCTCGGATAGAGCTTGCCTCCTGTTCCCTGAAGTCTCTGGACCAAAAAGACTTCATCTCTGCAAGAAGGACTCTTTGTGCTGTGAAAATCGTCGCAGAGCCTGCCAGAAATGACGCACAGCCTGCACTGCAGTGAAAATTTCACGGCACGCCAAACCGGAACGATGCAGCTCGACTTTGCAACCAGAAAATCAATGCAGTGCCTGCGTAGCGACCGGAAATTTGACGCACGGCCTCTTTGGATCAACTCACAGCCGAGCTGGAACAACGCAGCCCTACTTCCAGAGAGGAATCGACGCAGCGCCTGCCGTGCGGTAGAAAGTTCAATGCAACACCTACCATATCGACCCAGCTCCTGTGACGTTGTCCTAGCAGCGCTGGAAAACTACGCATCGTCTCTGGGGCGTCTGAAAACCCCGCAACCCGAAGAGGATCCATGACCGAGCCACGGAAATCGACTCACAGCCGTCCCTGAGTGGAAACGAAACGACGCATCGCTGTGTGCAGCCCAAGAAATCAACGCACACTCCTTTATTTCCATGCATCTCCTCCTCTGCGATCCTTTGCGGAGATTTTTTACGTAAACCAGGTACTTTGTGCTTGAAAGAGACTTTGGCCCTCATTACAACCCCGGCGGTTGGTGTGAAAGCAGCGGTAATACCGCCAACAGGCCGGCTGTAAAAAAAAAAATTGAATCACGACCATAGCGGAAACTGCCAACATAGAGAGCCACTTTAACACTCCGACCGCCACAGCGGTAGAAACAAACATTGCGGCAGTAACCGCCAACAGACAGGCAGAAGACAAGGTTCCGCCCACTGTATTACAAAAGGCCTATCCGCCACCTTTTCCGGGGCGGTACCAACAACATCAAAAGCACGGCGGAAACAGAACGCAGAAGGGAAACCACTCACCTTTCGACACTTTACGAACAACCAGGACGCCATGGAGCCCGTGTTACAGGTCCTGCCGATGCTGGTCTATCTCCTCTTGTATCAGGAGCAGCAAAGACGCCGGCGACGACCACGGTGAGTACTGCACCTAGCACACCGGGAGGGGGGAGGGAAAAGAGAGTGACACACACACGCAACACCCCCACCCCCACCCACAACACCATACACACAAATACATGCAGCAACATTACATATACACCCCGTCACCCCCTTGAAGAACGCAAGGAGAAAAGGAAATGATTGTAACAAGTGTAATCATTGAAAAATCAGATAGGCCAAATTGAAATATCAGTATATACAAATATGTACACCAACTACACAAGTCCGGATATGAAAGAAAGCATTGTCCGTGGATCAGTGTCTCAAAATGCATGGTCGAAGCCCACACAAGATACGTGACTCAAAACTGAGAGAACACTGCAGGGGCATCAGATGGAAAATAAACAGGCACCTCAGGGAGAGGAGGAGGGGGGCACCCAAGCCGGATGAACGGACGACACCACTGCTCCATGAGGGGGCTTCATGCCCACTGATTGGTCCTGGGGAGTGCAAAGCCACAGTCTCTCAAGCCTCTCCATGGTTGGTTTGCCCACTGCATTATCCTGGGGAGTGCAAAGCCACAGTCTCACAAGTCTCTCCAGTGGGTGGTTTGCCCACTGCATTATCCTGGGGAGTGCAAAGCCACAGTCTCACAAGTCTCTCCAGTGGGTGGTTTGCCCACTGCTTTATCCTGGGGAGTGGAAAGCCACAGTCTCTCAAGTGGATGTGATTCTCTACTGGCTCTGGAGGGGGCATTGTGCCCAGAGTGCTTCATCCTGCCAAGGACTGAATTAGTGGATGTGATTTTCCACTGGTTCTGGAGGGGGCTTAGTGCCCAGAGTGCTTCATCCTGACTGGGACTGAGGTAGTGGATGTGATTCTCCACTGGTTCTGGAGGGGGCATTGTGCCCAGAGTGCTTCATCCTGCAAAGGACTGAGATAGTGGATGTGATTCTCCACTGGTTCTGGAGGGGACATTGTGCCCAGAGTGCTTCATCCTGCCAAGGACTGAGGTAGTGGATGTGATTCTCCACTAGTTCTGGAGGGGGCTTAGTGCCCAGAGTGCTTCAACCTGACAGGGACTGAGGTAGTGGATGTGATTCTCCACTGGTTCTGGAAGGGGCATTGTGCCCAGAGTGCTTCATCCTGCCAAGGACTGAGGTAGTGGATGTGATTCTCCACTGGTTCTGGAAGGGGCTTAGTGCCCAGAGTGCTTCACATGCAGTGTGGCAGGTCCCATTCCCTCACCTGAGTGTGTGTGCCACAAGATTGCATGGGAGCAGGTAGCATGATACTCCATGGAGGCAGAGACACACTCCACCCTGCTGCGACTTCGCCTGCCACATGCAGGTACAAACAGTGCTGGGTGTTGTGCCTCATGTACGCTGTGCAGGGTCCAGGACGCCTTCTGCAGCCTCGGACGGTTGCCCACTGGGGATGATAGCCATTTCAGCTGTGGTGGCACTATCTGAGCACATCGCGGGGCTAGTGGCGGTGGTTGCGGCGGTGTCTGTGGCGGAGATGCTGGCGGTGGTACATGTGTCTGCACCAGTGGAGGGACACAGCAGGACGTCTCCTGCAGCCTTGGATGGCTGCCCACTGGGGATGATGATGGGGACTGTTGCTGAGGGAGCAGACGTGCAGGTGGCGGTGTTCACCGCCATACAGGTTGATGTTCTGGTTGAAAGAAGGGGTGACTATGGTCCCTCAGCCAGAGCCTCCATGCCCTGTGGTGCTCTTCGCCTTGTGTCCCTTCTCCACCTTTGATGTCGCTGCTGGTCCCTTGCCATTGTCCCCTTTTGGCTTGGAGGAGCCCCTGCTAGGTGGTTGATGTGGCTTCTCCTTCTGGCATGTGGGCACCTTCTTCACCTTAGCAGGTGGTGGAGTGGCCTGCTCCTTGGCCTCGCTAGGTGCTACACTGGAAGCCCTGATAGGTGGCGGCCGCAATGTGACCGGACTGCTGAGACCACTGTGCTGGATGATTTGATGGCTGAGGTGCTGGGCTGGGACCTGGACAGCCTGGCCATAGGGGAAGGACGGGGGGGAGGTGTAGGGAAGAGGTCAATGTTAAGCAGGAAGAGTTTCTTAGACACACTGGGACGGGAAGATGGAGGGGGTTTGGGAGTGGAGGAAGATGTAGTGGTTGTAGGAGGTGTACGTCTGCTGAATTTGGGTGAAGGTGCATGGGCCGGAGGCTGTTGTGAGATGGATGGCTGTTGGGTGGGTGTGTGCCTGCATTTGTGTACTTTTGGAGGAGGGCTCACAGACACACTGGGAGAGTACACAGGGGATGCGTGCATGGTAGTGGGGGTGGTGATTGCATGTGAGCGGTGTGTGGTGATGAGCGTGCTGGTGATGGAGGTAGTGGATGAAGATGTAGTGCATGCAGGTGTGAGTGGAGACGAGACATGGAGGGAGAAGGAGGACGTGGAGGAGGGGGACACAGTGGAGGCAGTGGATGTTAGTGTGTCTGCATGTGGATGGTGCTTGTGTGAGTGCCTGTGGGATGTGTGGTGCTTATGTTTGCCCTATCCACTCTTGTGTGTTGATGAGTGTGCATGTTGGTCTGATAGTGTGCTTGGGATAGGCTAAGGTACAGGGGATTTGGTCTGGGTAGAGGAAGTTGGAGGGGGGAGGCTGGACACAGGGACAATGGCTGCCATCAGTGCTGAGGCCAGAGCCTGAAATGCTCTCTGTTGGGCCGCCACGCCAGAATGAATGCCCTCCAGATATGCATTTGTTTGCTGCAAATGCCTCTCAACACCCTGGATGGCATTCAAAATGGTTGATTGCCCAACAGTGAGGAATCGCAGGAGGTCAAATGCCTCCTCACTGAGGGCAGCAGGGCTGACTGGGGCAGGGCCTGAGGTGCCTGGGGTGAAGGAGATGGCCACCCTCCAGGGTGAGCGGGCACAGGAAACTCGATAAGGGGCTGCTGGGAGGGCAGTGCTGGTAGGGGGGGTGGCTGCTGTACCTGTTGACGCGGTGAGCACAGAGGTGCCCGCCACCGCAAGGGAGCTCGCATCAGAGGAGGAGTCGCTGTCACTGGTGTCTCCTCCTGTCCCCATCGTGGAGCTCCCCTCGCCCTCCGTCCTACTGGTGCCTTCGGACTCCGTTACTTCACCCTCCAGGGCCATGTGGGATGCAGCTCCCTCCTGCTCCGGTGCCGCTGCTCCTCTGCCAGATGATGCTTATGCACACAAGGACAGGGTGACAAAACAAAAAGGGGGGGAAAGACACAAGAGACACACGGTCAATGCCTGCAACACCACTACCGTTGGCAGACACAGGGAGCAGGCCTATGCACTAAGCCATGCACTAACAGGGCAGGGGAAAAGCACATGCCCATGGGGGACTCTGTAGAGAACCATTTCATGCACAGCTGGAACCCATAGGAGCCTGACTAGGTGTAGAAGGCAAATACCACCTTTGGGGTTGGACTGGGAATGAGGCTGCAAATCAATGGATCTACCTTTGCGCGTCTGACCTGGCCTAGGGGAACCCACAGCCCACCTCACTCATCTAGACCCCTCGTCAAGCATGCAGAGTCAGCTGAATGAGAGTGTACGCATCCCCTTGTGGCTGCTGTGATGCCCTCAAGAGCCCATCCAACTCAGGATATGTCACTGCCAGGATCCGGTACACTGGGGGGTCATGGTGCGATGGACACCCCTTCCACGTTGGGAGGCCATCCCCAGCTGGACCTCAGCCGTCTTCTTGCTCCAGCTGTGCAGGTCCTCCCATCTTTTGCGGCAGTGGGTGCTCTGTCTGTGGTAGATCCACAGGGTCCACACTTCTTTGGTGATGGCACCCCAAATCCCCTTCTTCTGGTGGGTGCTGACCTAGAGAAAAAGTGAAGTAAGAATGGATGTTACTCCCCCGTACATTTCTTCTCACACATTGGCCACAAACCTCCCACCCTGGCCCAGAAATACACACACACACCATCCTCACATGCTGGCCTGTCCCCCCACCCGTCTCTTCCATCCACGACACTCCATACAATCATGTGCCATCCACCATGCACAACCCGGTTTGTCTGGAGGACCATAGAGTTGTGTGTACTGGGGGAGGATGCCATCCACCAGTTTCTCCAACTCCTCCGCAGTGATGGCAGGGGCCCTTTCCCCAGACATTGTAGCCATTGTCTTCCTGACGCAGGTCACAGCAGCACTTGCAGTGTAGGTTCTCTCCTGTTGAAGGTCAGGTATCAAGTGAGTGAACAGATAGAAAATGGCGGTCACGTCCGCGGTGGTGCGTACCGTCACCGCCGGCGTACATCGTCATTGGCTCCTGGAACCCATGGGGCTCAATGATAACCAATGCTGAATTGCGTAGTGGTCTTCAACCGCCTACCGCAACGCTGCACAACGCCAGCGCAGTTACCTCATTTCCCCTTGTACCACCTTACAGGTCAGGCAGCTGCCATTTCAGGGGGCCACATGGGAGGCCAACTAACTGCGTCACACCTAATCAGGCCAGGAATATGGGCAGACAAAGGCACATAGAGAAAATGTAATGATTGTGCTAAACAGCCTTGTGAAACCAATGTGGTGTATGACCCTCTGCTCACCGTTCTCCTCCATAGGGCACGTCCGCTGGGGCAGGTGATGAGATGGCGGCATCCTCCGGTGTACAGACCCCTGGTGGACCTGTCGACAATGGAAAACAGACACATCATTATCACTTACAGACTTGATCGTGCAACAATTGGAGCCAGACCTGATGTCAGCTATCCGCCATCCAACGCGAATCCCCCCTCTAGTGCAGGTCCTGTCAGTGCTCCATTTCCTGGCAAGTGAGTCTTTTCAAACAACAGTAGCTATGGCATCAGGGATGTCACTGCCAATGTTTTCTAATGTGTTGTCCAGAGTGTTATCTGCCCTGCTGAAACACATTCGCAGCTACATCGTTTTCCCTCCGGTGGAGGATCTGCCCACAGTGAAAGGTGACTTTTATGCCCTGGGACATATCCCCAACATAATTGGTGCCATTGATTGGACACATGTGGCATTTGTTCCCCCCGTACAGAAACCGGAAAAGCTACCATTCAATGAATGTGCAGATGGTGTGTTTGGCAGACCAGTACATCTCCCATGTGAATGCCAAGTATCCTGGCTCTGTGCATGACGCTTACATTTTGAGGAATAGCAGCATCCCTTATGTGATGGGGCAACTTCAGAGGCACCGTGTGTGGCTAATAGGTGAGCCCAAGGTCCCCACACAGTTTCATTTTCTGTCTGGGTATGGGAGATTCCCTAATGTTTGGAGGATGTCTAACAGTTGTCCCTCGATATTTGCAGGTTATCTGGTTACCCCAACCTGTCATGGGTACTGACCCCAGTGCGGAATCCCAGGACAAGGGCAGAGAAACGCTACAATGAGGCACATGGGCGAACTAGGAGGATAATAGAGCGCACCTTTGGCCTCCTAAAGGCCAGATTCCGGTGCCTCCATCTGACAGGTGGATCCCTATACTACTCACCGAAGAAGGTGTGCCAGATCATCATGGCCTGCTGTATGTTGCACAACCTGGCTTTGCGACTCCAGGTTCCTTTTCTGCGGGAGGATGGGCCTGATGCGGGTCTTGTGGCAGCTGTGGAGCCTGTGGACAGCGAAGAAGAGGAGGCAGAAGAAGATGTAGACAACCGTAACAACATCATCATGCAATACTTCCAGTGAGAAACAGGTAAGAGGATGGTACTGCTTCCCACAACTCATACTATTGTAGGACCTAGCATAAATCTGCCTTTTTACCTCTGTGTATGGACCCTGACTTGTCACTTTGGCTTTCCATTTCACAGATCTGGGTCCCACTTTGTGCCCTCTGCTATGTTTACTGCTGGCCAACAACTGTGTAACATTGGTATGTGAACAAGTACCACGACATTGCTATATTTCAGAGAGGTTGCAATTACACATTTGTGAAAGCACAGACTGACTCCAGATTGTTTTGTGATTCAAGGGTGTTTATTTCTGTGCTAATGGAGGAATGTCCATGGTAGAGTCCAGTCTCTTGGTCTCACAGGTGCATTGTCCAATGGGGCATAGGAAGGGGAGCAATGGTAGTTTAAGGTGGACAGGGTGACAAAGTGGGACAGAAGGGCGACATTCAGGAGGGTCTTATTTCCTGGCGGGGGTCTTGGCAATGTTCTCTGTCTTGTTCCTGGATCTCAGGGACAGTTTGCGGGGTGGTTCTCCTTCTGCAGGGGGTGGGGTGCTGGTGGCCTGTTGTTCCTATGGCGGTGCCTCCTGTCCACTAGCGGAGGCGGAGGGCTGTTCATTGTCCAGGCTGGTGTCAGGGGCCCGTTTGTGTGCCACTGTGTCCCTTATGGTGTTGACAAGGTCTGCCAGCACCCCTGCAATGGTGACCAGGGTGGTGTTAATGGACTTCAAGTCCTCCCTGATCCCAAGGTAGTGTTCCTCCTGCAGCTGCTGAGTCTCCTGAAACTTGGCCAGTACCGTGCTCATGGTCTCCTCGGAATGGTGGTATGCCCCCATGATGTTGGAGAGTGCCTCGTGGAGTGTCAGTTCCCTGGGCCTGTCCTCCCCCTGTCGCACAGCAGTCCTCCCAGCTTCCCTGTTATCCTGTGCCTCTGTCCCCTGAACTGTGTGCCCACTGCCACTGACCCCAGGTCCCTGATTTTCTTGGGTTGGTGGGTTTGCCTGGGTTCCCTGTAGTGGTGGACACACTGCTGATTGACGTGTCCTGGGGACAGAGGGATGGGCACGCTGGGTGGGGGCTGGGGTGGTGTTTCCTGAGGGGGGCGGTTCTGTGGTGGCTTGTGACAGTGGCATGGGAACCGACTGTCCAGAGGTCCCAGATGGGCCGGGCTGGTCATCTTGATCCAGGTGTCCAGAGCTGCTGTCATCACTGTGGGCATCTTCTGTGGGGGGACTGGATATGTCTGGCACCTCCTGTCCGGTGACGTTGGGTATGGGTTCTCATGGGGTGTAAATGCATAGTTTTAGTATCTGTGTGTGCCATCTTGTGCATTGGGTGAGGTACCCTCTACTCCTGTGCTTGCATTATTGTGTTTGCCCTTTTGTGATAGTTGGTTTGGTGTCTGTGTGGGTATCTGTACTGGACATGCTTTGGTGATGGGGGTCCATGCATAGGTGTTGCATGCAGGGCCTTGGTATTTGGGTGTGTGGGTTGTGATATTGGGGCATATGTGAGGTGTTGGCGTCATGGGGTGAGTGTGAGGGTGGGGGTATGTGATGGCATGCAGTTAGGGGTGCGGGGATTTGGTAAATAGGATATAACTTACCAGAGTCCAGTCCTCCTGTTACTCTTGCGAGGCCCTCAGGATGCAGTATTGCCAAGACTTGCTCCTCCCATCTTGTTATTTGTGGGGGAGGAGGTGGGGTCCACCGCCAGTCCTCTGTACAGCAATCTGGTGTCTGGATACCACAGAACGCACCTTCCCCCGTAGGTCGTTCCACCTCTTCCTGATGTCATCCTGTGTTCTTGGATTCTGTCCCACTGCGTTGACCCTGTCGACGATTCTCCGCCATAGCTCCATCTTCCTAGCAATGGAGGTGTGCTGCACCTGTGATCCAAAAAGCTGTGGCTCTACCTGGATGATTTCTTCCACCATGAACCTGAGCTCCTCCTCTGAAAACCTGGGGTGTCTTTGAGGTGCCATGATGTTGTGTAGGTGATGTGTGAGGTGCTGTTTATTGTGCTGTGTGATGTATTGTGTTGGTGTGTGTTGTTTGAGGTGCGTGGATGTTGTATGAGTGATGGTGTTGTGTGCCTGTGGATGCTGGTGTTGGGTTTGCTATTCTCTCTCACAGCTTTTTTTAAAAAAAAGTTGTTGTAAGGGTTTGTGGGTAATGTGGGTGTGTGTCTTATAGTGTTGTGAGTGTGTGGGTGTATGTGTATCAGGTGTGTGTATTTGGAATTGTCCAATGTGGTTGTGTTTTGTAAATGTGTGTGTATTTGGAGCGCGGCGGTGTGTACCGCTAATGGATTAACGCGGTTGTAAGACAGCCGCGTTGATTCGTGGGTTGTGATAGTGTGGGTGTATTCTTGTTGGCGTGACGGTGTAGGTTTTGGTATCGGCAGTTTATCACTGACCTTTGGTGTGGCGGACTTGTGTTGATGTCTGTATTGTGGCGGATTCCGAGATATGGGTCGTAATACCTGTAGCGGAATTCCGCCGCCACGTTATGTTGGCGGCCTTCAGCACGATGGAAAGCGGGATTTACCGCCAAGGTTATATTGAGGGCCTTTGTTTGCTTTAAAAAGACTGAAGACACTTTATATCACTTTTCAGTGATATCTCAACGTATACTTATTGCATTTTAATCATTTTGACCTGCATCTTATCAGATAAATATTATATATTTTTCTAAACACTGTGTGGTGTATTTTTGTGGTGCTGTTGTATGATTTATTGCACTAATACTTTACACATTGCCTCCTAAGTTAAGTCTGACTGCTCAGTGCCAAGCTACCAGAGGGCGGGCATAGGATAATTCGGATTGTGTGTGACTTACCCTGACTAGAGTGAGGGTTCTTGCTGGACAGGGGGTAACCTGACTGCCAACCAAAGACCCCATTTCTAACACTGAGGATTGGAAAAAAGCATTGATTGTCCCCTTCTAAAGACACCCATTGTCGACCAATCAACCTTTTCCAACTTTTAGACCATCTCGCTGCTGCTCTTTGTGGCAAAAATGCTTGTGAAGTGTATTAGTTGGCTTATTTCTGATTTTTTTGGTACCACATCAGACCCTCTAGTCTGTGAAGTCTGGATTGGCCTGGCACAAAATAAAGAAACGTCCCTATTGTCGCCCTTTGATGATCTTAGAATGTCTGCATTCAGCAGCATAAATTCTGTTAGAGTTGTCTGCTGCAGTCGATTCAGTGTCACATACCATCTTTTTATCCAGGCTGCCAGAAGCCGGGACCTGTGGGTCAGCAGACCAGTGACCTAAATGCTATCTGAAGGGCAGATGTCAGGCAGTTTAACTGCCTCCTGTTTTTTCAGAATTCAACGCACTGAACCAAGGAGTGCCTCAGTGGTCGGCATCAAGGCCCGCTCTTTTTGCCATCAGTCCATTGACAAAATAGGCAAAATCATTCGGTCTTGATTGTATGAATTATGTGGATGATTCTTAGCTAATTATAGCCATGAACAGGCAGGGGATCAGCACCCCAGGAGCGTTTCACCAGTGCATGGCATTTTTCACTACCTTCTTGAAATATACCCTGAAATTTGATTCTAAAAATACTGAGGTGTTATGAGTAATCTATACTCAACCCATCCGGCCTTTACCTTCCTACTATGGGCCCCCGTTGGGTCTGACCCTCCTAGGGCCTACTAAGATGGTAAAAAATATAAGCTTTGATTTAGAGTCAGAGCTCTCCCTTAAAAAAGAAGTTCACAATCTGTCCTTCTCCTATTTCCTTTTGCTTTGAGTTCTGAGGAAAATTGTACCACTCCATCCACTATCTGCACTCTTGGTATGTCTGATGGTGGGCCAGGTTACCATTCTGAATCACCTGGAGTATTGTATTCTTCCTTTCCTGGGAGCCTCTTTACAGTTGTTGAAATCGCAACACCACATTCAAAATGCTGTAGATAAATTGGGCCTTGGCTTACTTCAATATTCCTCTGCCTCATTGGATACACTTTATTGGCTTCTGGTGGCTAAGAGGATAACTTGTAAATCCCTTTGTCATGTTCACAGAGCTTTCAATCACACTGGCCCTTTCTGCTTTAGGAGAAGGATCACTTCATATGTTCCCTGCCCTACTCTTTGCTCCATTGATGCATCCCTTCTGGCAATACCAAGGTTTAATTGGGTTCGCACTGGAATTAGGTCCTTTTCATTATCAGCTGCCAAACTATGGAATGCAGTCTCTGTGAGACTGCGCAGGATGCAAGAACTATTGTGCTTTCAAAGGGCCTTGAAGACCTGGCTTTATGGGCAGTAGAGTTCATACTGCTCTTTTTAATTTCAGTTCTGTGTTCTACTCAGCACCAGGACACTTGTATAGGCATTTGTGTGCTTAATAAAACTATTAACATCTCAAAACATGACATAGTGAAGGCCACCTGTTGGAGCTCCACACTCAAGCAGCCATCTTAGCGAGCATCCAAATCACGGCCCAAGCATAGCCCCCAGTAGGTTTAAAGGAGCCACCCTCCAATCATGTTTTGCTTGCTTCATTCTTGGATTCAAAACTTACACATACTTTTTGTTACATTCAGTAAGCTTGCAGATGGACTTCTTTCCTGAGATTCCAGGGACAAGAGGTAATATGTGCTACTCGAATTACTAAACCGCCTATGTTCATTAACCACCAAAGAACTGGACTGAACCAGTTACTTAGCCATTTGTCTTACCTCCATTTTTTGTTGTCTACAAACATGGCCTCCGTGTACAAAGTAGCTGCTGCATACCAGCTTTCTACTTTCCGACACCGTTGCTCGATGCTTAAAACTATCCTTTGTCAGCAGTTTAGCACAATGGTCAAAATTCCTTAAAGTTGACGCATCTTGCTTTGGGGGACGTTAAGGCTGAAGTCTGACACTTCGGGATCTATTTCTCCATCCCAGGTGAATACCTTGCATCAAGATGGCTATGATGGGTACGCACATGTTCTTCCTAGACACTAGACAGTTGCCTGTTGTGATAGCAAAGACCTCTGCCATAAACAGTTCACCTGAGTAGGTATCCTCACTGGGTGACTATGTCACTGGCTGACACACTCTTTTGCCGTGATGTTTTACAGGTACAATCTCGATGTCTCGCTTTATTTATTTTAGCTGATATCAATATGAGATAATCTGAGTAGCGTGCCATAGTGTAATACCTAATATAAATTCCACTGAACATGCCACTTCCTTTGTTAAGATTTAAATTCGGGTACCACACTACCACCTCTAATACAGCAGGTGAATACCATTGTGGTTACGTGACAACTATATTCATTCAAAACCCATTGTAATGTTCACATACTTTATTAATTTTTGTGGCTCCTCTGAAACACTTTTTGGGACCGTGGTCCCTTTATGCAAGTATATTATTGGGGAAGAAGGCACCTGGTTGGCTATTGAGGACAAGAGAGAGTAGTTGGTAATTCTATTGGTGATTGAGTGTTATGAGTGGTTATCAACTGTTATTCTTATTGCAAGTTTGCCTCTCCTTTGGTTGATAGTTGGGACCCTCCCATCCTTACCCCCTCCTCTTTCCTCTCCCCCCTCAGTTTCCCTCTCTTTTGTTGCCCATACTCTAAAAAATGTGTTGAGGGACCACTTGGAGTAAAGGAAGGTCCCACTGCGCTCGGGTGAGGAGTCTCTTGGTCGTCTGGACTGACCGAAGGGTCCAAGAATGTCACCTTCTTGCGAGTATATGGAGTGTTAGGCTCTGTATAGTAATCAGCTCTGAGGTATGGGTCTACGAGTTCACTGGTAATTTATGCACTGTGCCAATTTGCCTGTTATGTGACAGATTTGGGGTTATGTAATGATTGACCTCTTAGTCTGGTGACTACTCTTAGAGCCGCCACATTTTGACACGCATTTGGTGAGTATGTGAGTAGCTGATAATCCGTGACTGGAGTTGTTCTGTGAGTGCAAATACCCAGACTTAGCTCACTTTTTTCTGTTGTCCCCGATGCTTTAGCCAGATGACTATTGTCCTGGTGAGACCTGGTAATTGATTCAGTAGACACAACCCTTGGTTTTTCACTGAATTGCTTCTTGTGGAGGGAATGCATAGGACTAGAAAAGCCCCTCTAAAACCAGTGTATAATCCATAAATCATGGGCATGGTACCGTGTCTATTGCAGTTTTTGTATGTATGCTTAATTTTGTCTAGCACTGCATTTTCTGCACATATTGTACCTTTGTGAGATTTGACAAATAACTAAAAACTGGAACAAAGAGAAAACATGGTTTTAATTGATTTTGTTTTGAATGTTTACTGGCATACACTAGATTGAGACATGATGGGAACAAACAGAGACATAATTCATTTAATTACCTCTTAAACAAATGCGAGGTATGTCCATGGGACAACTGTTTGGCTTACATAGAATCACCCTGGTCCTTGTGGGAATATAGAGCTATCCTTGTATACACGTTATTGTATGTACAAGTTCTTGTAAATATCAAAAAGGGTACTGCTTACGGGGTTGTTCACAGGTTGCTCCCTAGCTGGAAACTCACTTTTTACAACCATTTACATATGGTGTGCAAAATGTGCGTATATGTTGCGTATATTCCCCCCAAATAGAATCCATTAAGGTGCATGTATTGTCTTTTTCTGGTCAATACATACTTAATGCATGCATGCATACTTATCATGTTCTTTAAAGTATAGGTCTAAGCCCCCCGAATCACCCTCCATAATTGCCAGGACTCAACCTCTGTAGTCCATACCTATATTTTATGCGTATGAGTACAGATTTTACACAGTGAAAGACAGCATCACAAATTTCTACCACTTGGAGATTGCTTCAGTTCAGTGAGTCTCCCATGCAGTAAATGCTCTAGGGATGGGACATATGGCACCCTCAAGGCGGCTGCTTTCAACTCTGGTTAGTAATATGTATTTTATACCTGGAGGTGAATAGACGAATGGCTCATTTTATGAATGATTACTAATGGTTTTAGCTAAGTCTGCGACTTTTACTGTGCTGATTTTGTGACCTGTACTGTGTTATTCTGTATCTGTTATTTTTATTGCACTTGAATGGCCATATCCTTGGCCGAAATATAGATTTGAACTGAATTGTAGTGTTGAAAGTCAAACTTGATAGAATGTATTACCATATGCACCCAATAATTATATTAATTGACTGGTATTAGTTGGTTATAAAGAATCTCCCTGCAACCGGGGATCTCTGGTTTTAACTGTATTGGCCGATGTATTAGCCTTCAGACTACATTTTAACTGGTTTAGGATTAGTGGTTGCTCGTAGGCTCCAGGGATTGGGAACACTATCATATTCTCTCGATATCCCAGAGTACATGCACGTGCAAACAATTAGGTGAGAAATGTAAATATTTTAGGGGTTATTCTCTTTCTTTTACTTACAACTTTGTGTTTTGCAGAGTACATTTGCTGGTGTTTTTTTTTTTTTTTTTTTTGCATTCTTTCGTTGTATTGCTTTCGCTTCTATAAACTTTTGTTTTGTCCCTTTAATCCAGTCACAGTGAATTGCACAGTGCTGGTTCTGGTCGCTTTCACTGAGGACCGTTGCTTTAGATATCTTGGTTTGGTAGGAGCCAAACAAGTTTCTTTTCACTAATAAACCCACAATTTTCTCTCTGGTATCTGGTGGGTGACACTATAGCCTCATTCTGAGGTTCCCGGAGTTTGGCCCCGTAACTTCCCCTTCCCAATTTTTAATTATACAGGGGGCATTACTGAGTGGAATTACCAGGTATTGTGGGTGGTCCTTGAAGGGTACCTTAGAAATGAGGAACATACAGGGACTCTGTAATTCCATGCCTGATTCCCCAGGTGATTCCTCATTTGGCCTCCTATTTCACACATGGAGCCTCCAGCTGAAAGGTGGCAGATCTGTAGGGATATAGGACAACTAAGAATGCCAGCGGTGTCGGTAATATTTTAGGATCAGGAAACAGTAAGTAGCATAAACAGTACAGTTTGACCCTAACTGATTCTCAGTTTAATTCGAATTAAAAGTGTTTATGGTGATTTGTGGAATAACAATACAGTGATGCAATTTTAAGTTTGCAACTATACACGCCGTTCATTAATTTGCTTTTATATTTTCTAAGGATGAAAAAAAACAATTAATGACGACCAACGTGTGGCTGAGACAGGTAAGATTTTAAAAACCAAACCTTGAGTGAAAATTAATTTTAAACTATGTTTCGTTTGCTAGGGCACAACTTTGTAGATTCTTCATTGTGGCTGACACGTGTTACTAACATAATTTTTCTGTTGAGTATTTTGAGTTGTATTTGTGTGTGTGTGCATAATCAGGCACTTAACTAATAGAAATCTTCAAACAGAAACCATTTTACAGTGTATGCCGGAGGTCTGTGCTCTGATTTCCCTCTAGTCACTCTGACATCCCCGTGGTACTATATATCATTTTGAGAAACCTTTGTGTGGACATGGTAGCTTAACATAAACTGATTGCCCCCCCCCCCCCCCCCCCGAATAATATATTGGGAATTCCTTGAGATTACAACTACGATTGCACATCTGTGTCCCCGGAAGGTCTAATGAAGGCCCCAGTAGAGGGAGGATGCAGTGGAATACCCCAAAGAGGGATCCAGGGATGTTTCATCAAACCTGTAACAGCCACAAAAACTATTTTAACTCCATCACATAAAGCTAATTGGAACAAAATGGGACATTGTTTTGGTTAATATATTGTATTATTGTATTATTACAAAGAAACAGTACTGGTCATGCGACACAGTGAAAACCTCATTGTCAGAAGAATACAAGTGAAGGCATGTAGATGTTGAATAACATATATAAAACAACTCAGTGGTGGAATTTTCAAGCCAACAGTACAAATAAAATAGCATACCATTTCAATATTGAACTGCCCCATGGAGTCTGCAGGTATCACCCAACGTAGAGCATGCAGCCTCTGTCCCTTTAAGAGCTTTGTGTAACCATCTCCTAGAGATGCCATGTCTGAGTTTGGATTTTGCTTCCCAGTGGCTTGGAAACATGCCGAACTGACATCCATCTAAAAATTGGAACGCTGTAACCATCCACAAAATCCAATCATTTTGATGGATCGCCCATCCAATCGTTGGGAAATAAATAAATCCTATCAAAGCAAAGAGTTGGTTATTCTGTGTATCAGCATATCCTTTTAGGTATCATCATCAAGTGGTAAATCCTACCTATATTCCATAGACTTCTTTGTGGGACAGTTTCTCAATAGTCTGTGCTTTCATTAGGTATCTATTTATTCATCACTTTGTTGGTGCTTTAATGTATACCTGGTCGTTATATTTGTACATTTGTTGCAAGGAATGTTATTTTATTATTTTATAAAAATCATCCTCATTTAGAGTTTTAGATACACCTTTTCCTTAGTCTACTTCTGTCTAGGTTGTTTGATCAAACAGGTTAGCATTACAGAATAGCAGTCCTTATTGTAATAGAACGTTATAATAAGAACGCTGTTTGGCTTTTAATGAATCAGTCCAGGAGAGGTATTTAATTATGGTGATCTAACCCTTTTGTATGAGAATCCATAAAAAATATTTTGAGAACAACAAACCTTTAGCAGATAAGTTCAGAGAAGTGAACACGTTCATAAAGGTTTAGGTATTCATTTTTTTTTTTAGAGTTTTTTCTTCCACAGAGATAAATCCCACTGTATTTCTGAACGTTTTCTTACTGTATTTTTTAAAGTATTCATGACATAAGGTTTCCCTCTGCACAAGATCTAACAACTTCAGGTGTCTCTGGGTTTAACCCAGTGTCATATTCGCATGTATTCCTTATACTCAGATGCCACTTCTGTAACCAGACAGTACATTAAGAAAAGTTGACTTATCAAAATACCCTTATTAATTAATTCAACACAAACGGACTACCATAGTCATTTGTCACTTGTACGATTTTAAATAATGAATTTCTTTGATAGCTTTTCTATTTTCCACCTTCAAGCAGAAAACACGTGTTTTGAAACTGTAAAAGATCTGCAGTAGCAGAAATCTGTTTTGTGCTGCTCCCAAGGTAGACTTACGCATTTCGGCACACATAGGTACTCATTTGTCGCATATTGATGCGTGCACTCATTTCCTGAGTCTATATTTACATTTTTCAGACCCGCGGTGGTGGTGTACTCCGCTTGCAACCGAAACCTGGTTCTCAAAGGGAGTGGGGAGACTTCACAGTCCACCTTTCACTCGCACGCAGTTTGTTTAAAAAACATAACAGATCAAATAGGGTTCACCATCCCATAAGCCACAAATATATATTTGTATCTCCTTGAAAGGAGTAAGAATAAGTATTCCTTTATGTAGGGAAGCACCGAGGATTTACGATTTAAAGTCAACACTCACGAAATGAGCTGGCCTCAGAATTTCCTCTCCGTGCCACGAAAGTCAGAATTCTCTGCAGTGGGAGCCAATCAATAGGCATGCGGCCTGCGATCTGTGCCCTGGCATATTTATAGAGGACTGGCTCTGAGGTCACGTCCCATTGCTGACTACAGAGCAAAGTCATTCTGCTGTCAGTGCGCAGCCTGTCTTATGCGACAAAAAGTGTAATGGTGAAATTATTTAGTCGTAGAATTATCATACGTATTTAATACCTTGATGTAGTTGTACAAAATCTCTTCCTTATTGCACCCAAATATCCATTACCATTCTCACTTTTCTTAACTCATGACGGACAAAAATCCCTCCAATATACTACAAATGATCTTCTTGAAAACATCTTCCCAATTATTTATTTTGTAAAAATAACAGCAGTAATGTCACACATCCTGTAGGAAAGTGCCTCTTTTGACATCTTCACCTCCCCACTTTTTGCCTGTTTTCTGGTATAATTTTGACTGAAAGTGCACTGGGTTACTGCTAACCAGGACCCTAGTGTCAGATCTCTTTCCCCCAAAACTGCACAGTCATTTTTCCCAATTGGAAAAACCTTTAGCACCCACTGTAAGTCCCTATTAAATGGTACTCCTGGTACCTAGGGCTTGGGGTACTAAGGAGGGTCCCTAAGGGCTGCAGCACGAATTGTGCCACCCTAGGAAACCCCTAACCAAGCACATGACAGGCTGCCATTGCAGGCTGCGTGTCTTGGTGCAGACAAAAGTGAAAACACGATGTGGCGCACAGCCTGCGTGCCATATCCCTTAAACACAGCCTGCAATATATGTAAGTCACCCCTCTACAGGCCTGCAGGACTTTCAGCCCTAAGGCAGGGTGCATTATATTACATGTGAGGGCATATCTGCATGAGCAGATATGCCCCTGTGGTGCGATGAGGCCCCTGAGCTCCAGAGGGCCTCCTGTGCACGGGTGGCAGGCCCCTGACTGGGTCCAGGGTGGAGGCCCCCCCCCAAGGTACTTTGCAGGGGTGCCCTCTGAAGTTTTGTTATGCCACTGACTGCACCCGTCTCCCCGACCCCATCTGAGGTGGGTCACTGGTGCCAATGACATTCCCGGGCTCCCCTGACCTTGAGTCCACAATGGATCCCTCTTGCCGGACTCCCAAATGATGCCTGCAGCCTCACCACACAGGACACCCTGGTTACGAGTGCTTCCAGACGGACAAACCCAATGCCTAAGGACCCCCTGCATCCTTTGCCTCTGGGCCCTGGAGAAAAGGACTAAAGGTGCAACTGTGTCGGGGCGTGGCCAAGCGGTTGAAAATGGCACACGCCTAATTCTGCTGCTCCGGAGGGGCCGGAACTTTATCCTTCATTTATACCGTCCCCGGGGCAGTCTAAGCCCGGAAAGGAGCGGGGACCCAAGTGAGGGTGCTGGGCATCACCTGACCCCGAGACGAGCGCTCCTGGGGACATTGCCTGCCTCCGGCAGACTCCTGGGCCTTCGGACCTGCCGCCGCGCTGTCCTCGCGGACCGCGCCCTAGAGAGGACTGGTGCGCACCCGCCTCTGCGGCTGTGCAATGCTTCGGAGGGGCATCCTGGACCGGAGCCGGAGCCTGAGGTGACCCCCGCCCTCCCGGGGCCCGTCGGCGAGTGAGGTGCCCGCGCGGGAGCCACTGGTGAGAGGGGCAGGGCCGGTGGGATCGTGGCCCTTGCGGCCCCGCGAGCGGGACTTGAAGGGCCCTGCTGCTCTGGCCTGCGAGGCGATTTTGGGGACCGAGGCGGGGGGGCCTAGAGGAGAACTGGGGCCCCTACCGCGGCGAACACGAAGCAGGTTTGCCCCCCCTGGTGGAGGAGAACGCTGGGCATGGACCGGGGAGCGGAAGGCGAACAGGAGGAACCGCCTACCTTGCGGTGGGGCTTGGGGCGACACCGCGAGGGAGCGGTGGGGCTGACTGGAGGCCGGGCCCTACCTGACGGACCCTAAGAGGAGAGGCATCGTAACAGGCCTAATGACATCCCAGGGGTGAGGGTACCCGGAGCCTCCCCGGTGCGGACTGAATTGTGACGGTCAGCCCCTGATCCAAGAGGAAGGTATAGTGGCATGGCGCTGCGTGGTGACTCGTTGGAAACAGATGACTTTGACCCCCAAGGCTTTTCTGGACAACCCCGGGCGGCTGATCTTGATGTAAGAGAGGCCCCTCCGTGCAGGGCCACCCCCCTACTAGAATCTCGCCTGTACAAGTAGACTGGCGAGAACAGCAAATAAAAGTTGACACAAGTTGCACTGTTGCACAGGTTTGTCTGTTATGGGCAGCCTGCTGTTTGAGAGGTGCCCTGGGGAGGGGGAGGGGGAGTTGGGAGAAACAGTTACGAGTTAAGATGGCAAGGGGTGGTGAATGGTTTGAAAATAGTGGTACTCCATTACTGAACGGGGGAGAGCTGAAAGTAAAAGGGGTAAAGTGCAACCGGCATAAACTAGTGAAACTCCAAAATGGCAGAATACAACTTCTTAACGTGGAACGTTAGGGGGATGGGGTCACCGAATAAACGACACAAAATACTGGCTTACTTAAAAAGGAGGAATATGCAGGTGGCAATGTTGCAGGAGACCCACCTGGCAGTAGGGGAACCCGAGAGACTAAGACGGAGATGGAGGGGGCGGGTGTACGCAACAGAGTACTCCGCATTTGCAAGAGGAGTAATGATCTGGGTTCGAGCAGGGGTCCCGCTAGAGATTGAAGCCTCCAACATAGACCGGGAGGGGAGGTTTGTGATTCTGGAGGGTAGATTGCACGGTAAACCGATAGTTCTGTGCTGCATGTATGCCCCTAACCAGGACCAGATCCCCTTCCTAACAAAACTCTCGAGCCACCTCACCTGTCAAAGGAGAGGAGAGCTCCTGATTGGAGGGGACTTCAATAGTATACTAGATGTAGACCTCGATAGATCTACCCCTCCGCTGCAGGGTGCAATGGCAAGTAAGATAGCCGGGAAGCTCAGTGAATGGTTGAATTTATGGGGACTATTGGATGTCTGGCGGGAGCACCATCTGCACGACAGGGACTACTCATTCTACTCGGGTCTCCACCGACTCCATACCAGAATTGACAGGGTGGTATGTACAGCAGACCTTATGCGGGGGATGACCCACTCAGAATATTTAGGTCGCACATTATCTGACCATAATCCCCTGCTAGTAACATGGAGAGCGACAGAGGTTAGGCCCCCCATACCGACCTGGAGACTAACTCCGTCAGCGCTTGAAGACCCAGCATATAGAGACACCCTGAGGCAGCACCTGACTGACCACATTCAAACTAACAACGGATCCACCGCCACTAGAGCAACCGAATGGGAAGCCCTTAAGGTGGTAACAAGGGGTTTTTGTATGGGACAATCGGTCGGAATTCGTCGAACACTCGAAAGAGAACTGACCAGACTAGAGAAGATAATACATGAGAAGGAACTGAGACAGGGGTCGGACACAACAGGGAATGAAGAGTACAATCAGGCAAGAAAGGAACACTCACAGACCGAAGAACAACTCAGATGCCACCATACACAAAAATATTTCACCTTCTTACAGTCAGAAGAGGGTAGGTCTGGGAAAATGCTAGCATGGTTGGTAAGACCGTGGGGAGACGCCGAGCCCATAACGAATCTACTAGATAAGGAAGGGATAGGCAGAAGTGGACCATGTACAGTGAATAACGCCTTCAAAGAATACTACACCTATCTCTATGCGAAGCCGGAGGAAATTAGCACGGAAGTCTTTGATAATTACTTACGGCAGATACCCGTGCCAAGCCTGACTGCTGAAGATAGGGCTTGCTTGGGAGGCCCAGTAACACTGTTGGAGGTTAGCGAAGCCATAGCGCAACTGGCCCCTGGGAAGACCCCTGGGACAGATGGCCTCCCCATGGATTTCTACAAGAAATTTGAGAAACAACTAGCTCCCCAGCTGGTAGAGTTATACTCAGAAGCGCTACGAATCGGAATAATGCCGAGCACCATGAGAGAGGCGGTAGTGATTCTGCTCCCTAAGACTAAAACAAAACAACCATCAGTGACTGACTTCCGCCCCCTGTCAATGCTAAATAGTGATTTCAAAATACTAAGTAAGATCCTGGCTAACCGGCTGCTTGACCATGTACCAACTCTTGTACATGAAGATCAGAATGGTTTCGTCCCGAACCGCAACACCTCTCTGAATCTGAGGCGCCTATTTGCGATCCTGAATATGCCTAGTAACGTGAGACCCGCAACGGGGGTGTTGCTAGTGGTAGATTTTGAGAAAGCGTTTGACTCTCTCAGATGGGACTACCTAAGAGCAGTGATGCTCCGTATGGGAATGGGTGAAGATTGGGTTAGATGGGTTGACCTATTATACACGTCTCCGCTAGCAAGAGTAAGAACAGGCAAGACAGTATCTGACACTTACCCAATTTATAGAGGAACCAGACAGGGCTGCCCATTGTCCCCGCTGTTGTTTGCCCTGGCCATCGAGCCGCTGGCGTCCCAGATGCGACGGGATGGCGCGGGTAGAGGAGTGGAATGGGGACACCAAGAACATATCATCTCGCTATATGCGGACGATATACTTGTATATCTCCGGGACGGAGAGGGAGACCTCCCGTGGGCCCTGGGAGTGCTGGAACATTATGGGAACATCTCTGAATTACGCCTTAACCGTGGCAAAACATATGTGTTCCCCCTGTCCCCGTGTGGCGAACGGCCGACAGCTTGCCCCCAGGACCTGATTTGGGCCCCACGAACATTCAAATACTTGGGAATACAGGTGTTTCATGACAAGACAGATCTGCGCGAGGGTAACCTGGGTAAGGCGCTACGATCACTGAAGTCCTCAGTTGGGTTCTGGCAATAACTAAAACTAACGATAATGGCCAGAATAGCATTATCTAAAATGATCATGCTACCCCGCCTCCTATATTACTTCACCAACTTACCCCTTCTGATCCCGACAGCATGGTTCCGGGAGCTTGATGTCCTACTCAGGGAGCTTATATGGGATGATGGCCGGAGACGCACATCGCTCTCGATATTACGCAGACCAGCCCATCAAGGAGGATTGGGAGCCCCTGATTTCGTAGCCTATTACTTAGCCTCACAGCTGCAGTGGGCAGCCAGGTGGCTTATAGGCAGGGGCCAATTGGAGAGATTCATCGAACCAGCTGCCGAGGACATTAACCGGTTCGCCGCGTGGTTGACATGTAGGAAACTTACCCCTCACACGCACAGCCAGATGACAAGAGTGGCACTGGCATGTTGGAAAAGATGCACAAAAAGGGTAGGAGTGGGTCCCCCGTACTCCCCAGCCTTGCCCCTGGCGGCTCTTGTGACTGAAACCGAAGGGAGGAATTTGAGGGACCCGGGTATTGGTTCCTGGAGGAGAGCTGGAATAGAAACAGTTGGAGACCTGTTCCATGAGGGAATACTGAGATCCTTTGCTAACCATGTCATGGATGGAATCCCCCCGGGGCAGTTCCTCCTACACCATAAATTAATACACACGCTGAAAACGCACTGGACCACTGTCAATGTAGAGCCCCCCACCCATAGAATATTACATCTCCTATTGACATCGGGCGAAGAGACCCATTTGATCACTAAATTATACCGCGCTCAAATTGAGGATGCACTAGACTCCCTGGGACCACTGAGAGAGAGATGGGGGAGAACAGTTGGCAGGGAACCGACAGATGCGGAGTGGAATAGGGCCCTGGCTTATCCCCGGAATGTTGCCCGCAGCACAAGGTTGCGGTATATACAATACAACTACTTACATAGAACGTACCTCACCCCACACCGATTAACAGTAATTTATGGGGAGACCCTAGGAAGTGTCCCAGATGTAAAAACACAGACGCAAACTTTGACCACAAGGTATGGTCCTGCCCTGAGATTCAGCAGGGATGGGGCGAAGTGATCTCTGACCTGTCCACACTGCTAAGTGTGAACTTGAGCCCGACCCCCAACGTGTGCTTGCTGGGCTATGGGGATGAACTGCCACAGGGAAGGGCAGAGATCCGATTCTTGAACCTGGCCTTGGCCTTGTACAGGAGACAAATTGCGAAGAACTGGAAAGCGCAGCTTTGCCCCCCCCGGGTCAGATGGAGACAAGATGTTGCAGTGTGGGCTAGGGCTGAACTCCAGGTCCTTAAGAGCGAGGAGGGGAAAGGTCTACGACGCCACCCTGTTGCACAGGGATGGGAAATGGCGGTGACAAAATGGAACAACATAGTAAGGGCTACAGACGCAGATGCTGACGTAGACACAGCGACAGAAGGGGAAACTGGGTAAATAATGAGAATAAACGGACGTTACCACACTCACCAAAATGCAGATAGACTGGGCAAGAGGGAGACGGGAACAGAATAAGGGACGAGCCACCAATGAACAGAGTTCAGACATTGAGTTATAGACAAATCAGACATAAGAGAACCCCACCCTTACGAAACCAGGCCAAGGCTAGGAGTACTAATACAATATAAATCCCTGAAGAGAGAAGGGAAATAGACACAGCCAACCCCTACATCAACAACCACCACCACCAACAGTACCATCTAGTTTTTAGTTTGAGTTAATAACTGTTGAATACACACCAACCGGGTTGCATGACTCCTAGAATTACACAGAATCATAACACCCAGCTTATAGAACATCCCATAGGAAAGTTGAACTTCCAATGTAACGCTTGTATAAAAGGAATAAAACACTTAAGCTAACTGACTATGAGATAGTACAATCAAACAACAGACACAGGGGTGATGTTAAAATTGTTGTGTACAAATGTAATGCATACTAAGTGATTCTGCAACAGTAACAATGTTTTATTAGACAACAAAATGTTAATAAAAATATATTAAAAAAAGCCTACTACGTACCTGGTTGTTGTCCCCAACTGGCCTCCTAGCCAGAGTCTGCAGCCTTTCTTCACGAGGACAAACTCCCTCAGAAAACCGTTGGGCACCCGACGCCTTGCTGCACCCTTGCACCCGGCTGCCCCAGTGCCGCCCGGAGTGACTTGTTGGTGTGGTTCTGATCAGTGTCCAGTACTTACCTTAACTCTCTGAGATTGGCCTTGTAAGTCATCATTAACCCTGTGTTTGCTGAACATTGTTTTCCTCCATATCTTAAAATTGAAAAACTCTGAAATTGTACCATGTTGATTTTTTAAACTAAAAATAATTTATGCTTGAAAACACACTTACCTTGTAACGAAGTTCTTGGGTTTAAAGTATATATATCAAAAGTATTATTTTTCTAAATTGGTCTCAGATTTATTGTGTCTACCTTATTACCTCTGTGATTACAACCAATTCTTAGCACTACCCTCTGATAAGCCTAAATGCTCATCCACACTACCACAAAATAGAGCTTTACTCCTATCTACTTTTGCCTCTGCAAACCAACTGGGGATCCTCTGGACTCTGCATGGTGTTATTCTTTTTAGTGCACCATAAAAGAGTCAGCTTGCTAGACATCCCATTAAAGTAGGCGTTCACTTAAAAACATTGTCTTCCACATTAAGACTCCAATAACATGTAACTTACCTACCAATGTCTTGCTCAGTTGATTTACAGTCTTTTATATTGATTGTCATACACAGTGTTCTTAAGGCTTTAATTAGTAGTGGAGTCCAATTATTAGGTATAATGTCCTGTGGTAGGTATCAGACCTTCCTAAGGACTTTATCCAATAAATTGAAATTTTAATATATTTGAGATCAACCTGCATTTCTATCTATTTTTCACGTTTTTTCTATCGATCAATGTATCCTTTTCCATATAACCAACAAGTGGTACGAACCATCATGTGCCCCATAGACTTCGTTTTTTAGGGTATTTCCAAATTAGTCTGCCCTTTCACTATTTATTCATTCATTCATCATGTTGTTGGTGCTCAAACATATGTCAGACAATATTATGTTGTCCACTTTGGTTTGAGTTATGTTCTTTCATTATTTTTTGCATAATCATTTTCAATTCGAATTTTAGATGTATCTTTTCCCTGTTATTCTACTTCTGTCTGTGGTTGTTTCGTCATTCAGGGCGATGCTACAACATACCATCCATTATTTTCATAGGATTCTCTATATCAAAATGGCTGTTTGAGGTTTAGAAAAGGTGTCCTGGAGAGGTATTTCATTAGGATGATCAAATCCTTTGACATGGGACTTTCTAAATATTTTGGGGAATTAATGTCAGCCTTTCAGCACATAGGTTCAGACAGCCATACACATTCATGAAAGTGATTCAGTCTTCTTTTTTCAGTGTTCTCCTTCCACAGCAGAGGGCAAACCATGCCTGTGCCCGTGGTGGCACTGAGTCACCTGTTAGACACTCAGTTCAAAGACCTCCTCTGTGTACTTTATGCTCTTTAGGACCCTCTCTTTTTGGAAGGCTGGTAGTTCGAAGGAGCTTTGTTGAGGGATGGAAAATCTACCTTGAGTTGGCAGGTTTTTAATGTTTTCTTGAACACAGCCAGATTGGGTCTTGAGGGCTTCAGCTTAGGGCACAGTGTATTCAAGTGTTAAACACCCAGCACCCAGACTAATCTTGCTCCTCAATGTCTCCTGCTAATATACCTGGCTTGTACTGTCATACTTGACTCAGTTAATCTGAATTTGTGATTTAAAGTGTGTGGCAGTTAAAAGTTCCCTAAATATGTGGGGCATGACTCTTCTTTGCTTTGAAGATGGTGCAATAAAGCTTGAATTGTCTTCTTTTTACTACCAACAGACAGTGATGTTTTTGGAGGCCAGTGATATGTGATCCACTTTCATCAGTCTGCTACAAGACCTGAGAAGCTCAAGCTTTGTGAACTTTTTCTTGTGGTTGATGGCATAAGCAAGATTATAGGAGTGAAGGATTGATAGAACTACTGCTCTAGTCAATTTTTCAATCAGGAGCAGCAGCTGAATAGAGTGGGGTTCTCCTCAGTAGTATGATGTACAAATGGCATTTGAGCTCTAAAATGAGAAAGAAAAAATTATGTAAATCCATACTCTTGGGTTCTTTAATACAGGAATAGGATTTGGCATGGATTTCAGTTGTTCAACAAGTTGAACATTAAAAAGAAGTCAGCTGAAATTTCCCACTTGCAGAATGTCTGTCTTTGCACAATTTAAACAAAGATAGCTGTCCCTCATCAAGTGATGAACATGTTGTAGACAGGTTGTGATATTTTTGTCCTGTTCCTCCCGGTTGTGTGAGCTGTATGTGTAGTTGAATGTTTATTTATTTTTGCATTTTTCTGTAGAACACTTTAATCGAAGATATCTGCACTTCGTAGGTTGAGTAACAAAGATGACCAGTATCACTTACTTTGAAAAAGGCAAAAATAGTAAATAACTCTACAATCTATCAAAACATCCCCCAGAAGAAAACAGAACTAATAGTGATATTAGTAAACGAAGGAGAAAGGACTATGGTAGATGATAAAGCATATTTAAAGTGAAGTGACTAAAAAGTAGAATTGATGTGAACAAGTGAAATTATAGACAGTGAAAGCACTAGGGTGACCACCTGCCTCCAGGTCAATTCAGGCACTGTTTCCAGTCCTGGATTTTTTTTGTAATAGCCGAATGCGTTCTGGCTGTAGTCTTGTTTTAATTCCATGGAACTAATTAGCTAACACACCTGAAATCAATGGTTTGTAGATTAAACATTCATAACTACAGATAAAAGGAGACTCGGATAATAGGTCGACAACAGCCCTGAAGGACAGCATTATATTTGAGATGAAAGAGAAAAAATTATTTCAGTACACTTTCAAATGAACTTTGAGGTTTTTTCCTGAAGACCACAAGGTCTCCGCAAATGTGATTTTGACTGGTAAGGCATTCCCTATAGCAGGTGCTGTCCTTAACAACATTTGAGTTTCAGCTTTCTGTGTTGTTGAATTGATACCATCTGCACACGTGCAATTTAGTATGATGCTGACTTACAAGTTGAATCAGTGGACCCATGTTCATATTGAACAGAAAGGATGCCATTGAGGATCCTTGATGCACTATGCATGACTCCTAAATCCAAGGAAGAGCCAATTACATTTTGTTGACCGCTATTTTTCAGAAATTATTGTAATCTTTTAAGAAGCTTACTGATGACCCCTGGGAAATTTCCACGATGTTCCAGCATCACAGCAAAATCCATCATGGCATATGCTGCTAATAGGTTGAACAGGATCAGGTTTTCCATCAAAGGAAGTAATCTGTTGTTCTCTTAGTCTGCAATTGCAGTCTCAGTTCCTCTACCCAGCATACAAACTGACGGTCTTGGAGAACGGTATTTTCTTCAATTAACTCTTGCAGTTGGTGATATTAACACAGAATCAATCTGTCAATAGACACATTTAACTTAATTGATTTGTAAGATGCTTTTGTTAAATTACAATGTGCTATGGATATTTCATTGTTTACACAGGGCACATTATTTTAATTTCTTAAATGAGTTTAGGCAGACCACTGAAGGTGTACTGGCCGACTGGCTATGGTGAGCAAGATTTTATCAGATTAAGTTATGTTTAACATATCCTACTCTGGTGAGTGAACTTAAGCTGGAAGGAACAGGTGTTCTGTTGATTCTGAAAGTGAATGATCAATAAAGACACATTTAAATCTTGTTTTAATCTTGACACACTTGCCGTTTGTTCAAGGACAGAGGTCAAATGTCAATTTGTCTTTTACCTAATTGTCTTATCTTGGAAAATGGTGTTTCCTTCTTTTTTACAGTTAGAAGCTATTGTTAGGTGAGCTGTCTGACAATGATTGTTAAACAAAAGGCTGTAAGATGTCATTTTCTTTCTAATACACATTTAAACAGCTGGTAAATGAATAGTACAAGCATTTCAAAATATATATCAGGGAATTACAAACATTTTTGTTTGTAATTCGAAGTGTGATGAAACAAAGATTTGAATAGGAGCCAAACAAATCACAACACTTTATTTGGTGATGTGCAAATGACAAATATTTGCAGAAACTTGATTTCCAAACATTGTACACTGTATAGCTCTATCAGTAAAACTACATGCCAGTAGGAAAGGTTGTGGTCATTTTAATGGTAAATCTGCTGACTGCAAATAAATGTGGTACCTCTTCATGCTTCAGGTATGTACTTATTAAAAGTGATAGATTTTAAATGTGAATTGAGAAACACTGACAATGTGGTTAATGAACTAAGAGGCAAGTCAGCTGTCATGTGGCTGCGTTTGTATTATATATGGAGCAAATGTTTAGCCTACTAAATCAAAGATGCTCCCATAGGTGATAAAGGAGAAAATGGCAGCTCAGTCAATTAAAATATTTGCCCAGAATCACATCATTTTAAACCAGTTTATGGGTCAAGAGATTTATAATTAGGTTGAGTAGACCTGCAGGTTTACTAAAACATTTATGATTTTTCGAGGCCTTGTTTAGGGCTTCATGTTTCTTTCTGGAGTGAGCAACGTGATAGGTAGTGTGCTGTATAAAATTTGGTTCAACAATAATGGACTAACTGTTGGTGACATTTGCAAGTTGTTAGTCTTGAGATGGATCATTCGCTCTTAGCCACACATTATTATTGTCTACTGACTTTATATGTGTGCATGTAATTGTTTTAGGAGATAAACACAAGATATATAAATAAGTAATTTATGGTGGTATAGTACATTTTAGAACCAGAGATAAAGAGAATTGAAAGCTGCACAGGAAACCAGAAAACAGCGAATCCCATCTTTTGCAATATATGCAGCACCTTCCCTGGTATCGGGTACTAAAAAGGTAACATGGGCTCAGAAAGCCTGGCTTTATAGAGCATTAGCAGAGATTACTACATTATGTACCTCTAAGAAAAAATACAAGAAATACTTAAAATTAAAAGTCAATTCTGCACAAAAAATATAATCCTGCGCACCTGTTCATTTACTTATATATTGATAACACACTTTTGAATTTATAGAACACTTTTATCCAATGTGGTAGTGAAAAATACATAACTATCCCAGTATTAAAAGACAGTTTTGAAATCTTGGTTCTGGGCTAAACACCAGGGACAACAAGATAAAATAAATATTAATGCCAATGGAAGTAAATGTCTTTTAAGAATACTTTTTTTAATACAAACAATGGAGTTGGTAAGGGAATAGCAACAGGTAACTAACTTCAAAGCTTAACACCAAGTAGAGTAAAAGACCTAAGCTCAGTGGGAGCACATGGAGGACCATAGCTAATGAGGGAACATGAGCTCGCAGAGTGGGGATTATAAACTCGGCAGGGAGCAAGGAAAGCTGAAACATAGAGTGCTGAAAGAGACTTTGCATACTTAAAAAGTCATGGCTAGATAAAACAGGAGGAGAGGAGAGAAGTACATAGTGTAAACAAGAACGTTTAAGCATAACGAGAGATGAATTATTAAGACCAAAAATTATCAGTCTGTTGCGTTTGCCATTGTCTTTCTGTCTTTTGAGGCAGGCCCTTATGTTGATGTTGTCTTATTAGAAAAAAATGCATAAGACAGTCCCAGCACACCTGCACATGTATCACTACGAACTCGATTTATAAAGCCCACTTAAAGTTTGACCTTGAATATCAGATTCCCCTCCCTTTTCTTCATGTAGAACAATTCGGACTTTACTTATAGGACAATCTGTTGTAATGTCTGACATTTCTTAACGTTATATTATTTTGTCGGTGTAATTTAAGGAGCATAACATACACCAACAATCGGCTTGTTGGTGTTGATGCAGATTGCAGCAAACCTCCCAAGAGCAAAAGAGGAAAACAAAAGGTTCATATGAAGAATTATCTACAATTGTAGCAGAAAATGAAAGTTTTCAGGGCTTTCCAGAGAGCAGTATGGTCCTGAGTTTGCAACAGTTGCACTGGCAGGTCACTGTACAGTTTGGTGCCAAGGAACCTGAGGGCCTGTCCTCGCGGCCATGCATATTTAGCAGGGTCACTGGAACTAGGCTCCAGGAGGGGGCCACATTATGCAGCAGGGTTGAGTGAATTAAGTAAGTTATGCAGAAAGAAAAGGCAAATTAAGTGGCATAATGTGGCACATTATGTAATAGAATTATTTCATTATTTCGTCATTTTTAAACTTGGTAACACTGTCTCTGCATTTTTTGCACCTCATCAGTACCAGTCTAACACCCAAATATAGCAATATGCGACAGAAAGGTGACCATTCCAGTTTTGTGGAGGGCCTTCCACCACGAAGCAACACTTTACAGATTTTTCATAATTCTTGAACCGTTTGAGTTAAAACAGAATTTGTTTTCTTAAAATCTGCAGATTTTGCAGCAGATGATAGGTTATGTGGCAAATCTATGATTATGCGAAAAAAAAATCTGCCGCACAATCGCATATTTCGAGTGGTCTTGATGTTTAGTACAAGAGAGCATAAGAAAGTGCCTGGCCCCAGATTGAAGAGGTCTGTGAGCCCTGTAGTGGGAAGTATATCAGCCAAGCAAAATGATCCTTGCCCAGACAAATTCCTGTTACTCTTCAGCAAGGCTTATTATTATACATGATGATAATGCAGAAATCTAGGGGCTTCTGACACATACATAATCAGATTTCTTCAGCCAGAAGACCATCCAAACAATTAAGTTCTGCACTTGTTGCGGGTTGCCTGAGGTGAAAATGTGCCCCCATCGTAGAGGGTGTTACAATAATCTAGCCACGATAGAATGCAGGATGCAAATACCTCAGCAAAACAAGCATTGCCAAAGCCAATAGGTCTCGCCTTTGGTATCTTCTCAGATTCCAAATGGGTTTTAGCCTTGCTGTACACCAACCCCGATGCTGTGCAGCATAGCTAAAAAAGAAGTAAACGTTGAACAAAATAAAAGTTATGTTGTGTGCATGCTTTCGTGTGAGTGTGTTTATGTGAGAAAGAGAGAGAGAGGGTGAATGTGTGTGAATGAAAGTGAAGGTCAAAGGGCATGTGATGTCACTTCCACTACCCCTGGTATTTTAGTGAAGTGACATCCATGGTCACTAGGCAGAAAGTAGTCCAGTCCTGTGCTTTAAACAACTGAAATCTTTTAAAGTTTGTTGGTTTGTTAAAACATAACAACTGCAATATGTAATCATGTAGACATGCAGCAAGCCTTAATGCTTACTAAGGCAGAGCAGGTGAATGGTGTTCATGGAAGGGATATCTTTAACGCATAAATAATAAGTTACATGTGGGCGTCCTGGCCTGTAGTCTTCATGCACGCCTCTGTCTGCCAAGAACCAGTACTGGGGAATTGCAGAGAGAAATATTTCCATTTAGTTCACTACCAACACCAAACTGTATACAGATGGAGAAATCAACAGGTACCTACTGTGTAAAATAAGTGCACTTTAAATTAAAACTCCTTGCGCTCTAATGTCGACTAGCTGAGCTGGCCCCTCAGGGTGCCATATAACGTTTAAAAGTTAAGAGAAGCGTATGAAGACGCAAACCCCAGTCCAAAAAACAGACAACACCAAAAGGTTGGCGGGGGGGGGGAGGCTACATCAACATAAATACATTGGAGTGGTGGGAAATGAAAAAACATGAACAACGATAAACATACGCAAACAACAATAAAGGAACACGAACAACATAAAAAACATGAACAAAGGGCAGATGAGGAGGGGTATTAAGCAAGATGGACAACAGAAACAGGACATGAATCACAGTGCAATAAGTGGAGGCACACTAATTCAGATGAAAACATCTGGGCTTGGTCCTTGCACAACAAAAGTGACGCCAAGGCACACAGTGGCCAATTAGGAGGCAGAGAAGAGTGGCAACTAAGCCAACGAGTGACAAGCAATGGACAGGCTCGAAGCCCTTAATTGAACACACTAGTGTCTCGCAAGCGAGAGCACATTTGCTAGCTCATGCTGCTTACGCAGGTTTGACCCTAGGAAAGAGTACCAAAAATATATTAAAGCTCATTTTCTTGCAGTGCTTTATTTGTGAGGTTGCATACATTATATGAGAATTATATGTATGGGAGAACCTCAGCGTCGCTTTACATTGTATGGAGATTGTAGTCAATACAGGTATTGCAAATTATCAAAGAGCTCTATGGCACCTAATTATGCCTTCACTGCGCTTTAGAACATTGCAGGTAAATTTACACAGCTTACAACACAACTGGACAGTACTAGTATCAATGCAACAAAGTAAAAAATAGGGTAAAACAAGAAGTGTGAATAAATAAAAGCAGATAAGTACATTTCAGTAATAAATACAAATTAATACATAAAACGCAGAGCTCTAACATCTCTCTATTATTTTGGATTCTAAAAAAGTTTTAAAATAGACTAAGGGCTTCATGTGTTCCACTTTGTGAGACAAGTTATATCACAATACCAAACTGTTTAAAAATAAAATGTTGTTTCCCATGTTGAAGCACCGACTATTCTGACTGGAATGGAAGCTGTACCACTGGGATTTGGTGGCACCATGTGATTAGCTTTCATTCATCTGTGAAGTCAAGATCACCTCCCCAATGCTCCACACAGAGCAGAAAACAAACCATTTGGCTCAATATGAAAAGAATAGAGTGCTTAAGTCTGCTTTTGCCGTTTTTACCCCCACCTTTGATTCAGTCTAATAGCTGGTAAATATAATGTGTTACCATGAGGCGAGACTGTGTTGTAAATAACAGTCAGTGAGTGCATTTCATCCACCAATGTAGAACTTACACCCACATGCATTACTGGGTCGACTGCATTCGAGTCAGGAGCTCAACAATTTAATGTAAATAAACACCATCTCCTTTCTTTGGAGGTGCTTGGTGGAACCATGAAAACAATTTCCATCAGTAAACACTTACAATAACAAACACATAAGAAACGTTGCGGGTTACAGTCTCCTGACTAAAATGACGTGGAAAGTCTATAAACTATCAGTCATAAATCTGTCCCCAAAAAGGTAAAGTAGATGGACAATATTAAACAAAACCAGAAAATAGAAACATTTTCAGGGTGTGGGTACTGTTCTACTCAGAACGAACTTGGCATGCCGTTCTTCATTCCAAGGTTGGTGCCCATTGCCCTCCACCACATTCATGAAAGCACTATATATGACATCTACAGTACATGGCAACAACTGCCCAAGCGCAATGGGGTGACTTTACGCCGGTCCTGTCTTTGCACCCTTATGGACCAAGCATGTGGACATGTAGTTTCACTTTACCCACTGTATGTGTGGCCTACAAGCCCAAGGATGTTAATGTTGCTGGTTCAAAAGACAGCCTGGAAGTAATAGGTTTGGTATTTTCTTCTATACCTCTATGGCATTTTGCAAATATGAAAGTATCTGTTAGCCCTACTGTTGGACCTGGCCCTTTTTGCAGGGTCATCCCCAAACATTTTCCCTTCCTTCTCCTGTTTTTCTGAACTCTTTGTTGGCTTTAGGTCTCTGGGCCCTTTACCATGGCTAATCAGTACTAAATTGCATGTGCTCTCTCATCTACAACTTGGTATAATTGGTTTACACCTGTTTGGCCTATTTAATTTTCCTGTAAGTCCCATGTAAAGTGGTATACCATATACCCAGGGCCTGTAAATTAAATGCTACTAGTGGGCCTGCAGCACAGATTGTGCCACCCACAGAGGTAGCCCTTCAAACCTGTCTCAGGCCTGCCACCGCAGGGCCTGCATGCGCAGTTTATTGCCTCATTGGCTTGGCATCTAAATTTTGCCAGGCCTGGAACTGCCCTTTCACTACATATAAGTCACCTCTAAGGTAAAGACAGGGTGCGGAATAGGTTAAAAGTAGGACATGTGCCTATTGTGTAGCCTGTCCTGGTAGTGACAACCAGCCTATTAGGTTTCCCACTGCTGTGAGTGCTGCCCCTCTCATAGGTTTGCATTAGGAATGCACTTGCATATGTCTAAGTGGTATTTTCTGAGCTATGAGGAGTATTGTGGCTATGTTTGGTATGTCTGGAATGGTACTGAGCAAAGCTGTTTACTGGTGTAGGTGAATTTTATATTACCATTGTGGAAATGCAACTTTTAGAAGGTGGGCATTTCACTGTTTCACTGTGCTTTTGACTCTTGGGCTTTGCAGCCTGATTCCAATCCACATCCGGGGTACAGTGACAGCTGAGCTTTGCGCTTACTTTCCAGACAGCCATTACACAGGGAGAGTGGAGGTGTTACATGATTACATCTACATACTCAATGATCTTCCTGGGCTGGGAGAGGGAGAGGCGGGCGCACTTAATTTGTATGGGCTGTGTCCTGCCCTCACATAAAGTGCTTGTTTTTCCCCTACTGCTGTCTGGAGCCAGAGCAGAGGATGAAGGGGGGTGTTGTGCACTTCTAAAGGTCCTTTGATGTGTTCCCTGACATCAAAGATAAAATAAGTATAAGTTCAGGGGTTGTTCTCCATATTTGTAGACACTGCATAGACCTGTACTCAGATGCTGCTGTAAGGGACTGTGATCGCCATTAGGATTGACCTGCTTGTTGTGTTGACCTGTGGTCTGTTAGGTCAACAGAAGGGCTGCCACTGGAGTGCCATGACCCTATTGTGCTGGTCTGCCCACACTCTTCTTTGGGGCCCTGGTGATCTCCCAGGGGTCAGCATAGGCTTGCCCAGTTACTAAATGCTTCACCTGGCCCTGCTGATATTGGGGGTCATTACGACTCCCGCCGGACGCGGTGACTGCGCGCCCGGCGGGAGCCGCCAAAATACCGTACCGCGGTCGCAAGACCGCGGCGGGTATTTTGAGTTTTCCCCTGGGCTGGCGGGCGGCCGCCGAAAGGCCGCCCGCCAGCCCAGGGGAAAACGACCTTCCCACCATGAAGCCGGCTCGTAATCGAGCCGGCGGAGTGGGAAGGTGCGACGGGTGCTACTGCACCCGTCGCGTATTTCACTGTCTGCTATGCAGACAGTGAAATACAAGCGGGCCCTCTTACGGGGGCCCCGCGACACCCCCTACCGCCATCCTGTTCCTGGCGGGCGAACCGCCAGGAACAGGATGGCGGTAGGGGGTGTCAGAATCCCCTCGGCGGCGCAGCAAGCTGCGCCGCCTTGGAGGATTCTTTTGGGCAGTGGGAAACTGGCGGGAGACCGCCAGTTTCCCTCTTCTGACCGCGGCCAAGGCGCCGCGGTCAGAATGCCCTGCGGGGCACCGCCGGGCTGTCGGCGGTGCTCCCGCCAACCGCGAGCCTGGCGGTCTATGACCGCCAGGCTCGTAATGAGGGCCATAGTGTCTGAGGAGAGTTACATTTTGGTGACTTCCTTTGAGCAGAACTGAGCATGTGAAGAGCGCTTTTATTATTGTTGCACCAGTGAGAGGAGAGCGCCGCCGGAGGCCTGTATGTTTACCATACGCATGTGGTGAGCCCTTCATTTCGTGGGGAATCTAGCACTTCTCCTCCTTGAGAGTGCAAGGCAAGTTGTTCCCTGTAAGGAAATGCCTCCTTGGCATGGTTACCCCCTGACTTTTTGCCTTTCCTGATGCTAAGTTATGATTTTAAAGTGTGCTGGGACCCCGCTAACCAGGCCCCAGCACCAGCGTTCTTTCCCTAAACTGTACCTTTGTCTCCACAATTGGCACAACCCTGGCACTCAGGTAAGTCCCTTGTAACTGGTACCCCTGGTACCAAGGACCCTGATGCCAGGGAAGGTCTCTAAGGGCTGCAGCATGTCTTATGCCACCCTGGGGACCCCTCACTCAGCACATACACACTGCTTGCCAGCTTGTGTGACCTAGTGGGGAGAAAATGACTAAGTCGACATGGCACTCCCCTCAAAGTGCCATGCCATCCCCACACTGCCTGTGGCATAGGTAAGTCACCCCTCTAGCAGGCCTTACAGGCCTAAGGCAAGGTGCACTATACCACAGGTGAGGGCATATGTGCATGAGCACTATGCCCCTACAGTATCTAAGCAAAACCTTAGATATTGTAAGTGCAGGGTAGCCATAAGAGTATATGGTCTGGGGAGTCTTTCAAAAATGAACTCCACAGCACCATAATGGCTACACTGACAACTGGGAAGTTTGGTATCAAACTTCTCAGCACAATAAATGCACACTGATGCCAGTGTGCACTTCATTGTAAAATACACCCAGAGGGCATCTTAGAGATGCCCCTGAAAACATACCCGACTTCCAGTGTGGGCTGAATAGTTTCTGCCAGCCTGCCACACACAGACATGTTGCTGGCCACATGGGGAGAGTGCCTCTGTCACTCTGTGGCCAGGAACAAAGCCTGTACTGGGCGGAGGTGCTTCTCACCTCCCCCTGCAGGAACTGTAACACCTAGCGGTGAGCCTCAAAGGCTCACCCCCTTTGTTACAGCGCCACAGGGCATCCCAGCTAGTGGAGATGCCCGCCCCTCCGGCCACCGCCCCCACTTTTGGCAGCAAGGCTGGAGGAGATAATGAGGCAAACAAGGAGGAGTCACCCCCCAGTCAGGACAGCCCCTAAGGTGTCCTAAGCTGAGTTGACTCTTACTTTTAGAAATCCTCTATCTTGTAGAAGGAGTATTCCCCCAATAGGATTAGGGATGTGCCCCCCTCCCCATAGGGAGGAGGCACAAAGAGGGTGTAGCCACCCTCAAGGACAGTAGCCATTGGCTACTGCCCTCCCAGACCTAAACACACCCCTAAATTCAGTATTTAGGGGCTCCCAGAACTGAGGAAGATAGATTCCCGCAACCTAAAGAAGAAGAAGGACTGCTGACCTGAAGCCCTGCAGTGAAGACGGAGACAACAACTGATTTGGCCCCAGCCTCACCGGCCTGTCTCCCTACTTAGAAGAAAACTGCAACAGCGACGTATCCAACCGGGTCCAGCGACCTCTGAAGCCTCAGAGGACTGCCCTGCACCTAAAGGACCAAGAAGCTCCAGAGAACAGCGTCCCTGTTCAACAAACTGCAACTTTCTACAACAAAGAAGCGACTTTTAAAGACCACACGTTTCCCGCCGGAAGCGTGAGACTTTCTACTCTGCACCCGACGCCCGGCTCGACCTGCGGAAAACTAACACTACAGGGAGGACTCCCCGGCGGCTGCGAGCCCGTGAGTAGCCAGAGTTGACCCCCACAGCGACGCCTGCAGAGGGAATCCAGAGGCTCCCCCTGACCGTGACTGCCTGTAACAAGGAACCCGACGCCTGGAACCAGCAGTGCACCCGCAGCCCCCAGGACGTGAAGGAACCAAACTCCAGTGAAGGAGCGACCCCCAGGCCACCCTCTGCCTAGCCCAGGTGGTGGCTACCCAGAGGAGTCCCCCTGTGCCTGCCTGCATCGCTGAAGAGACCCCGGGTCTCCCCATTGATTCCTATCAGAAACCCGACGCCTGTTTGCACTCTGCACCCAGCCGCCCCTGTGTCGCTGAGGGTGTGCTTTCTGTGCCTGCTTGTGTCCCCCCCCCCCCGGTGCCCTACAAAACCCCCCTGGTCTGCCCTCTGAGGACGCGGGTACTTACCTGCTGGCCGACTAGAACCGGGGCACCCCTATTTCCATTGAAACCTATGTGTTTTGGGCACCACTTTGACCTCTGCACGTGACCGGCCCTGAGCTGCTGGTGTGGTAACTTTGGGGTTGCCTTGAACCCCCAAGGGTGGGCTACCTTGGACCCATCTTTGAACCCTGTAAGTGCTTTACTTACCTGTGAACTTAACAAATACTTACCTCCCCCAGGAACTGTTGATTTTTGCAGTGCCCACTTTTAAAATAGCTTATTGCCATTTTTGTCAAAACTGTACATGCTATTGTGATTATTCAAAGTTCCTAGAATACCTGAGTGTAATACCTTTCATTTGAAGTATTACTTGTAAATCTTGAACCTGTGGTTCTTAAAATAAACTAAGAAAATATATGTTTCTATATAAAAACCTATTGGCCTGGAGTAAGTCTTTGAGTGTGTTCCTCATTTATTGCCTGTGTGTGTACAACAAATGCCTAACACTACCCTCTGATAAGCCTACTGCTCGACCACACTACCACAAAATAGAGCATTAGAATTATCTCTTTTTGCCACTTCCTTACCTCTAAGGAGAACCCTTGGACTCTGTGCACACTATTTCTTACTTTGAAATAGTATATACAGAGCCAACTTCCTACATTGGTGGATCAGCAGTGGGGTCTAAGACTTTGCATTTGCTGGACTACTCAGCCAATACCTGATCACACAACTAAATTCCCAAAATTTTCATTAGAAACTGATTTTTGAAATTTGAGCTATTTTTCTAAATATTTAAAAGTCCTGCTAGGGCCTTGTGTTAGTCCCTGTTAGCATTTCTTTTAGAGTTTAAAAGTGTTGTAAAAGTTTGGATTAAGTTCTAGAGATAGTTTTAGATTCTTAAAAAGTATCCTCACTTTTAGAGAAATAGGCCCTCATTCTGACCTTGGCGGTCTTTTCGCAAGACCGCTGAGTTACCGCCGCGGTGAAGACCGCCGACCGCGGCGGTGTGCCGCTGTGCGCATTCTGACCGCTGGGAGCGTTCCGCCGGAAAACCGCCAGCAGCCACACTGGCGGTCGGCGGGAAAGTGGAGACTGGTCAACCTCCACCGCCACGCCAGCAGAACACCGCCCACAGAATTACGACCCACATTTCTGTGTGGCGGTCTTCTGTTGGCGGTCTTCTGTTGGCGGTCACGTCCCTATGGCTCCCGTCGCCTCCCGGAGGACCAACGCACAAGGTAAGTTGATCGTCCGTGAGGGGAGGGGGTGGGGGGGTGTTGTGTGATGTGGGCGTGCATGGGGGTGTGCGTGTGAGTGTGTAGAGTGGGTGTGTGAGTGCGTGTATGCGGGCGGGGGGTGCTGCTGTGTCTATGGGTAATGTGTGCTGTTCGGCAGGTGCGCATGTCGGCATGTATGTGTGCGGGTATGTGTCCCCGTTGTGTATGTGTGTGTAGGGGGCGTGTATATGTGCATGTTGGGGGTGTGTGCATGTCGGGGTACATGTATGTGCATGTCGGGGTGGGGGTGGGGAGGGGGTTCGTACCACCTCTGGGGGGTGGCAGGGGGGTGGAGGGTGTGGGGGGAGGACTCGGGTGGGTAGTGGGGGGTGGGGGAGACCCCTATCAGTGCCAGGGAAGGAATTCCCTGGCCCCGATAGTGCTTACCGCCATGGTTCGCACGGCGGTTCCCGCCCGCAAGAAACCGCGGCGGTAGGCAGGGTCATAATACCCTTGGCGGTCTTGGGACGACCGCCGGGCCGGAGTGCGCAAACTCCAGCCCCGCGGTCATGACCGCCGCGGCGGTCGGAGTGGAGAAGTAGCGGTCGGTCGCGGCGGGGACCGCCGCGGTCAGAATGCCATTTTTAATACCGCCGGTCTGTTCGCGGTCCGACCGCCGTCTCTCCGCCGACCGCCAGGGTCAGAATGAGGGCCATAATGTCTACTGCAGAAGAGATGGTGGTGGAGCTCAACCTCACCCCTTACCTGCATCTTAGGATGTCAGAGTTAAGGACTCCCTGCAAAATCAAAAAGGTAAACACTGGATCAAACCATACCAAAGTACAGCTCCAGGAGCTCTTGGCAGAGTTTGCTAGAGACAACCCCTCTGAAGATACCCTTACAGAGGGGAAAGCTAGTGATGGGGAGGATAATTTCCCACCTCCACTCCTAGTTAGGGAGACCATGGTTCCTCCAACCCTGACTCCACAAGTGATAGTCAGAGATGCTGCTTCTCCCACAGGGGAGTCCAACAGCTCTGGAAGCATTGAGGGCAGCCTCAATGAAGATGACCTCCTGTTAGCCAGGATGGCCAAAAGGTTGGCTTTGGAGAGACAGCTCCTAGCCATAGAAAGGGAAAGACAAGAGATGGGTTTAGCTCCTATCAATGGTGGCAGCAACTTAAATAGGGTCAGAGAGAATACTGACATGCTAAAAATCCCCAAAGGGATTGTAACAAAATATGAAGATGGTGATGACATCACCAAATGGTTCACAGCTTTTGAGAGGGCTTGTGCAACCAGAAAAGTAAACAAGTCTCACTGGGGTGCTCTCCTTTGGGAAATGTTCACTGGAAAGTGTAGGGATAGACTCCTCGCAGTCTCTGGAAAAGATGTAGAATCCTATGACCTCATGAAGGCTACCCTGATAGAGGGCTTTGGATTCTCAACTGAGGAGTCCAGGATTAGGTTCAGGGGGCTCAAAAATCCTCGAGCCAGACCTGGGTTGATTTTGTTAAATTCTCAGTCAAAACACTGGATGGTTGGATTAATGGCAGTGGTGTAAATGATTATGATGGGCTGTACAATCTGTTTATGAAAGAACACCTTTTAAGTAATTGTTTCAATGATAAACTGCATCAGCTAGACCTAGATCCAATTTCTCCGCAAGAATTGGGAATGAAGGCAGACCATTGGGTCAAGACTAGGGTGACCAAGACTTCCACAGGGGGTGACCGAAAGAAAGGGGTCACAAAGACTCCCCAGGGGAAGAGTGGTGAGACATCCAAGGGTAAAAGTAAAGAGTCTTCTACAGGGCCCCAAAAACCTGCTCAGGAGGGAGGGTCCAAAGCCTCTTCACAATCCACATTTGGGTACAAGGGTAAAAACTTTGATCCCAAAAAGGCCTGGTGTCGTAGCTGTAATCAGCAGGGACACTAAACTGGAGGCAAGGCTTGCCCCAAGAAAGGTTCCACTTCTACTACTACTCCAGTTAGCACTGGAATAGCCAGACTCCAGGTGGGATCAACAGTGTGCCCAGAGCAAATCAGGGTTCACACTGAAGCTACATTAGTTTCTGAGGGTGGGGTGGACTTAACCACACTAGCTGCCTGGCCCCCTAATATGCAAAAATACAATCACAAACTCTTAATTAATGGGACTAGTGAGGAAGCCCTGGGGGATACAGGTGCCAGTGTCACCATGGTGACAGACAAACTGGTTTCCCCAGGACAATACCTGACTGGACAAACTTATCCAGTCACCAACGCTGACAATCAGACAAAAGTACATCCCATGGCAACTTTAGAATGGGGAGGAGTCACTGGCCTGAAACAGGTGGTAGTCTCCTCTGATATCCCAATAAACTGTTTGCTTGGAAATTACCTGGAGTCCTCAGCATGGGCTGAGGTAGAACTCAAAACACATACAGCCATGCTGGGTATACCTGAACTGGTGTGTGTCAAGACAAGGGCACAGTGCAAGGCTCAGGGTGAAAAAGAGGTGTTGGAGCCTGGAAGAATGGCCCAACCCTCCAAGAGAAAAGGAAAGAAGACTGGGGAACCAGCTTCAACACAACAAAAGAAAAAGAACCTCTCTTCCCAGGAAGAAGTTCTGCCCTCTGATGGAACTGAGCCCATGGAGTTGGAGCCTTATCAGGTTGAACTCTTAGGCCCAGGGGGACCCACAAGGGAACAGCTGTGTAAGGGGCAAGAAACCTGTCCCTCTCTTGAAGGCCTTCTGCAGCAAGCTGCTAAGGAAACAAAAGGAAAAGTCAGTGGAACACACAGGGTTTATTGGGAAGATGGACTCCTTTACACCGAGGCAAGAGATCCCAAACCTGGTGCCACTAGGAGAGTGGTAGTGCCTCAGGAGTTTAGGGAGTTCATTCTGACCTTAGCCCATGACATTCCACTTGCTGGGCATTTGGGACAAACTAAGACATGGGAGAGGTTAGTCAACCATTTCTATTGGCCCAACATGTCCCAGAAAGTCAAGGAGTTTTGTGCCTCCTGTGCCACCTGTCAAGCCAGTGGTAAGACATGTGGCCATCCAAAGGCCCCCCTCATTCCACTTCCAGTGGTGGGGTCCCCTTTGAAAGAGTGGGAGTGGACATAGTGGGTCCACTTGAACCTCCCACAGCCTCAGGGAATCAGTATATCCTAGTAGTAGTGGATCATGCTACTAGGTACCCTGAAGCAATTCCCCTTAGGTCCACTACTGCCCCTGCAGTATCAAAAGCACTCATTGGTATCTTTACCAGAGTGGGATTTCCTAAGGAGGTGGTTTCTGACAGAGGTACCAAATTCATGTCAGCATACCTTAAACATATGTGGAATGAGTGTGGGGTGACTTACAAATTCACCACACTATACCATCGACAAACCAATGGTCTTGTTGAAAGGTTTAACAGGACATTGAAGGGCATGATCATGGGGCTCCCAGAAAAACTCAAAAGGAGATGGGATGTCCTCTTGCCATGTCTGCTTTTTGCCTACAGAGAGGTGCCTCAGAAGGGAGTAAGGTTTTCCCCCTTTGAACTTCTGTTTAGCCATCCTGTAAGGGGACCACTAGCTCTTGTGAAGGAGGGCTGGGAGAGACCTCTACATGAGCCTAAGCAAGATATAGTGGACTATGTACTAGGCCTACGTTACAGGATGGCAGAGTACACGGAAAAGGCAAGTAAAAACCTTGAGGCTAGCCAACAGCTCCAGAAGATGTGGTATGACCAAAAGGCTGCTATGGTTGAGTTTCAGCCAGGGAAGAAAGTCTGGGTTCTGGAGCTTGTGGCTCCCAGAGCACTTCAGGACAAATGGAGTGGCCCTTACCCAGTACTAGAGAGAAAGAGTCAGGTCACCTACCTGGTAGACCTAGGCACTAGCAGGACCCCCAAAAGGGTGATCCATGTGAACCGCCTCAAACTCTTTCATGACATGGCAGATGTAAACATGTTAATGGTTACAGATGAGGACCAGGAAGCTGAGAGTGAACCTCTCCCTGATCTCCTCTCCACTGACCCTAAAGGTGGCTCAGTAGATGGAGTGATCTACTCAGACACCCTCTCTGGCCAACAGAAAGCTGACTGTAGGAAAGTCCTACAGCAGTTTGCTGCACTCTTTTTCCTAACCCCTGGTCAGACACACCTGTGTACCCATGATGTGGACACAGGAGACAGCATGCCTGTCAAGAACAACATTTTCAGACAGTCTGACCAAGTTAAGGAAAGAATCAAAGTGGAAGTCCACAAGATGCTGGAATTGGGAGTCATTGAGCACTCTGACAGTCCCTGAGCTAGCCCAATGGTCTTAGTCCCCAAACCTTGCACCAAAGATGGCAAGAGAGAGATGAGGTTTTGTGTGGACTATAGAGGACTTAATTCTGTCATCAAGACAGATGCCCATCCCATTCCAAGGGCAGATGAGTTAATTGATAAATTGGGTGCTGCCAAATACTTGAGTACCTTTGACTTGACAGCAAGGTACTGGCAAATAATAATGGCACCAGGAGCAAAAGAAAATACAGCATTCTCTACACCTGATGGGCACTATCAGTTTACTGTGATGCCCTTTGGCTTAAAGAATGCCCCTGCCACCTTCCAAAGGTTGGTGAATCAAGTCCTTGCTGGCTTGGAGTCCTTCAGTGCAGCTTATCTTGATGATATTGCTGTCTTTAGCTCCAGCTGGCAGGCTCACCTGGTCCACCTGAAGAAGGTTTTGCAGACCCTGCAAGCAGCAGGCCTCTCTATCAAGGCATCCAAATGTCAGATAGGGCAGGGTACTGTGGTTTACTCTGGACACCTTGTAGGTGGAGGCCAAGTTCAGCCACTCCAACCCAAGATCCAGACTATTCTGGACTGGGTAGCTCCAAAAACCCAGACTCAAGTCAGGGCCTTCCTTGGCTTGACTGGTTACTATAGGAGGTTTGTGAAGGGATATGGATCCATAGTGACACCCCTTACAGAACTTACCTCTAAGAAAATGCCCAAGAAGGTAAACTGGACTGTAGAATGCCAACAGGCCTTTGACACCCTCAAACAAGCTATGTGCACAGCACCAGTTCTCAAAGCTCCAGATTACTCCAAGCAGTTCTTTGTGCAGACTGATGCCTTTGAACATGGGATAGGGGCAGTTCTGTCTCAAACAAATGATGATGGCCTTGACCAGCCTGTTGCTTTCATTAGCAGGAGGTTACTCCCCAGGGAGCAGCGTTGGAGTGCCATTGAGAGGGAGGCCTTTGCTGTGGTCTGGTCCCTGAAGAAGCTGAGACCATACCTCTTTGGTACTCACTTTGTAGTTCAGACTGACCACAGACCTCTCAGTTGGCTAATGTCAATGAAAGATGAAAATCCTAAACTGTTGAGGTGGTCCATATCCCTACAGGGAATGGACTTTATAGTGGAACACAGACCTGGGACTGCCCATGCCAATGCAGATGGCCTTTCCAGGTTCTTCCACTTAGAAAATGAAGACTCTCTTGGGAAAGGTTAGTCTCATCCTCTTTCGTTTGGGGGGGGTTGTGTAAGGAAACGCCTCCTTGGCATGGTTACCCCCTGACTTATTGCCTTTGCTGATGCTAAGTTATTATTTTAAAGTGTGCTGGGACCCTGCTAACCAGGCCCCACCACCATTGTTCTTTCCCTAAACTGTACCTTTGTCTCCACAATTGGCACAATCCTGGCACTCAGGTAAGTCCCTTGTAACTGGTACCCCTGGTACCAAGGGCCCTGGTGCCAGGGAAGGTCTCGAAGGGCTGCAGAATGTCTTATGCCACCCTGGGGACCCCTCACTCAGCACATACACACTGCTTGCCAGCTTCTGTGTGCTAGTGGAGAGAAAATGACTAAGTCGACATGGCACTCCCCTCAGAGTGCCATGCCAATCCCACACTGCCTGTGGCATAGGTAAGTCACCCCTCTAGCAGACCTTACAGCCCTAAGGCAGGGTGCACTATACCACAGGTGAGGGCATATGTGCTTGAGCACTATGCCCCTACAGTATCTAAGCAAAACCTTAGCTATTGTAAGTGCAGAATAGCCATAAGAGTATATGTTCTGGGAGTCTGTCAAACACGAACTCCACAGCACCATAATGGCTACACTGAAAACTGGGAAGTTTGGTGTCAAACTTCTCAGCACAATAAATGCACACTGATGCCAGTGTGCACTTTATTGTAAAGTACACCCAGAGGGCATCTTAGAGATGCCCCCTGAAAACATACCCGACTTTCAGTGTGGGCTGAATAGTTTCTGCCAGCCTGCTACACACCAGACATGTTGCTGGCCACATGGGGTGTGTGCCTTTGTCACTCTGTGGCTAGTAACAAAGCCTGTACTGGGTGGAGGTGCTTCTCACCTCCCCCTGCAGGCAATGTAACACCTGGCGGTGAGCCTCAAAGGCTCACCCCCTTTGTTACAGCGCCACAGGGCATCCCAGCTAATGGAGATGCCCGCCCCTCCGGCCACTGCCCCCACTTTTGGCGGCAAGGCTGGAGGAGATAATGAGGAAAACAAGGAGGAGTCACCCCCCAGTCAGGACAGCCCCTAAAGTGTCCTGAGCTGTGGTGACTCTTACTTTTAGAAATCCTCCATCTTTTAGAAGGAGGATTCCCCCAATAGGATTAGGGATGTGCCCCCCTCCCCACAGGGAGGAGGCACAAAGAGGGTGTAGCCACCCTCAAGGACAGTAGCCATTGGCTACTGCCCTCCCAGACCTAAACACTCCCCTAAATTCAGTATTTAGGGGCTCCCAGAACCGAGGAAGATAGATTCCTGCAACCTAAAGAAGAAGAAGGACTGCTGACCTGAAGCCCTGCAGTGAAGACGGAGACGACAACTGATTTGTCCCCAGCCCCACCGGCCTGTCTCCCTACTTCGAAGAAAACTGCAACAGCGACGCATCCAACAGGGTCCAGTGACCTCTGAAGCCTCAGAGGACTACCCTGCATCTAAAGGACTAAGAAGCTCCCGAGAACAGCGGCCCTGTTCAACAAACTGCAACTTTCTGCAACAAAGAAGCGACTTTTAAAGACCACACATTTCCCGCCGGAAGTGTGAGACTTTCTAGTCTGCACCCGACGCCCCCGGCTCGACCTGTGGAAAACTAACACTACAGGGAGGACTCCCCAGCGACCGCGAGCCCGTGAGTAGCCAGAGTTGACCCCCCTGAGTCCCCACAGCAACGCCTGCAGAGGGAATCCAGAGGCTCCCCCTGACCGCGACTGCCTGTAACAAGGAACCCGACGCCTGGAACCAGCACTGCACCTGCAGCCCCCAGGACCTGAAGGAACCGAACTCCAGTGCAGGAGTGACCCCCAGGCGACCCTCTGCCTAGCCCAGGTGGTGGCTACCCCAGAGGTGCCCCCCCTGTGCCTGCCTGCATCGCTGAAGAGACCCCCGGGTCTCCCCATTGATTCCTATCAGAAACCCGACGCCTGTTTGCACTCTGCACCCGGCCACCCCTGTGCTGCTGAGGGTGTACTTTCTGCGCCTGCTTGTACCCTACAAAGCCCCCCCTGGTCTGCCGTCTGAGGACGTGGGTACATACCTGCTGGCAGACTAGAACCGGGGCACCCCTATTTCCATTGAAACCTATGTGTTTTGGGCACCACTTTGACCTCTGCACCTGACCGGCCCTGAGCTGCTGGTGTGGTAACTTTGGGGTTGCCTTGAACCCCCAACGGTGGGCTACCTTGGACCCAACTTTGAACCCTGTAATTGCTTTACTTACCTGTGAACTTAACATTTACTTACCTCTCCCAGGAACTGTTGATTTTTGCAGTGTCCACTTTTAAAATAGCTTATTGCCATTTGTGTCAAAACTGTACATGCTATTGTGATTATTCAAAGTTCCTAGAATACCTGCATGAAATACCTTTCATTTGAAGTATTACTTGTAAATCTTGAACCTGTGGTTCTTAAAATAAACTAAGAAAATATATTTTTCTATATAAAAACCTATTGGCCTGGAGTAAGTCTTTGCGTGTGTCTTCCTCATTTATTGCCTGTGTGAGTTCAACAAATGCTTAACACTACCCTACGATAAGCCTACTGCTCGACCACACTACTACAAAATAGAGCATTAGAATTATCTCTTTTTGCCACTATCTTACCTCTAAGGGGAACCCTTGGACTCTGCACACCATTTTTACTTTGAAATAGTATATACAGAGCCAACTTCCTACATTCCCTCTTTGTGTGGTTGGCGCTTTTGAGTGCCCATCCCTGTTGCTTCCGGTGCCTGGGATTGATTGTCCCATCATCTGGACGGTGGGGGGCAGTGCTCTTTCCTTTCAGGAGAGCGGTGCCTAGGAGGAACCGGTGCACCTCTTCCCCCACCCGCTGGGAAGTCCTCGACAGGCAACAGAATTGAGAGAGGTGCTGGCCAGTGGCACCATCTCCCCGTCGCCGCTCAGGAATCCCCCTTAGGGTCCCCCTCTCTCTGGAATAGAAGAGCTGCAGTCCTCTTAGGATCCAGAGAGGCCTCCTCACCATCCTGGGAGACAAGTATGTCCCCCCCCCACCACCACCCTGGGGGGGCAGGCCTGTGCTTAGGGCCTTCTTGTGTAGGGAGCACTGGCTCAGGAATTAGCAGGATGGGATAAAAACCTCAACGGAGGTCCCCTTCCCGCTAGAAGAGAAATACAGAAACTTGTATATGAGGAGCACAGGAGCTCCCATATTGGATGACGTGCATCTGGTATATCACACTTACTGCAGTAGGAGCATGGGAGCTCCTGTATTAGACAGTGTGTGTCCCTATTTACTATACATTGTGGAAATGAAGTGCAGATGCACTGTGGCCTTCGGGGTGGAAGGTGATTACCCCATGTTCTTCCCGTCTCTATTGTGTTTATACCCTCATATACTTGTATGCTGTATGTTCTCATCTGTGGTAATGTGTTATGTTGTTTTGCTTTGCTGTAATAACAAACCTTTCAGGATCTTTATTATGTGCACTGGAGGAGATATAGTTCTGTATGGCATGTTGGGGAGGGTAATGTTTTGTAACATATGCAATATGGAAATGTTTCCTCTTATTTCGCAGTCATGATGATGCTGGTCTCACAAGTGCCCATTTGGTACAGTATTACTGATTCGTGTTGTTTTGGTCTTATGAATTTTATGCAATGCAGTTTATTTTTATAAAACTTGGTGTGGAGTCTCTTTTGTGGCATACTTTATTATGTCACCGGTGTTAGTGTGTTGGGCAAACTCTTTACACATAACCTCTAGGAATAAGCCTGACTGCTCTGTGCCAAGCTACCAGGGGTGAGCACAGGTTATCTTTGGTGTGTAACTGACTTGCCCTGACTAGAGTGGTGGGTTCTGCCTGGCTTAGGCGCATACCCTAGCCAACCAGAAATCCTATTTCTAACAGTGAAGATCAGCGATGAAGATAGGACTTGTTTGTGTGATACCACAGTGATACCACAGTGATTCATTTTCCACTACAACTCTGCACTTAGACCATTACGTGTTCTGTTTTGCTTTCTCATGATTCTCTCATTGGTCATTTTTACTGTTTCAGCTCTTACTACTCGGTATCTTGTTGTTGTACTTGTATTGTGATACCTTGTCAAAATGGGGTTAACCTTTGACCCAGATAACCTGTTGTATTACAATAAGGAGGAATGAAAGGTTTTCTGTAGGGAGAGAAGACTACCAGAGAGTGGGGACCTCATGAAAACCCTGTAATATTTTGAAAGAGACCAGGACAAAATGTGAACAGAGAACCAGGTGGATAGTGGCTCTGAGGAGGACGCTAAGTTCAGTGAAAATTCTCAGTGCTAGGGTCCCCAGTCCATATCCCTAGTGGGCAGTGACACTGAAGAGACTGGCCAGGAATAAGGGAATGTCCCGGCAGGGACGCCAGTTGACCGGGAGGACCCCACAGACAGGGAGTCCCTTGCTGGGTCCAGTACTGAGAGCAGTGTCACCTCCCATCCCCTGTCACCTGAGGAGCTCAGAAATGGGCGGGAAGAGAGGGGCCTGAGGTTGCAGCTAGCACGGCTGGCAAAAGAGGAGAGAAGGGCCGAGATGGAAAGGCCCTAGTCCAGGAGAGAATGGCAGAGTCTGATAGGGCCTTTGCCAGACTCTCCCGTGAGTGTAGTCTGAAAGGTCTGGACTCACCAGCACTGCAGGTGGAGTCCAGTGGGGCAGCAATGTTGAGTGCTGTGTCGGGGACAATCCCCACATGTCTACAGACTTGGTGCGTGGCTTCAAGAAAGAGGAGGACATACATCAGTGGTTGAAGGAATATGAGGAGGCTCTGGTAGTGTGCAGTATCCATGAGAAGGATTGGGGGACCGGCCTGGGGAGCTGTATTGCTGAGGAGGGGAAGGATGCCTGTGACGGCCTTGTTACGGATCGCCCACACATGGATCTGACTGGTGCTGGCGCTGCCGCTAGTACTCCGGATCTCCCCTGCCTCCCTTCCTGTGACTGGTTGAAGGGACTGTGGGCGCGGGACGCCGGGAGGTCAAATAGCCCCGGAACAGTACAAGCAGGCGTCGGAGAAAGGAGAAACGGGACCGATGCTCCTGAAGCGGATGACGAGGACTACGACGACGAGGAAGAAGGAAGTTGGAGAAACGAGCGGAACCCAGGACCGGGAAAACGGTGTTCAGCCCTGAGAGGTGTCCAGAGACCTCCGACGGGATCCCTATCCGCAGGCAACCGGGAGGACGGAACGCTGCATCTCGCCACGCTTCTGGAGAAGCGTGGCATTTCCAGGTGCGTGGGACCACTGCTCTGAGGGAGTGGGAGGGGGTGGGGAGAAACAAAGGGACTTTGAAGAAAAGGGCAACTAAAGGGAAAAAGAGGGGCTGGGGAGCACTATCACTGAAACTCACTAATAGAACAGCACCGCGAATAGGGATCACACTAAGGCACCGCGCACAGGCTATTAATAGCCACAGAGCATTATAGGAGATGAATAGACCGATAAGTAGGAAAAGAAAAGGAAGAAAGAGAGAAGAATAGCCCTAGAAAGACTTCTTTAAAAAAAAGGAGAAAGAACCAAGCACGAGCACCATGAAGGAAAGAGACCAGTGGATAGGAAACAAAAGAAGAACAAGAAAAGAGACAGGAAAAGAGAATAAAAACAAAACCCGTCCTGAGTAACAAACCTGAATCCTTACCTCTGTTGTTCTCTTCTCTCCACATACGCTTCCAGGGGCACCTGTGAGACGAGGAGACAAAAAGAGAAGAGTGAAGAACAGAACACGAGATGCAAGACAGCCATAGCCAAGTCAACAGAAGAAAGACTTAAATCTACTCGGACTTTAACCCACCAAAAACTAATAATAAACGCACCTTGTACATAGAACAAGCGTTTCCTGAGTGATTCCTATGTGTCGTTACGGTTACAAGTGGTGTCAGAAGTGGGATTTTGAGGAACCGCCGCCATGGAAGAGAAGGCATCAATGGCTGACATGATAGCCCAGTTGGCTGAAGGGCAGCGACACCTCAAGTTGGTGTGGGAGCAACAAATGAAAGAGGCCAAAGAGGAGCGTGAGGCGTTGCAGACAGCCCTTAAGAGCCAGGCAACAATTATGGCCAACAACCAGCTGGTACATGAAACTGCTCTGGGGAAGCTTACCGACACCATCGCCCATACAAAAGTACATCCCAATGTACCAAGCACTGTACTGCAACATTATCAGGAGGATCCAGACTCTTTCTTCACGAACTTTGAGAGAGTTGCCAGCACAGCCAACTGGCCTGAGGACAAATGGGGCCAGTATATCGCCCCCCTACTTACGGGCCACTTGCAGGCAACTTACCAAGCCATTAATCCCAGTGGTACCCTACCATACAGGGACATCAAAAAAACCATTTTAGAAAGAGTGGGGTTAAAAAGTGAAAGTTACTGCACCAGGTTTCAACAAATGAAATGGCAGCATCAGGAGAACCCTTGCACCTTATATTATAGAGTCCAGCACGAAGCGGGGAGGTGGTTGCACCCAACAGCGAAAACCAGGGAGGAAATGTTTGACTTTATAGTCCTAGAACAGTATTTGGATGCCTTACCATCTACCACACGAAACTGGGTAAGACAACATCCCGGGCTCACTAACAAAACAGCTGTGGATCTTGCCTGCGCATACCATAGGGGTCCGGACTTCTGTGCTACCACTAGTAGAGCCCCACCACCCCCACCTGTTTGACCTATCATGACTAGGAATACCACCCATCGGCCAGTATTAATCCATGGCCCTGACTGGTCCCAACCAGCTGCCCCAGTGGCGTCCGGATACCCAGGCACAGGGCCTCAGTGCTATAAATGCTCAGAGTGGGGACATATCGCCAGGTATTGCCCACATAAAAAAGACGCTGAGGGACCCATGGAGATTGGATTGACGAGAGGGAGAGTATTTTGGTCTGGAGGGGAAAAACCAAAATATACCCTAACCCTCATCATCAATGAGGTGGAGAGAACAGCTCTGATTGATTCAGGGTGTAGCCAGAACGTGATAAGGGGGGATCTGGTGTTGCCTGGTCAAGAGGATAGCGAGACACAGGTCCTAATCACCTGCGTGCATGGCGATCAACGGTATTATCCACTGGCTACCATACGGTTGAAGTGGATGGATAGGACCGAGACCCTCCGGGTTGGGGTGCTTCCCCGTTTGGACGAGGATATAATCCTCGGCACTGATTATGAAGATTTTCCCTCTCTGTTAGAGAAAGCCGGGCAAGAACACCTCTTAGGAACCTGGTGGGAGGAAGCACCCAGTGGATTGGATAAGGAGGAACCCAAAGAAGCACGGGTTACCCTCAGTAGGAGACAGAATCGAGAGCAACGACATTCTTATGCACAGAAATCCCTACCACAAAACGGTCACGAAGTTGCTAGAAATGTCTATACGTTCACAGGAGACTTTCGGCGGAATCAAAATGAGGACCCCTCTTTGAAGCACGCATAGCAGCAAGCCGTATCCCCGGTAGAACAAGGGGTAGGTCCCAGATTCCTGATTCATAACAACCTATTATACAGAAGACCCACCACAAACGGGGGAAAAGAATTGCAGTTGTCTTACCTAGAAGTCATAGTCAACAGGTGTTACATTTAGCCCATGGGGATAACTGGGAAGGTCATTTGGGGAGGGAAAAAACCGAGGAAGCAGTGCTCAGACGGATCTACTGGCCTAGGGTTTTTGGGGAAATTCGCAAACATTGTTCCGAGTGTCCCAAATGTCAACTGTATAACCCCTCTCCACATAAACCCATTCCCCTCCAACCCCTTCTGGTTATAGATATTCTGTTTACTAGAGTTGGGATGGATAATATTGGGCCTCTCACCCCCTCCATCCGAGGCCGGCAATACATCTTAGTATTGGTGGATTATGCCACCCGATATCCGGAAGCCATTCCCATACCCAGTATGCACACCAAAGCCATTTCACAGGCAATGATAGAGTTCTTTTCGAGGGTAGGTTTCCCAAAAGAAAGCCCACACTGCTCTACGTGAAGCTCAGACCAAGCAGAAGCAAATATATGACTTCAGGAGTGTAGTTCGTAGTTTAGCTGTACGAGATAAAGCGTTGGTCCTACTCCCTAGCACTGAAAATAAACTGTTGGCTCGATGGCAGGGACTGTTTGACGTAATTGCACAAATTAACCCCAACACATATAAATTAGCCATACCCCAAGGCAGTGGAAGGGAACAGATATACCATATCAATCTTCTAAAAAAATGGTTAGAACCCACCGTCCATTACATCACCCATGATGTTACCGAAGAAATCCCGTATCCCTCCCTCCCTACCCAAGATCCTTCTAACCCAGTCAAACCCTGGATCAATCCTGCTCTCACAGGATCTTGTCACAAACAACTGGTCCACTTAATAGATGTAAATCAGGATGTCTTCTCTAAGTATCCTGGGAGAACCACCCTGGTCCAACATCCCATTCGACTCAAAATGGATAAAGTATCCCGACAGAGGCCATATCGCATCCCAGAGGCAAAACAAAGGATAATAGAACAAGAAGTTCAGTCTATGTTAGCAGCTGATATTATCGAACCATCAGCCAGTCCTTGGTGCTCGCCGGTTGTACTGGTTCCCAAACCAGACGGTAGCACCAGGTTTTGTGTAGATTATAGGGGGGTCAACAACTTAACTCACTTTGATGCATACCCCATGCCTCGAATTGACGAACTTATTGAGAGATTGGGCCAAGCTAGATATTTATCCACCCGGGATCTTACGAGGGGATATTGGCAAATACCCTTGAGAATGGAGGACAAAGAGAAAACAGCATTTGCCACCCCTTTGGGATTATATCACTTCACAGTCCTTCCCTTTGGGCTCCACGGGGCCCCTGCCACCTTCCAAAGACTCATGGATAAAATTGTACGACCATACAGTCAATATGCCACGGCCTATTTTGATGATATTGTTATATATAGAAAACGTGGAGTGATCACATGTCTCATTTAGATGACGTTCTGCGGGCCCTGAGAAAAGCCCAGCTAACTGCAAATCCGGAGAAATGTCGATTAGGCCAAACCAGTATCAAATACTTGGGCTACATAGTAGGGGGTGGTCAGATTAGCCCACAAGTGGAGAAAATAGAAGCCATCAAGCAAATGACTTCCCAAAGAAAAAAAAAGACATTAGGGCTTTCTTGGGATTAATCGGCTATTATAAGCGCTTTTTCCCCCATTTTTCTACGGTGGGGGAACCCCTTATTAACCTGTTACAAAAAGCGTGCCCCAATGCCCTTGGTCCTCCTACATTGTCTGAGTTGCATAGCTTTGACAGTCTGAAGGCTGCGCTCACTTCAGAACCAGTGTTATGTTGTCCGGACTTCCGTAAACTTTTTGTTTTACTGATTGATGCTTCCGAGGTAGGCCTTGGGGCTGTACTAACCCAGCCACTAGGCGATAGGACTCAACACCCCATTATTTATATCAGCAGGAAACTTCTGCCAAGGGAAAAACATTATCCTGCTATAGAAAAGGAGTGTTTGGCGATTAAATGGGCTATTGAATCTCTCCGATATTATCTGTCTGGCAGGACCTTTTACCTGGTTACCGATCACGCTCCTCTCACCTGGCTCGCTCATAATAAGGACACAAATTCCCGTATTCTGCGCTGGTTCCTTTCCTTACAGCCTTTTTCGTTTCAGATTCAGCATCTCCCGGGAAAACAAATGGTGACTGCTTATTTTCTCTCCCATTATCTGGTGTCTGATCGGCCCGACTGGCCGCTCTCTAGGGGGAGTGTATGTGACGGGCTTGTTACGGATCGCCTGCACATGGATCTGACTGGTGCTGGCACTGCCTCTAGTGCACCAGACCTCCCCGGCCTCCCTTCCCGTGATTGGTTGAAGGGACTGTGGGCGCGGGACGCCGGGAGGTCAAATAGCCCCGGAACAGTACAAGTAGGCGTCGGAGAAAGGAGAAACGGGACAGGTGCTCCTGAAGCGGATGACAAGGACTACGAAGACGAGGAAGAAGGAAGTCGGAGAAACGAGTGGAACCCAGGACCCGGAAAACGGTGTTCAGCCCTGAGAGGTGTCCAGAGACCTCGGACCGGATCCCTATCAGCAGGCAACCGGGAGGACGGAACGCTGCATCCCGCCACACTTCTGGAGAAGCGTGGCATTTCCAGGTGCGTGGGACCACTGCTCTGAGGGAGTGGGAAGGGGTGCGGAGAAACAAAGGGACTTTGAAGAAAAGGGTAACTAAAGGGAAAAAGGGGGGCTGGGGAGCACTATCACTGAAACTCACTAATAGAACAGCACTGCGTATAGGGATCACACTAAGGCACCGCGCACAGGCTATTAATAGCAACAGAGGATTATAGGAGACAAATAGACCGATAAGTAGGAAAAGAAAAGGCAGAAAGAGAGAAGAATAGCCCTAGAAAGACTTCTAAAAAAAAAAGGAGAAAGAACCAAGTACGAGCACCAGGAAGGAAAGAGACCAGTGGATAGGAAACAAAAGAAAAACAACAAGAAAAGAGACAGGAAAAGAGAATAAAAACAAAACCCGTCCTGAGGAACAAACCTGAATCCTTACCTCTGTTGTTCTCTTCTCTCCACATACGCTTCCCGGGGCACCTGTGAGACGAGGAGACAAAAAGAGAAGAGTGAAGAACAGAACATGAGATGCAAGACAGCCATAGCCAAGTCAACAGAAGAAAGACTTAAATCTACTCGGACTTTAACCCACCAAAAACTAATAATAAACGCACCTTGTACATAAAACAAACGTTTCCTGAGTGATTCCTACGTGTCGATACGGTTACAATGCCCTACTGGCCCTTGAAGGGAGTGACAGGCAGTGTGACGCTGCGGAGACCGGCAGCGCCCCACTTGCTGGCCGTGGTCAAATCGGCTGTCCGCATCTCGGACGGCCATTTCTGCTGCAAGCTGCTTTTCGGGCCACAACCTGTTTTTTGGGCTGCAGCGCGACCTGAAACTTTCCCTTTGGGCTCTGTTTCACGCTGCGCCTACTTTTTGCCCTCGTAGTTTTGCTAACCTGTTTTTTGATGTTTTTTTTCTTTTTTTCTTTTTTTTCCTTTTCTTTTTTCTTCTTTGGCCATATCTTCTCCTTTCCAGGAGTCTGTGTTTCCTTCCCTGCATGCTTTGCTCACTACCCTTTTACTATGACTATTTTCCAATTCACATTAATGAGGCTTTTCCCAATCCTGGATAGAGTCTTCAATACTTCCTGCATGTCACTTCCTGTTTGTCAGTATATAAACACAGTTGGGCTCCTGTTCCTTGCGTTGCAAACACTTCCATCCTGGTTGTGCTCCTCGTTCCCGTATCCTCTGATTTTGGACTTCTCCTGTTTTTCTCTGCCTGCAGTTTTTGTTCCAGACTTTTTTGCGCTTCTCTTTTTTCTTTAACATCTTTTTAATGAGCTCCTTAATTCTTAGGTTTTTCCCAAGTTTTTTTTTTTTCCCTCTGGGACTACTTCTGGAGGTTACGGCCTGCTTGGTGTTATATTATCAGCAGCACCGTGGGACTGGAAAGTGTCGCCACTACCTTGGTCAATCCAGAACAAGAAAGAAGCCAGGTGGTGCCCAGAGACTGGCAGATTACAGCAGTAAGAAGCCTTCAGGTTGTGACAGGCAGGTGTATCCCCCTAGGAAGGAGGTACTAATAAGGAAGTATGGCTTCACCCCTGAGGACTACAGGTTGAGGTTTAGGGACAGTAGAAAACTGTCTCACTTGTTTTGGGGGAGTTTTTGGAGGATTGCTGCATGGCATTGGAGGGATGGGTGAAGGGTAGAGAGCACATTTTGAAGGGCTGTTCAGTCTGATTTTCAGAGAGCACATGCCGTTGTTGTTTTCCAGGGCTACGCCGACACCCGTTGGAGTGTAAGTTATCTGACTCCAGGGAACTTGCAAAGGAGGCAGACCTCTGGGTGAGCTCAAAGTTCAAAATTCACCAGACTCTGCTTAGTCTTTCAACAATACTTAGACAGAGAAAGCATGGCTACAGAGCAGTAACCAAGCATATTGCATTTCAGTTCTTTCTTTTGAATAAAAGCTTTGCTTAGGTGCTGCCTGCACAAAAAAACTACCCCAAATCAGTAAACCAAGCTGTGTACCAAAGAAACACGAACACACAGAAAAGATGCGGTGGAATAATGGATAGCACTGCCAACTTTGGCACTGGGGAATTAGAGTCTCGGCATACACACTATATAAACGGCAAAAAAAAACACAACATAAAGAAACACAACTGAAAGAAACACTAATAACTCACGGGTGAGGAGGAAGATAAAGAAAAAACACAAACAATTTAAAGAATAACGAATTACTGAAATAATCACTAATAATTGGGAGGTGAGCAGGGAGATAAAGGAAGACGAACAAACAGTACTTGAGTCACAGTGTCATTAGCAGAGGAACACTAATTAACACATAAATCTGTGCTTAGGCCATGCTGCTCCCCAGACAAAACAGGGCGTGACACCAAAGCACATGCTGGCCAAGCAGGAGTCAGTAAAGAAGATCAACAAAGAGACTAACAATGGTAAGCAATGGGCGGCCTGGAAGCCCCTTACTGTACACAACACTGACAAGCGAGAGCGCCTGCTGCTCACAGAGGCTTGAGCATAAAAAAGAAAGTGAAGTTGCTCACTAAGGATTTTTGAGCTTGGAAACTGGAACAAGGTGGTCGAGGATGCTAGAAGGCCAGCGTGACCCATTCCAGTACAATTTATTTTTCTAATAACTAGTAGTTTGTCATTTTTGTTTAATTTAAGGAAGCTATTCAGATACAAGACTGAGATAGCAACCTGGTGATTCAGCAAGAACCTGATGTGTGTGTCTTCATGTATGATAAAAGCAACTCTAGGTTTTAGGATCTTTTCTGTAAAAATATGGAAGTAAAGGTCAGAATGGTGCTCCTGTAGAATTCCATCTATATATAGAGCAGATTCCTGACGTGTTAAGGATGAATGCAGAATCCTCCGATTATTGCCTAAAATACGTGGCAGCTGTTGTCATTTGGATTTGTTACCTATGTGCAACATTTAGGCAAAATAATTTCCACCAAGTGCATTTGTTCATTCTTTGTCTCCACAAGTAAATATGTTCCTCAGTCGAGAATAATCTTCCTCTACACTCCGAGTAAATATGGAGGTGTTCCACTTCATCCCCCAAACCCAGAAAAAGCTCTAAGCACACGCTAACCTTTGAAAGGATTGCATTTGTGAGTGTTTCTCAAATCAGAATCGTCCTGCAAGCGGCATGCAGTTACCCATAAACTCACACGTTTGAGTCTTTACCTACTTTTCCACGTAGGAGCACACAGAGTTTCTTACATACCCAGCCCCAATCCTACATTTGCAATTGTGGAAATTCCACCATGCGAGAGGGATTTTCTTATTCTTAAATGGCCTTTGAAACATTCTGCCAATACCAATTCTGTATATCAGGATTTGGAGTTGGTCCTTGCAAATGGATTTGTATCCAGTCCAAAACTGACGCACAAATATGTTTTAGCATCTGGTTGACTAAAACATCATTGACGTATAGCAGACCCTAGACAATATCGAAGTTAATGTCATGCAAATTTATTTTGTGCGTTTAATTAGCAATTATTAGGCACAGTATCAAACAATATTACAGTGACACATTTCTGGGCACATCACAAATGCAGTGAAGTGGAAAAAACCTACGTTGTGTGTTGGCATTGAATATTAAAAAGTCGAAGTAGACTTTCACTTTCATATTTAGACTTGTATTTTGGCAAGGAATATAAGTATTTTAGGAATAACGTAATTCAAAATGATAATTAATAAGCCCAGGCGCCCGTAGACGTTATACAGGAGAATCTATGAACATGGCGTAGTGAAATGAAAAAAGTATTCTCTAATAAATACAACAATGCATAATGTGAATGACAGATTAACAATCCACTTTTTCATACAATGCATTCATAGCTTAATACAAATATTGCTCAGCAGGTCTACACATCAGTTAATAGAACCTGAAATGTTAGTTATTAAATAAATATTGCCTTGTCTGTTTTAGGGTTGGGATTTAGAATATCAATGTAGTAGCCTAACAAACTGACCATTTGCCACTTTTTAGTACATTAGTTTACATTTTTTTAATAGAAAGCTATCAATGTCATAGTTAATGTAGTTTCGTTCGAAAACGTTTTCAAACCATTCGTTTGTTTGTATGAGAATTCGTTTTTACTCAATTTTAAATAAATAGTTGTAATTTATCTGTGTGCTCCGTATTCATGATGAATAGATTTCAGCTTTCATTTTATTAGCAATTTTGGGAAAAATCTGAAAAAGTATGCCAGTTGTTTACCGTTATCTGAAACATGTTGGTTAAAGTCACAGCATTTATAGTAAAATGGCGCTCCGAAATCAGTTACTTGCTGTATTATAATCATAATAAAGCAGCAGGACAGGTTTTCCTGTGATAAGCAACGGTTGGGTACACAATTTGAAAACAGCATTTGTAAATGCTTGTGTTGACATTTTATTGAACATTAAAGCCAGACCTATTAGCTGTGCAAATGATTCTTAGCAGTTACAGAATGCATCTCATTCCAGCTGCTGCTTGTAATTAGTGATCATGTGCAGCAACCTTAATGTCCTATTACTTACCAGTAATCTTCATTACCCCTAGGTTCCTTCAGTCAATTGATCAATCAATCAGGATTTATGAAGTGCAGCTAATCCCCCAATAGGGTTTCCAGACACTTGCAGGTAAAGGAGGCTAATTTGAACAGCCAGGTCTGGAGGGCCATTTGGAATTCTGAAAGTGAGGTGATGGTCCGAAGGTGTGTGGGGAGGCTTTTCCAGGTTTTTGCTGCTATGTGAGAGAAGGAGTGTCCTCCACTTCTGCTTTGGTAGATGCGGGGACTATGGGCAAGTGAAATAGAGGCAGAGAGTAATCTTCATGATAGTTGGTGGTACTTCAGGCAGTGGTTAATGTACACAGGTCCTTGGTTGTGTAGAGCCTTCTGTGGGTGGATTAGCAGCTTGAAGTGGCATCTGTTCTGTACGGGAAGCCAGTGGAGATCTCCGAGGTGGGTTCTTTGGGGAAGAAGGAGTCTGGCTGCAGCGTTCTGTATGGTCTGAAGTCTCTGTAGGAGGTGTGCGGCGATTCCAGTTGTCTGGTGATGAGGGCCTGTGTCACGGTGCATCTCATGTGTAGGGGTAGCCACTTGAAGGTCTTACGTAGCATGCACAAAGTGAGGAAGCAGGTGGGGCAGACCACGTTGATCTGTGATTTTGTGTTGAGCTTGTTGTCAATGATGATTCAGAGATTTCTGGCATGTTCAGAGAGAGTGAGTGCGGGTCCTACGTCTGATGGCCACCAGGAGTTGTTCCATGTATTGCTGTTATTGCCAGAGATCAGTACTTTCGTCTTCTCTGGGTTCAGCTGCAGGCAGTTGTTCTTCATCCAGTCAGGGATGTTTTTCATGCATCTGTTGGTACTGGTGGTGGTAGGGTCGTCAGTGAGTGAGAGGATGAGATTGGTGTCATCTGCATAGGAAATTATGTTGAGACTGTGGGATCTGACGACGTTGGCCAGCAGGGTCATGTATGCATTGAAGAGCATGGGGCTGAGGATTGAGTCCTAAGGGACACTGTAGTTGGTATCCCTGGGTTCAGAGGTAAAAGGTGAGAGGTGAATCCTCTGGGCTCTCCTGGTGAGGAAGGAGGTGATCCATCTGAGTGCGTCCCCTTGTATGCTGATGTGGTGGAGTCTTTCAATCAGCATGTGGTGGGATATGGTGTTGAAGGCTCCCAAGAGGTCGAGGAGGATCAAAGCTGCTGTTTCTCCTCGGTCCAGGAGGGTTTGGATGTCATCCGTGGCTATGATCAGGGCAGTTTTGGTGCTGTGATTGCTGCGGAAGCCAAATTGGGAGGCGTCAACTAGTTGATTCTGCTCCAGGTATGTCATGAGTTGCTTGTTGATGATCTTTTCCATTACCTTCACTAGGAATGGGAGCAGAGAGATTGGCCAGTAGTTTTGGGTTTGCTGGGGTCGGCGGAGGGTTTTTTGAGTAGTGGTCTGACTTCGGCATGTTTCCAGGCATCAGGAAATGTTGCAGTGGTGATAGAGGTGTTGGCCGATCCTTTGGTTTCCAAGATTGAAGATGTAATCAAATCAAATCATAAACATTTATAAAGTGCGCTACTCACCCAGTCTCAAGGCGCTAGGGGGATGGGGTTCTGCTGCTCGAAGAGCCAGGTCTTGAGTTGCCTCCGGAATGCGAGGTGGTCCTGAGGTTGCTGGGGAGGGAATTCCATGTCTTCTCCGCCAGGTAGGAGAAGGATTTCCCACCTGCCGTGATGCAGCGGATGCGAGGGACGGCGGCGAGAGCGAGGTTGGCGGAGCGAAGTTGATGGGTGGGTGTGTAGAAACTGAGGCGACGGTTGAGGTATTCAGGTCCCTTGTTGTGGAGAGCTTTGTGTGCGTGGGTGAGGAGTCGGAAGGTGATCCTTTTGTTGACGGGAAGCCAGTGCAGGTGTCTCAGGTGGGCGGAGATGTGGGTGTTCCGGGGTATGTCGAGGACGAGGTGGGCGGAAGCGTTTTGAATTCGCTGCAGACGTTTCTGGAGTTTAGCGGTGGTTCCTGCATATAGGGTGTTGCCGTAGTCCAGACGGCTCGTGACGAGGGCGTGGGTCACGGTCTTTCTGGTGTCGGCGGGGATCCAACGGAAGATCTTTCTGAGCATGCGGAGGTTGAGGAAGCAGGAGGATGATACGGCGTTGACTTGTTTGGTCATGGTGAGAAGTGGGTCCAGGATGAATCCAAGGTTCCGTGCATGGTCTGAGGGGGTTGGTGCGGTGCCAAGGGCCGTGGGCCACCAGGAGTCGTCCCAGGCGGACGGGGTGTTTCCGAGGATGAGGACTTCCGTTTTGTCTGAGTTCAGTTTCAGACGGCTGAGTTTCATCCATTCTGAGAAGTCTTTCATTCCATCTTGCAGGTTGGTTTTGGCGCTGGTGGGGTCCTTGGTGAGGGAAAGTATCAGCTGAGTGTCGTCGGTGTAGGAGGTGATGTTGATGTTGTGTTTGCGTACGATGTCAGCGAGGGGGCTCATGTAGACATTGAAGAGAGTCGGGCTGAGTGAGGAGCCTTGTGGGACGCCGCAGATGATCTCGGTGGGGTCTGAGCGGAAAGGTGGGAGGTAGACTCTTTGGGAGCGGTTGGAGAGGAAGGAGGTGATCCAGTCCAGGGCCTGTCCTTGGATCCCGGTGGAGCAGAGGCGGGATATTAGGGTTCGGTGGCAGACGGTGTCGAAGGCAGCCAAGAGGTCGAGGAGGATGAGGGCGACTGTTTCTCCGTTGTCCATCAGAGTTCTGATGTCGTCTGTGACTGAGATGAGGGTGATTTCTGTGCTGTGATTGGCTCGGAATCCGGACTGAGAGGGGTCGAGTAGGTTGTTGTCTTCAAGGAAGTTGGTAAGTTGCTTGTTGACAGTCTTCTCTATGACTTTGGCAGGGAAGGGGAGGAGCGCGATGGGGCGGAAGTTCTTCAGGTCGCTGGGGTCCACTGTAGGTTTCTTCAGTAAGGCGTTGACTTCTGCGTGTTTCCAGCTCTCGGGGAAGGTGGCAGAAGCAAACGAGCTGTTGATGATGGTCTGGAGATGCGGGGCGATGATGTTGTCAGCTTTGTTGAAGATGAAGTGTGGGCAGGGGTCCGAGGGGGCACCGGAGTGGATGGAGTTCATGGTGGCTTTGGTCTCTTCCGTGTTGATGTGAGTCCAGGCGTTGAGGGTGATGGCTGGGGTTGTAGGTTCTGTGGTGGTTGGCTGGGTCTGGTGTCCGAAGCTGTTGTGTAGGTCGGTGATCTTACGATGGAAGAAGGTGACGAGGGAGTTGCAGAGGTCTTGTGAGGGCGTGATGGCGTTGGGGTTGGCGTTAGGGTTGGAGAGCTCTTTGACAATGTTGAAGAGTTCTTTGCTATTGTGAGTGTTCTTGTCCAGTCTGTCTGTGAAGGAATTTCTTTTGGTGGCGCAGATCAGTTGGTGGTGTTCGCGGGTAGTGTTCTTGAGGGCAGACATGTTATCTGCGGTGTGGTCCTTGCGCCAGGCTTTCTCGAGGGTGCAGCAGTTTTTTTTAGATTCCTTGAGGGTGTCTGTGAACCAGAGAGGTTTTTTGGTGTTGGTCTGTCTTGGGAGGCGTCTGAGGGGAGCGAGGTTGTCTGTGCAGTTGGTGATCCAATGCGTGAGGCAGAGTGCTGCGTCGTTGGGGTCGGTGGAGAAGGTGGGTTGGTTGTCGCTGAGAGTGGAGAGAAGCTATTCCGCGGGGATTTTGTTCCAATGTCGGCGTGGGATGGATTGTGTGCAGAGGTGATGAGTCTCGCGTCGGAAGGTGAAGTGGACACATCTGTGGTCGGTTCAGTGTGTTACGGAGGAGTGGCTGAAGGATACGTGGTTGCTGGCGGAGAAGATGGGGTCGAGCGTGTGTCCGGCGATGTGGGTGGGGGTGTTCACCAGTTGCTTGAGACCGAGGTTGTCGAGCAGGGCGGTGGTGTTGGGGTCGTTGTTCTGTTCCAGGTGGAAGTTGAGGTCACTGAGGAGGATGTAGTCATGTGCAGGCATGGGTCTGTGGGAACTCCTGAGTGGATGGATTTCATGGTTGAGTTGATGTCCTGGGTGGATAGAATGTTCCAGGTGGTCACTGTGTGGTTCGTGACCATTACAGTGATGGCATATCTGTTGAGGAAGTCCGTAGGTGTGGGTTGGGGTATATGGTTGTAATATTGATGTGGAAGAAGTGGGCGAGGTTGTCGCACAGCTCCTGTGAGGGTGTGATGTTTTTGCTGGCATCCGGGCTGGAGAATTCCTTAACAATATTGAAAAGTTCTTTGGTGTTGTTGGCACTTGTTTCAATGCCTGTGGCAATGGCTGTCTTCTTTTTTGGCCTCAGCAGGTGGTGGTAGAGGTTGAGTCCTGGTCCCATTCATTACTAATGGAGGATTCCCAAGTAAGAAGACCTGGCCTTCCACCCCAAAAAAACAGAAACAGGAAATCGCAAAAGGACATGACACCAGAAGAACAGTACTCAAATGTGATTTAATGACAGGTACCAACCCTTGTGGCGAGGAAAGGCACCATCGGTGTACAGACCACTTGTGGATATGGGGACCATGGTGGAGCGTCAGATCATACAGACTCACACATGCAACTATTCAGGACCTACGTGCATTACTGGATCCTGCACTGACTCCCGGAAATCGTAATCAGCATGCCATTCCAACTGAGGTGCAGATGCTCTCCGCACTCCATTTCCTGGCCACAGGCTCATTTCAAGTGACAGTGGGCATGGGTGCTAGTTTCTCACAGCCAATGTTCAGCCAGGTACTGACAAGATTTCTGAATGCATTTGTACAACATCTGCAATCCTATGTGCGATTCCCTCAAAGTGCTGACCTCCCTGCCATCAAGTCTGACTTCTATGCCTTTGCAAACATTCCCCATGTCATAGGTGCCATCGATGGCACCCACATAGCTATCATCCCCCCAAGAGTGAGTGAACAGGTGTACAGAAACAGGAAGAACTTTCACTCCATGAACATCCAATTGGTTTGTACTGCAGACCAGTACATTTCCCATGTGAATGCCATGTTTCCGGGTTCTGTCCATGATTCATTTGTTTTGAGGAACATTAGTGTGCCACAGAAGATGGAACAACTACAAGAGGACAGAGGGTGGCCCTCTGTCCAAGCAAGAACCCTCACTCTAGTCAGGGTAAGTCACACACAATCCAAAATCAGCCTGTGCTCACCCTCCGGTAGCTTGGCACGAGCAGTCAGGCTTAACTTAGAAGGCAATGTGTAAAGCATTTGTGCAATAAATCATACAACACCATAGCATAACACCACAAAAATACACCACACAGTATTTAGAAAAATATATAATATTTATCTGGGTATCTTCAGGTCAAAATGATCAAAGTTGCAATACGAATTTGTAAAGATATCACTGAAAAGTGATAGAAAGTGTCTTAAGTCTTTAGAATATAAACAAAGTCTCTTTCAAGCACAAGTACCTGGTTGGGAGTGGAAAAATCTCCTCAGAGGGCCACAAGGGAAGAGGTGCGTGGAAAAAGGGTGTGTGCGTCGATTTCTCCCCAGCACACACGGACTTGCGTCGTTATTTTCCACGCGGGGAAGTCGGCGTCGTTTTTCCGGCGCGTGGACAGTCTCTTTCTGTGGATCGCGGGGATTACCAGATGTCCCGGGTCTGTGCGTGGATTTTCCTGCTTGTTCTCCGGCTGCGCGTCGGTCTGCGGGGCTGCGCGTCGAAATTACGATCTCACGGCAGGCGTCGCGCCGATTTCTCCTCTAGACTTCGATCTGCGGGGCTGCGCGTTGAAATTACGATCTCACGGCAGGCGTTGCGTCGATTTCTCCTCTAGAGGTCGGGCGGCGTTGTCCTTGCGAGGCCGTGCGTCGGATCTTCGATCGTCCCCAGAGCGTCGCGTTGATCAGCGTCGGAGTGCGGGGTTTTTCTCGCCGCGAAACAAGCTGTGCGAAATGTTCGCCGCACGGAGCGTCCAAGTAAAAGAGAGAAGTCTTTTTGGCCCAGAGACTTCAAGGAACAGGAGGCAAGCTCTATCCAAGCCCTTGGAGAGCACTTTCACAGCCAGACAAGAGTTCAGCAAGGCAGCAGGGCAACAGCAAGGCAGCAGTCCTTTGTAGAAAGCAGACAGGTGAGTCCTTTGAGCAGCCAGGCAGTTCTTCTTGGCAGGATGTAGTTTCTGGTTCAGGTTTCTTCTCCAGCAAGTGTCTGATGAGGTAGGGCAGAGGCCCTGTTTTATACAAAGTTGTGCCTTTGAAGTGGGGGTGACTTCAAAGAGTCTCTAAGAAATGCACCAAGCCCCCTTTCAGCTCAATCCTGTCTGCCAGAGTCCCAGTAGGGGGTGTAGCAGTCCTTTGTGTGAGGGCAGGCCCTCCACCCTCCCAGCCCAGGAAGACCCATTCAAAATGCAGATGTATGCAAGTGAGGCTGAGTACCCTGTGTTTGGGGTGTGTCTGAGTGAATGCACAAGGAGCTGTCAACTAAACCTAGCCAGACGTGGATTGAAGGGCACAACAAGTTTTTAGTGCAAAGAAATGCTCACTTTCTAAAAGTGGCATTTCTAGAATAGTAATATTAAATCCGACTTCACCAGTCAGCAGGATTTTATATTACCATTCTGGCCATACTAAATATGACCTTCCTGCTCCTTTCAGATCAGCAGCTGCCACTTCAACAATGTATGAGAGCAGCCCCAATGTTAGCCTATGAAGGGAGCAGGCCTCACAGTAGCGTGAAAACGAATTTAGGAGTTTTACACTACCAGGACATATAACCACATAAGTACATGTCCTGCCTTTTACCCACACAGCACCCTGCTCTAGGGGTTACCTAGGGCACACATTAGGGGTGACTTATGTATAGAAAAAGGGGGGTTCTAGGCTTTGCAAATACCTTTAAATGCCAAGTCGAAGTGGCAGTGAAACTGCACACACAGGCCTTGCAATGGCAGGCCTGAGACAAGGTTAAGGGGCTACTGAGGTGGGTGGCACAACCAGTGCTGCAGGCCCACTAGTAGCATTTAATCTACCTGCCCTAGGCACATGTAGTGCACTCTGCCAGGGACTTACAAGTAAATTAAATAGTCAATCATGGATAAACCAATCAGTAGTACAATTTACACAGAGAGCATATGCACTTTAGCACTGGTTAGCAGTGGTAAAGTGCCCAGAGGTCAAAAGCCAACAACAACAGGTCAGAAAAAATAGGAGGAAGGATGCAAAAAGTTTGGGGATGTCCCTGTCAAAAAGCCAGGTCCAACATGACCCCCTACCAGCCTAAAGCCAGGGGAGAACAATCACTATCCTGATGTACTTCCCTGTTTGAGGCGACAGAACAAGGACCCAGGCCCACAACAGCAGGGGCATGCTCCAGTTCTTCGCCTTCCTGACTCCAATTGGATCACTTTGTCCATACTCTCAGGGCCCACTAAGCCAACCCATGGGGAACCTTTCTCCTTACCTGCGGATCCCATCTGTGCAGCACCTAACCTTACTTTGCTCACAGATGTATCCCAGGAGCAGGATAGTACCACCATGACCAACACAGTGGTGTTGCCCACTCTACCCCCGGGGTGTGACACTTGTCCCCTCCCCAGGGATAACTCTGTCCACCCGGACAGCAAGCCACAGTGATTACTGACAGCTGCCAGGGATGAAAGCCAGGCCCCAGGCCTCTCAAAGCTCTCCAACCACTGTGGGTGTGGAGAGTGGGGGGCGGTAGCCCCAGGTGCTGGGCACCCTTTAACCACTCTCCCTTCCACCAGGTCAGGGATGACAGCCTGAACCTGGTCCTCCCCTCTGGGGCTCTGTACCCTTCCTCCTGGAGCGGTACCCCCAGAGTCCAACATGGTCAGGGTGCTTACAGAAGTCGCCCTGTACCATTCCTCCACCAGTGCAGGGCTGTTAACCTGCAACTGGCCCTCCAACCTGGGGCCTATACCTTCAGGTTGGACTAGGGCCCGGGGTGAGGCTTCCCTCCCCCTGCCCTCCCTTCTGGGGTCCAGCACCCTCCAACTAGGAGTGGCCTCCTCAGAAGACAACATGGTAGGGGCACTGTTATCAGTAGCCCCTCCCTCCAGGTCCGGGGGGACACCCTGAACCTGGTCTTCCAGCCCAGGGTCTGTACCCTCAGACTGGATCACTGCCTGGCAAACCAGGACTTCCTGGGGGGCACACCTACCCCCCACCAGGTCAGAGTTTAACCTCTGCACCTGACCATTCAACTCAGAGTCACCACCCTGAAGTTGAACAATTGCCTGGCACGCCAGGACTTCCTGGAGGGCACACTGACCCTCCACCAGGTCAGAGTTTAACCTCTGAACTTGGCCATTCAACTCAGAGTCACCACCCTGAAGTTGAACAATTGCCTGGCACGCCAGGACTTCCTGGAGGGCACACTGACCCTCCACCAGGTCAGAGTTTAACCTCTGGACCTGGTTCTCCAACCTAGGGTCACCACCCTGAGGTTGGGCAACTGCCTGGCACGCCAGGGCTTTCTGGGGGGCACATCTACCCCCCACCAGGTCAGAGTTTAACCTCTGAACCCGGTTATCCAACCCAGAGTCAGCACCCTGAGGTTGGACAACTGCCTGGTACACCAGGACTTCCAGGGAGGCACACCTACCTCCCACCAGGTCAGAGTTTAACCTCTGAGCCTGGTGCCCCAACCCAGGGTCACCACCCTGAGGTTGGGCAATTGCCTGGCACGCCAGGACTTCCTGGGGGGCACACCTACCCCCTACCAGGTCAGAGTTTAACCTCTGAACCTGGTCATCCAACCCAGAGTCAACACCCTGAGGTTGGACAATTGCCTGGCACAGCAGGACTTCTTGGGAGGCACACCTACCTCCCACCAGGTCAGAGTTTAACCTCTGAACCTGGGTATCCAACCCAGAGTCACCACCCTGAGGTTGGCCAACTGCCTGGCACACCAGGACTTTCTGGGAGGCACGCCTACCTCCCACCAGGTCAGAGGTTAACCTCTGAACCTGGTTCTCCAACCTAGGGTCACCACCCTGAGGTTGAACAATTGCCTGGCACGCCAGGACTTTCTGGGGGGCACACCTACCCCCCACCAGGTCAGAGTTTATCCCCTGAACCTGGTTAGCCAATCCAGAGTCACCACCCTGAAGTTGAACCATTGCCTGGCAGGCCAGGACTTCCAGGGAGGCACACCTACCTCCCACCAGGTTAGAGTTTAACCTCTGAGCCTGGTTCCCCAACCCAGGGTCACCACCCTGAGGTTGGGCAATTGCCTGGCACGCCAGGACTTTCTGGGGGGCACACCCACCCCCCACCAGGTCAGAGTTTAACCTCTGAACCTGGTCATCCAACCCAGAGTCAACACCCTGAGGTTGGACAATTGCCTGGCACAGCAGGACTTCTTGGGAGGCACATCTACCTCCCACCAGGTCAGAGTTTAACCTCTGAACCTGGGTATCCAACATAGAGTCACCACCCTGAGGTTGAATCTTTGCCTGGCATGCCAGGACTTCCTGGGGGGCACTCTCACCCCCCACAAGGGACATACCGTCCCCAAGGGTCACACAAGAGTCTGGTTGGCGCAGGTCTCCCGACCTCTGCCCATCCGACAGAGTCTGGGTTTCCCCCAAACTAGAAACGGTTTCACCTGGGTCATTCCTGGGGGGCTCTGCTCTCAGAGCTGTCCCCTGACTCTCAAGGTCCTCCACTGGGGTCTGCAACCCCCTCTCAACCCTATGTCTGGACTTCTGCAACCCCTCACTAGGAGGGGTACTGCCAGACACCAGAACTGTTGGGATGCTGGCTACAGTCACCCCCCCAAGTTCTTCTGACACTGCGGGGCTTCCCTCAAAAGATGGCCCTACGGTACAGGCTAGGCTTCCCTCCTGGTGTTCCCTCATGGAACCCTCTAGGACCTGGGACCTACCTGGGACACTACAATCCTTTCCCACCTCACTCGGTTGGGAACCACCTAGACCACTCCCTTCAGGAGCACCCCCAAATGCCTCTTCAGACTCTCTGGTACTCACCCAGAAGTCTGCCTCCATTGTAAGTTCCCTGGGGTCAGAGAACTCACACTCCACCTGGTGTTGGTGTAGCTCTGGAAAATAAGGACCAGACATATGCTCTCCAGCAATTACATCATTCTGCCCTTCACATGTATTAACCACAGTACCCTTCACCCAACCACCCAGTAACTCAACCTTGGAAAAGCACTCTACTTCACCCTCCTGAGACTGGTGAGACAGTATCTGTCTGTCCCTGACACTCAACCCATACTCTTCTGGGATGTCTCTACACTCTATATCCAGGACGTCCACCAGGGGGGAACCCTTTTCTCTGTCACTCTCTGCTAGAGTCAGTAAAGTGTCCCTCCCCCCAGTAGGAATATGACTCCCTGTGCCAGTTCCCCAATCCTTCTCAGGGACCCTGTGCATAACGGGAACTACCTCATACCCTTGAACTGCCTGGGGTGTGTCAACTCCCTTCTTCAAGTTGGGCACCACATCTCTGGGCTTGTGCCCTTCTTCAGCAGTACTAGATGCAAGATTTTTGCTGCCACCATCTGAACTGGACTCAGCCCTTCCGGCCTCCAGTTTCAGCTCTTTACAGCTCAGCTCTTGAGCTGCAATCTTTTCTTCCTCCAGGGCTAAGAGACTCGCTGCCTCAGCCCTTTCAAGAAACTCATCTAGTTCTTCCACCCACCGCTCTCGAGCTCGGAGCCATTCTGCTCTCACTGGATCTCTTTCCTCATCTGAGTAGTCATCCTCCTCATTTGAGTAGTCCCCCTCCTCATCTGAGGGGTATTTAGTCATTTGGTTTTTTTCTGCCTCTCTCTCTGCCCATCTTTCTTCCTCCCAGACTATGTAGGCATGTAGCATTTCCATCTTAGTAGATTTCCTTGATACAGGAAGGCCCCATTTTCTGCAAAGCCTCCTTAAGTCAGCCTTAGTGAGGTGGTCAGTAGGCACAAAGAGTGAGTAGGTAAGCAATCCCATTCTGATAAGATCTTACTAGCAAAAACCAAAATCCAAAGTCCCAAATATCAATAGTATATCCAGGAGGACATCAGAGACCCAAAAGCAAAAAAAGATGAAAAATCAAGTTGACCTTCAACTGTGGGTAGGTAGTGAAATACTTAGCTACTGTATGTCACTGCACAAACACAAGTCCTATCCTCACCGCTGATCACCAATGTTAGAAATGAAGTTTTTGGTTGGCAGTCAGGTTGCCCTCTGTCCAAGCAAGAACCCTCACTCTAGTCAGGGTAAGTCACACACAATCCAAAATCAGCCTGTGCTCACCCTCCGGTAGCTTGGCACGAGCAGTCAGGCTTAACTTAGAAGGCAATGTGTAAAGCATTTGTGCAATAAATCATACAACACCATAGCATAACACCACAAAAATACACCACACAGTATTTAGAAAAATATATAATATTTATCTGGGTATCTTCAGGTCAAAATGATCAAAGTTGCAATACGAATTTGTAAAGATATCACTGAAAAGTGATAGAAAGTGTCTTAAGTCTTTAGAATATAAACAAAGTCTCTTTCAAGCACAAGTACCTGGTTGGGAGTGGAAAAATCTCCTCAAAGGGCCACAAGGGAAGAGGTGCGTGGAAAAAGGGTGTGTGCGTCGATTTCTCCCCAGCACACACGGACTTGCGTCGTTATTTTCCACGCGGGGAAGTCGGCGTCGTTTTTCCGGCGCGTGGACAGTCTCTTTCTGTGGATCGCGGGGATTACCAGATGTCCCGGGTCTGTGCGTGGATTTTCCTGCTTGTTCTCCGGCTGCGCGTCGGTCTGCGGGGCTGCGCGTCGAAATTACGATCTCACGGCAGGCGTCGCGCCGATTTCTCCTCTAGACTTCGATCTGCGGGGCTGCGCGTTGAAATTACGATCTCACGGCAGGCGTCGCGTCAATTTCTCCTCTAGAGGTCGGGCGGCGTTGTCCTTGCGAGGCCGTGCGTCGGATCTTCGATCGTCCCCAGAGCGTCGCGTTGATCAGCGTCGGAGTGCGGGGTTTTTCTCGCCGCGAAACAAGCTGTGCGTCGAAATGTTCGGCGCACGGAGCGTCCAAGTAAAAGAGAGAAGTCTTTTTGGCCCAGAGACTTCAAGGAACAGGAGGCAAGCTCTATCCAAGCCCTTGGAGAGCACTTTCACAGCCAGACAAGAGTTCAGCAAGGCAGCAGGGCAACAGCAAGGCAGCAGTCCTTTGTAGAAAGCAGACAGGTGAGTCCTTTGAGCAGCCAGGCAGTTCTTCTTGGCAGGATGTAGTTTCGGGTTCAGGTTTCTTCTCCAGCAAGTGTCTGATGAGGTAGGGCAGAGGCCCTGTTTTATACAAAGTTGTGCCTTTGAAGTGGGGGTGACTTCAAAGAGTCTCTAAGAAATGCACCAAGCCCCCTTTCAGCTCAATCCTGTCTGCCAGAGTCCCAGTAGGGGGTGTAGCAGTCCTTTGTGTGAGGGCAGGCCCTCCACCCTCCCAGCCCAGGAAGACCCATTCAAAATGCAGATGTATGCAAGTGAGGCTGAGTACCCTGTGTTTGGGGTGTGTCTGAGTGAATGCACAAGGAGCTGTCAACTAAACCTAGCCAGACGTGGATTGAAGGGCACAACAAGTTTTTAGTGCAAAGAAATGCTCACTTTCTAAAAGTGGCATTTCTAGAATAGTAATATTAAATCCGACTTCACCAGTCAGCAGGATTTTATATTACCATTCTGGCCATACTAAATATGACCTTCCTGCTCCTTTCAGATCAGCAGCTGCCACTTCAACAATGTATGAGAGCAGCCCCAATGTTAGCCTATGAAGGGAGCAGGCCTCACAGTAGTGTGAAAACGAATTTAGGAGTTTTACACTACCAGGACATATAACCACATAAGTACATGTCCTGCCTTTTACCCACACAGCACCCTGCTCTAGGGGTTACCTAGGGCACACATTAGGGGTGACTTATGTATAGAAAAAGGGGGGTTCTAGGCTTTGCAAATACCTTTAAATGCCAAGTCGAAGTGGCAGTGAAACTGCACACACAGGCCTTGCAATGGCAGGCCTGAGACAAGGTTAAGGGGCTACTGAGGTGGGTGGCACAACCAGTGCTGCAGGCCCACTAGTAGCATTTAATCTACCTGCCCTAGGCACATGTAGTGCACTCTGCCAGGGACTTACAAGTAAATTAAATAGTCAATCATGGATAAACCAATCAGTAGTACAATTTACACAGAGAGCATATGCACTTTAGCACTGGTTAGCAGTGGTAAAGTGCCCAGAGGTCAAAAGCCAACAACAACAGGTCAGAAAAAATAGGAGGAAGGATGCAAAAAGTTTGGGGATGTCCCTGTCAAAAAGCCAGGTCCAACACTCTGTCTCCCAGGAGTGCTGTGGCACTCCTTGTCCCCTCCATTAGGGTTGTATGGGTGGTGGTGCTTGTTGGGGGACATAGACATGTCTGTTACATATGCATGAGGGTTTGAGGTATACTGAACAGTGCAATTTTGTGCTGGTGTGCCTTTCAATGGCCTTCCAGGGTGCCTTTGTGATGTGGTCATTGCATTTAGTGGCTGGCAGTGGTGGGTTAGATTGTGGTGGGGGTTATTATTCCATTGTGGGTACGTGCAGGGGTGGGTGGCTGTGCACAGCGGGAGTCATGTGGGCCTGGTAGTGAGTTGTGGGTGATGCAGGGTGGTGGATGTGGTGGGTAATGGCTGGGTGGGGTGTGGGTCTAGGTGGGTGTGGGTTGGGTGGGGTGGTGCATGCATTACAGGTATGGTGTATATGGGGTAATTGTAGATAACTTACCTGAGTCCATTCCTCTAGTGAGTCCATTGAGTCCCTCTGGGTGCAGGATGGCGAGTACCTTCTCCTCCCAGTCAGTGTAGTCGGGTGGTGTTGGTGGCAGTCCTCTCCCAGTCTTCTGCACTGCGATGTGGTTCCTGGATGCCATGGCCCTGACCTTCCCCCGCAGGTCGTTCCATCTCTTGCAGATGTCGTCCCTAGTGCGTGGATGGTGTCCCACTGCATTCGCCCTGTTGACAATGGTCTGCCACAGCTCCATTTTCCGCGCAATCTGTGTGTGCTGCACCTCAGACCCGAATATTTGTGGCTCCACCTTTAGGATCTCGTCCACCATGGTCCTTAGCTCCCTTTTGGTGAAGCGTGGATTTTTTGGAGGGGACATGGTGAGGGTGCTGGATGGCGTTGGGACTGGGGATGAGGTTTGGGTGCCTCTGTGTGGGTCGCTATGCGTGTCCTGTCTGCTGGCGTTCTCTGTCTGGCTCTGGTGCCCTCCGTCTTCTGGTCCTGGTTTCGTTGCAAGGGATTGTGGGGTGTGTCTGGGGGTGTTTTATGGTGTTCTGGATGTGTGTCAGGTGTGTGGGTGCTAGGCCTAGCCAATGTGTGCACTGGTTGCTGTTGGGCCCACTTGCCGCCCGTGGCGGTTGCAGCCGCCAATGGTCGTCTGGGCTCCACTGTCCGCTGAGGTGATTTGTGCATCAATATTTGGAGGGTGGGATGTAGGTGTGCTTTGCAGTGGCGGGGTGGGGTGGGCCGGGAATCCAGCTGACATGGTCCTGGTGGGGAGTGGTGGTCTGGGAATTTTTGGCAGGGTTGGGTTTTTCTATCATTATATGGCGGGTTCCCATTTGCCGCCGCCGACGGGATTCTGTTCACCGCCGCCACAGCGGTCGGCAGTCTTTCCTGCCATGTTCATAATGACCGCCTAAGAATGGGCCAACTCAATCATTTGTTTGAGCCATCTGCTGATAGACAAGGAAGAGGCTTTGTCTCCTATAGAGGAGGCCCCAAAAGATGCAAACAAAGAATCAGACTTCCCGAAAGACCGGGTCCAAATCAAATAGAGCTGTAAATCCCACTTCACATCCAGCAAAGACCAATCCAAATCCCTGTCCCCTGCAGATGTAGCCACCAAGGCAGGCAAAACCACCTTGGGAACAAAAGCGGAATTCGGACGCAACACCACCCTATCTTCCAAAAAATACAGGAAGGGTACTCGAGCCATAAGCACCTCACCCCAGCTCACCAATGCATCTGGCAGAAGTGACAGCCACCAAGAAAACCACCTTGAATGTTACAAATACAATGTCAGATAATTCCATAGTCTCAAAAGGGGCAGACAACAGAGTCTTCAGAACCAACAGCAAATCCCAAAAAGGATAAAGAGGTTTCAGTGCAGGATGGGTAAGAGAAAAACTACTTAGCAAACAAGTCACCAAATCATCCACATCCTACAGATTCCCCTAAGGAGATTGGAACGCTACTATACCCACCATTGGGCCCGCAAGGTATACACTGATAAATGCTTCTCAAAGCCCTCCCACAAGAACTGCAGCACATCTGGGAGGGAATATTCCAAAGGCGACTGCCCAACAGGCTTGCACCGGCTCCGTGAGTTACCCCAGTGTCTGCCATAGGATTTTCATGTTGCAGGCTTCCAGGATTGCTGAATGGCCACAGCTAAATGGTGAGGGAGGCTCTTGTGTTGCATCCCCCTCCTCTCAATTTCCAGACTGGCACCAGAAGTCATAGGAGATCCAGAGATGGCACTGACCATAGAGGAGAAAGGAAGCAAGGAATCATTTATGGACCCTCAACTACCATCTATTGAGGGTGGGGAACCAAGATTGCTAGGGCCAAAGAGAAACCACTAGGATCACCACCCCAGAATCCTCCATCAACAGAGCCAGAAACCTGGGAATGAGAGCAACGTGTGAGAAGCATACAAACAACAGACAGTCTGGCCAAGAAACCGTATGAGCATCCCCCCCCCCCCCCCAGTCTCCATCCTGTTGAGTACGAGCACAAAACCATGGGTACCTGCACATTGAGCCAGGAAGCAAATAGGTCCAGGAAAGGAAAACCAAACTTCCTGCACACTTGAAGAAACACTTCCCAAGAGAAAGAGAGTTTCTGAGAGGGATGAAATAACCAACTGAGAGCATCCGCCACCCCATTGTCCATCCCCTCACATGAACTGCCACAAGAAATTGAAGATGCTTCTCCCCTCATTAGAAAAGGCAGGGCCACAGCATTGAGGGATCAAATACCCCCCTGGTTGTTGAGATATTTCACAGTTGCCTGGTTGTCTGAGCGCACCACCAAATTGCGCCCTCACAGAAGATAATGAAAAGCCATGAAAGGTGGAAGACTGCCATCAGTTCTCTCTAACTGAATGAGAATTTCCCCTCCTGAAGAGACCACCAAGCATACAGAGACCTGTCCCCCAGGGTTGCCCCTCCCCCCCCAACTAAAGGCACTGGCATCGACCTTCAGGACCAGTGTAGGATCTGGCTGCAAGGGAACACCCCTGGAAAGATTGTACCCCACTGTCCACACTCCCAATTCTGGAATCACTGCTGGAGACACTGGAACCAACAACTCAAAGTCTCTGGAGGGTGGATCCAAAAAAGACAGAAGATGAAGTCACAAATGCCTGAGGTGAAACTAAGCCTAAGACACCATGAACAATGCTGCCGCCCTGAACCCTAACAGGCAAAGCCACCTGCAGACCGGCACAGAAAACAGTCCCATTACCTCCTGAACCAAGGATATCAAAACCACAGGATTGGGAACTGGAAGGAAGACCCTGTTGAAGTCGGTACGAAACCAAGCTCCAATAAAGGTCAGATTCTGAACCAGCTGGCACTTCTCCCAGTTTATCAGAAATACATGAGCTTTGAGAGCAGCACACACCACCTGGAGGCCCTGAAGAACACGCTCCCTTGATGGGGAGTGAACCAGCCAGTCATCCAGATAAGAGTACAGGTGGATCCCCCGGAGATGGAGAGAGGCAACCAAAGGGGCAACCTTGGTAAACACCGTCGGAGCAGATTAGAGGCTGAACAGCAGAACTCTGAACTAATAAAGAGTACCCTAGACACAGAATCTCAGAAACTGTTGGGAAAATAGATGGACTGGGTCATGTTAGTATGCATCCTGCAGATCCAGAGTGTACATCAGATGACCCTTGACCACCAACGAGATAATCTGCTGCAAAGTCTCCATTTTGAAAGGGGTCATGACACACAGACTTGTTCAGGGCTTTCAAGTCCAAAACCAGCCGGATGCCCCCGGTCGACTTTGAGACCAGGAAGATGATGGAGTAAAACCCCATGCCCCTCTCCAAGGGAGGAACATCCAGAATGGTCCACTTCTGGAGAAGAGAGAGAATCCCTTGGGCAAAAGCATCCTGCTTCACAAGGTTGGAGGGCCAAGGAGTCGGTTGCACCCCAAAGGAGGAGGTACCTCTCCAAACTTGATCCTGTAGCAGTGGTGCAAAATGTCCAAGACCCAAGCGTCTGAAGGAGACTTCCGCAAGGCCAGGAGGAAAAACTGCAGGTGACTCCCTACTATGTAGTCCTGAATGTCCATATGGTCAGGAGCAAGTCTTCTGAGGGGGAGACTTGGGTGTTCTCTCACAACCTCGTCCAGCCGGAAACGTCCCCCAGGACTGGATAAACTGCCTCGGCGATAGTTGGCACAAAAGGGATTTGTGTTTAGAAGGCTGCCTGCCACAAGAAATTTATATCAGAGAGGAGGAATGTTTCTTTTCTTTGAAGTTTGTGAACCTTCTCCTCGAGCTTGGCACCAAACAACATAGACCCCTGGAAAAGCATCCAGACCACTGAAAACTTCTGGGTTGCATCTGTTTTCCATGCTTTCAAAAGCAGATTACGCCAAGCCGCCACACAAGCTCCACCAGAGAGTGCCAAGGTCGTCACAACATCAAAGGACACATCAGACAGGAATTCCACTTGACTTTTGATATGCTCCAGCACCCACAACAGTTCAAGGACACACCCGGAGCCCTATGTATCATCTTCTTATCTGAAATGAGCAACTGCGCCACATACGTGCCATAGATACCAGCTCTAAGAGCCAGATGGGCTCCCGAATACACCTTTTTGAGGGTGACATCCACTTTGTCTACAGGATGCTTGATGACTGTATCCTCAGCCAACAATGTCCTAACCAACAAACTGGCCACAAAGGAAATTATGAGAATGGAGTCCAACATGTCCTTTTGCATATCATGTAATGGGTACAACTTGGCCATAAAGCAGTGAATCAGAATTGTATCCGAATCAATCCAGTCCCACTTGAGAACTTCCTGTATACAAGTGTGCACTAGTATATCAATTTGCGTTGTACTCTGACATCTCCTTATCTGGAAACCACATGTTAGCTTTAATATGTTATGAGTGGGTGAGGAATGGCGGGACCTGGGGTAGTGCCTGATTACAATTAGTACATTAATTCTTCTTCTTTGATCTCTTGAAATCAGTGAGCTAAGTCTTAGCAGGCCAAATTTTATGAAGATCTGTCCATGGAAAAAAGTTAAAGCAGGCAAGGGGTGAAAAAATAGTATTTTCCAATTTTAGCTGCTGTATCAAAATGTTTTTCTCATCTACACCCCAAGAGCTAAACCCAGTTACACCAAATATAGCACAACATTTTATTTTTCCTACATCGAGAAACTTGTGAGTTGGCTTCCACTCATGAGTTTTGCACTATGGAATTAAATTGTACACCGCCATGGGCGTCCAACTCCAAAGGTGTCCGACCCAAATGCAGTGGTGATTGGACAATGAGTTTTACAGTGTGTTGTGTATGTTCCAAAACATAACTGATTATTTTCTGTGATTTTGCACATTTTATCCTCAAAATTACCTCACATTTTAACTTTTTTTTTGTTTTTCAATTAAAAAAACGTTAACGCTTAGATGTGGTTTAGTGAAATTAACATGTTTTTTTTTTAAAAGCCCTGAAAGTTGTTGCCAGTTATGGAATGCAATGCACAAACTATACCTTAACTCACACCTGAAAATAACAAATTTGGTGAAATGGTACCAATTTCTTAACACAGCATTGAAGACATGTTTGCAAATTTCTGAAAATTCACAAAATCACCATTTGCCAAGTGCAGTTTTACCATTTTTCAAGAAGTGTTTCCAAGCCTCTGTAATAATATTTAATCCCTTCAAGTGCTCTACAACAGTATTCGTTGCCTTCTTATCTTTCTGTGCATTTTGTTTCCACTGCATAGCATTCTTGAATGTTGGAAAATGTGGATGTTTCAAAATGGCAGAAAACAATTATTGAAGTCATTCATCAACCAATCAAATTTGTAAAAATTTCAAACTGACAGAACTTGCAGACTTCTAACTCGCAAATTAAATAGCTGAGATATTCAATGCCCATTGGCTCATTTCTTTTCAACTGTATTTTATTAGTTCTCACAAATGGGTATATGTAACACCATTCTTGCCCTTAGCATAATGAAGAAAGCATTCCTCCCCCACCTATCCATTAAATAGGTGGGTACAAAGAATAATATTCATATATTCAATGCAACACACTTAACTTTTGCTATCAAATAATAAAAGATCATACGGTATTATCAGAACAGCTTGTCCACTTATTAGTCAGCTAATTTCAGTGATGTAAGAGACCTCGGACAGCTCAGTGATTGCACGCCTCTTGATAGATATTCCAACCAGTGGGCGCCGTATTTGTTCAAACATTTACATGCTATTCTCCAGTTCGTGTTAGTGAGATAATTCAGTTCCTTGGGTCTTAAATTCATGGAGAGTGTGGCAAGGTCAGGTTGTATGGGGTATTCAAATACCCCCTCACATGACTTAAAATCTTCCAGAAGATCTTCAGCACAGGACAGACCTACCTCTTGCTCATCCCTCCAATGCAACCCTCTCATAGTGGAGTACATCGGTTTCAGTTTCAGTTGTTGTGATGTGCCAGTGGAACCAAGCTACACCTAACTGAAAAGCCCCAATCAGAGCAAAACTGGTCTTGGGTTGCTTGTGTTCCAGTTCAAATAAGACCTAGCATGGTGGTTCAGGCTGGACTATTCTGCATCCACCAACATCAAATATATACTCTACCTCACCAAAAGGCTTAATTTTAAGTTAAAAAAAAATGTTTTCTCACTGAGTAAGAGGACTAACCACTGTCTGTCTGTTTCCTGGATGCACAACCCAATGCTGCAGCTGAAAATACACCAATCGGTCTGTTTCTCAAAGCTTGAAATCCCTCTTGCAATGGTCACACAAATTTATCTCAGTTCCCTGAAATATGTTACAGAGCATTCAGCAGCCCCCCTCCGGCCACCTCCAAGATGCATCACCAGTCTTCCCTGGGGTAATATAACATCCAGATTGCACCACAAGTGTGTTTAGGGAGATAGGAAAGAAGATAAACCCCATTGCGTCACAACCAACTCCCATATTTCCAAAGTCGGACATATTATTTCTGTGAAGTAACAAACGGGGAGTCTGGCATTCCTGGGAAGCCAGAGTTTCGCCCAAGGTGACTGGCCCATTATGGCCTCACCCATGTGTATCCAGTGTATCTCCAGCTCATGAATATACCACTCAAATAGTAACCTAAGATGTGCGGCTTTATAGTAACATTCTCCATAATGTTTTCACTTTTTCTCACATCTCTTTGGGCTTTTCGGGTCTTTCTGCTTTCTTAGATAATGTCCAGGGGCTCTCTCTTGCCAGGCCAATAATCTCCTGGTCGTTTTCAAATATTCTGACCCCATGAGTGCTGGAGTCCAAATGGAGCCATTGAGCAAATAGGAAAGTCAATTTACTCCTGATTTGTCTCCTTCGTAGATCCGCCGTTATGAGCATATTAGCAGACATCATTTATTTGGGTGCTTTGCAAGATATCCTGAAACAGATCGAGATTTTGTTTGTGTAAGTGAGAGTATCATGCTTTCAGGCTTCACTCACTATTCCATCTTTGAGTTGTAAAAATCCCAGTTTTTCAATGATGTCTCTGGGTCGAGCCCACTGTGCCTTCCTGGGGACCTCACTCTATGGGATCATATGATAGGGACTTCAAATGACGAATCGTCCATCAGAACGAAACGGAAGAGGCTTTGGTAGTACTGGGCCGCATTTATCCATTCCTCTTTTTCCTATACATTGTGTATTCGTATATTGTCTCTACAGGAACAATCTTCCAAATCGAACACGTGTCCTATAATTATCTTATCTATTCCTCCAGCTTGGTCTGCAGGTCTTGTGATTTGTTCAGCTCTTGTCTCATTGTTCCTATATAGTCCTCATTAGTAGCGACTTGGTCCCCCATCACCTGAATCTCCTTGATCATGCTCGATAGAGCTGATGCAATGCTCGCTTCCAGTGCTTGCATTTGAGTGGTGACCATGTTAGAAATCTTATTGTTTTGCACCTCTACACATGTCTACAGGTCTTCTTTTGTTATGAGAGAGAAGGATTCCCCTCTTTTGGACACCATTACTGCAACTGGTACTGCCTGGATATGCTTCCCTGAGGAAGTACTAATGGGTCACCCAACAGTCGAGATGCCACTGTGATTCAGAAGAGGAAAGTTGGCAGAGACTGGGGATTAAAATTCACTGCCTACCATAGGTCACCTTCTTGTCCAGGAACCCATCATGCCATGGTTCCAGTGCAGGTTTCCCTGTTACTCAAGCCCAGCCCCAGTTTCATATGCATGTATCTCTGGCAGGCACCAATATGGATACCGTGCTGCAGATGCACACTCCAATTACCCCCAGGATATTTCGCTGCAGAGCACTTGATCTCTCCTCCAGTGACACTCCTCTGTCTTCCCGCCTGCTTGTGCCATAGTGTCCAGAGGTCTGTGCATCATTTTTGTAAACATGGCAGGTTGATGGGGCCAATAAAGGTGACCCACTGGAGGAGCTCACTGGCGAGACACTATGCGTCCGCCCACAGACCATGCCAGGCTCATTTCTCTAATTCTAATATGTAAAAACTATTAAATGAATTTACACCAAAACATTTTCTTTCGTCTTTGTGGAGCCTAATGTGCTTCACGTTCTTTGAACATACTGATTTGTTGACCAGCCTCAGTTGTGAACTTCCTTTGATCCGATAGCTCTTTATGGACCCATACAGTCCCACAAGGAATCTCTGAAACTTGGCTCTTTTTAGGTAATGGAAAACAGTTCTTTTTTACATTTTAATCTGCCTAATTTATCTCTCCATTGAGTGCACGCTTTAAAGATGCAGCAGAGGGGGTAGAATGAGGAGACATTAGGAGCACAAAGAAAGAATGAATTCAGAATGCTGCCAGCAGCAGGGAGTGGAGGAATCAAACCTCGGGGAGGCAAGAAATAAACAGTGTCCGAGCAACGTTGTAATGGACCTTTATTTGAGCAAGTATAATGGGCCCCATCTCTTGCTTTGATAAAAGAAAGCAGCTTAAGTGGTGGTGCATCGGGCGCCTCACAACCCTGGGACTCGATGCCACTGCACCTACTGCACTATTGCGAGCTATAGCCCCGAATGTAGACATAAACCAGATTCTCAACTTGTAGCTAAGCCCTCCGTTAATAAGCAACAGAGGTGCTAGCCGTTCACCTCCTTTGTCCCATATGCTCCTGCAGGAGGATTGTCACAATATCTTTTAAACAGACAAACTGAAAACCTTTTCTACAGTCCATTAGTATGGTTTGAAGGGCCAGATGGAGCAAAATAACATTTTGCGACTTGCAAATTGCGAGTACTAGCGACTCGCAATTTGCAACTCGCAAAATGTTATGCAGAAAGGTGTCTCAGACACCTTCTGCGACTCGCTATGGGGTCGCAAAGACCCACCTCATGAATATTAATGAGGTGGGTCGCAGTTTGCGACCCCATAGCGAGTCTAGGCACTCACAGGGATGGTGGCCTGCTGGAGACAGCAGACCACCATGTCCGGGACTGCTTTTTGAATAAAGCTGTTTTTTTTTTTTCTTTTTGCAGCCCGTTTTCCTTAAAGAAAAACGAGCTGCAAAAAGAAAAAATTCCGAAACCATTTGGTTTCGGTTTTTTCAGAGTAGGCAGTGGTCCATAGGACCACTGCCTGCTCTGAAAAAATATTTTTATTGGCATTCACAAAGGGGAAGGGGTTCCCCTTTGTGAATGAGTTACCATCCACTTCAAGTGGATGGTAACTGCGAGTTGGTTTGCGACCGCATTCGCGGTCCCAAAGCAACTCTGCATGGCAATACGGTCGCAAATAGGAAGGGAAAACCCCTTCCTATTTGCGAGTCGCAGCCTCAAATTGCGAGTCGGTACCGACTCACAATTTGCGGTTGTGCATCGCGTAAGGCCTTTTGCACCTCGAAAACTGCGTTTTTCGCAGTTTGCGAGGCGCAAAAGGCTTGCTACATCTGGCCCGAAATGCTTTTGTCATTTTTATGCTCAACGAATGTTGAGGGCACTCAAAGCTTGTCGCCAAGGCTCACTCATGACAAGAACCTCCTAGTCACAAACCCCTGTTTTGGAACCAGGGACATAGTTGCCATTAATTCAACAGATGCAGTCACACCAGGGCACAGAAGCTCGAGGAGTGCACTGAGCCCTAAACATTGCTATATCTTGTTATTGAAACAGCAGCCAGAGGGCCCATTTCCTTCCCTGTACTGTGGTTCATGACGCACTGGCTATGGAATTGTTTGGAGCCTTGCTGGATCACACGCAGGGAGACCCATCAAGGCTACTTTCTGTTGTATATACGCCGCTGAAGGGCTAATTAATCAGATTAGGGAAGCCAGCAATGTGACAACATGATCCTTGTCCGGAGTACATCTCTCTGTGCACTTCTGCCCAATCCTCCTCTTGTTTACCTTGTGAGCTGAAAGCACAACAGCTTGAAGCACCACATAAGCCCAATGGAGACTGCTAGCACTGCACAGGTCTTTACGAGACAGACGCTGACAGAGGATACTTACACGGGCTCCCCACTGTTGTCATAAGAAACACCTTCAGTCTCCTAGGTGTGAAGAGTTCTGTTCATGTAGGAGGAGGCTGAGCATCGCGGCTGGTCATCCCTGTAGCACAAAGAATAGGTTGAGAGTCGCAAACGGTTTTTCCAAGAGCCAGTCAAATGTCACGGATGGTCATTGCTGCTGTTGGTGGCCGTCACAGGCTCTTGTTGCTATAGTGTGAAGTGCATGTATTGCATTCCGGTCACACAGACTATAATGAAGAGCAGGGTTTACCAAAGCTTCGAGTTGATAGTCCTCTTGGGTGGCATAGTTTTGGAGTGAACAGTCTTGTTTGTGGTCGTGAGGAGCCCAAACTTCAGGATTTTCACCTTTTCTTTAGGAGGAGCCAATCACAGATGGCATACAACTGTCCAGGAGCTGGGGAGACATGGACTCACCTAAGCAGAGGCCAGCAGGACTCTGGTAAGTCCAGTTGCAGCAGCTCTGCCCAGTAGTTGCAGTAAGGCCTCTGAAGATTGTTGTGTCTCTTTAGCTCAGACAGGAGGCCAGCCAACTGACCTTTAGAGTCACTCTGGTTTACCTGGGATGAAGGCAAGCAGGCCATTTTCAGACAGCAAGGCAGTCCTTCAAGCAGCTGGGCAATCCCATGGAAGCAGGGCAGTCCTGCTTCTGTAACTTCCACAAGTCCATTAGTGTTCTGATGAGTGGTTCTGAAGGTCCATTAGTTAAACCTTGTGCTAGTGTTTATTTTGGGCCACACCATGTCCTACCCCCACATCTGATTTGGGAAGTTCTTCCTTTCTGTGTGCAGGAGGTAAAGCCCTTTGAAGTGCAAGTGTGGCTGGGCAGCCCCTCCTAAGTCATCCTGCCAAGATGGAAGATTCAGTCCATACCTAAGCTCCATTTATGTTACTGCCTGGCAATACACAAACCCCAACAGCAGAGCAGAACCATTTAGAGTCATTTGACGTAGGACACTGGTAGAAAACACAGGCGATTGGGACATGAAAATGCCAACTTTCTAAATTTGACATTTGTCAAAATTGTAACTTAAAATCTGACTTAATCTTTAAAGAAGATTTTAAATTAGAACTCAATTGAGTGTAAACAATGTCTCTCTATCTGCTCCCAATTAAAAGTTAGCTCTTATTAAATGTAATTAAATGTAATAAGGTAGTCCAGTGCTAATCAATAGCCAAGATGGGCATTACATTAATGAAAAATGACTAGGTGTTTTTTACTGCCAGGGCATGTAAAATTCAAGTGCATACGCCTTATTTGTTAAATACAATGTGCCTTGTCATTTGGACCTCTAGGGCCTGCTTTCGGGGTGGCTTATATGTTGTAAAAAGGAAGCTTTAGACCTGGCAGGAGGATTATCTTGCTAGGTTGAAATGGCAGTTTAAAATGCACTACAAGCTGCAGTGGCAGGCCTGAGAAATGTTTTTAAAAGTCACTTTAATGGGTGGCCTCATGAGTTCTGCAAGATCACTAGTAGTATATAATTTACAGGACCTATTCACATGTAGTATCATTTACTAGGGGCTTACAAGTAAATTAAATGTACCAATCAGATAGATGCCAATTGTACCATGTTTAAGAGGATAGCACAAGCACGTTAGCACTGGTTAGCAGTGGTAAAGTGCACAGTGTTCTATAACCACCAAAAATGAATTCAGTGAAAAGGAGGAGTGAAGACAAAAGCTTTAGAGGTAACCCTGTAGGCAGGGCCAAGTCCAACAGAGTAAATTCAGGAATTTTGCAAACCACGCCAAGGATGTCAACATTATATTGTTTTTTCTCCAAGAAGACCCATACAGAGGTACTCTGGAGATTTCATATATGACATTGGCATTTAAAGACAAGGTTGAGGCAGTGCCAAATATATGTAGTTAACATTTCATTGGTCTGCTGTTCACCAAGCAGGGGCAACTCCTCCCTTAGGGCGGAGGAGCGTTGCCCCCACCCTCCTCCCCCCCTCGCCAGGAGCGGCAGCTGCAAAACCTTTAAAAGAAAATAATAATAAACTTTGTTTATTATTGTTTTCTTTTAAAGTGGCGGGCCACAGGGATGACGAGCAGTGAGGGGAAGTGCAAAGCACTCCCCCTCACTGTGCTTGTATGTCTGGCCTGCACAGGCTTCCAGTCTGCCTGGGAGCGCCCTGGCTGGGTGCTCCCACCGTCAGGATTGGCCACGAAGTAGGCTGGGAGCCTGTGCCTGCCTGCAGCAGAGGAGCGACATGACGGCAGAGAAGGTACTTAAAAAAAAAAAAAAAATTATACATCATTTTTATTCCCCCCTTGCGCGCCACCCCGCCCCTTCCGCGCCCCGCAAGCCACTCCTATCACCAAGTAAGGCAGGACTATTAAGGGTGGAACGTGGAGGAAAGCACAGAGGTCAGAAGAATTGCACGCAAAGCTAGAGGGGTTTCTGCTTTGTCTAACAATGTGAAACCATATATTATGACTGTGAATAAATTATTCTGAGTCAAATAACTGTTTTCTTTCAGCCAAACAACCTTGATTGCAAATGCATTGTGTCCAGCGCCACTGATGAAAGAAAACACTATCAATGATATTTAATGTAATCTTGTGGGTGGAAGATGAGGGATGTCAGTTACAGCTCAACTTAATGTCTAACATTAAAACATGTGAAGATACATTGTGCCCCCTGGATAACCTATCAGTCCCAAGGAGTGGGTAGAAAACTTTACAATATCAATTTGACTATTTTACCAGCTGAAGTAGAATCACCCTTTAAGACCATCCCTTTGGATCAAGAAGTCTACGAGTTTATGACCCTGAACTCAAACAAGACAAAGATCATGGATAAGATAGCCCATAAAAAACTAAAAAGAATAAGCTAAAAAGATTGTCAGAATAGTAGGCAAAATATCTATAAGTAAAGCACGTGGTGCTAATATCTCCCCCATGGAAGGCCTTGCTCAATTGAGATATTGGAATTGAAAATACAAAGAAAAAGCATATAGTTGAAGCAGAATTTACTTTCAGCAAAATGAGAGATTGACATAGAAAATAATCTATTCACGCACCTTTAGAGAACGAAATACCAATGATTGCAAAGTGAGATATGAAGCATTCTCATCCTTTTTGAGGTAAAGAAGAACAGAGCAGAAAACTACTGATACAAAATGCAAGTGAACCTGGAGTAGGTGGGACAACTATATATGGAGACGAAGCTCCCTTGCTGAACCAAGTACCAGTGTTTTACCCTGCTGTTGCCCTGGTCCAGTATCTCATTGGCTTTGATGCTAGCTGGATCAAGCTGCAAGAGCAAAGTCATTTTGTGCCTGTGGGCTTGCACTATTTCTGTGGATCAGACAGAGGTCTGTCCTCTCTCATCATCAAGGCTTTCCCCCACTAAGTGAAGTTTTGCTCACCTGAAGCTTCAACAGCATCCAACCCCACTAACACAAAATCCAGGAGGTAGTTTACCTTTCTGGTGTCAGTTAACACATTCTTTGAACTCCAGAGCATTATTTCCATCTTTTGCTGGTTACCAGGTGCACTGGTAACCTGCTTTGTTTCTATTTTGTTTAAGGTGTGTGAAACATTATGTTCTCATGCAAGTAAAGTTACTGACTCCTGAGAAAAGTAATTTCATTGATGATTGTGATCTTCATTTGCAGACAGTCAGAAATAGACAGCAGAATGGAGTTACAGATATGGATCAGGACATAGTGCTTATATGAGATAAAAAGATAGACAGGAAGATATAAAGAAAGATAAATATACAACAGATGAATTACAAGGAAGAAATGGAGGTGGTAATTGGGTTTTTGGGTTTTTGGATGTTCAGTCCGATTTTGCACTTCTATTAATTCCAGCCTGACACTCATAATCAACTGTTTGCTCTATCTTTTAAGCAGTGAGTGAGAGTGAAATAATAACTCTACTCACAATCCCTAGTATAGGTTTCATAAGCTTGTCACAGTGGTAACATATTCTCTTAGTAAAGATAAAGACATTTCAGAAAAAGGCTTACTGTAAAGATATACTCATCCCTCCATTACACATAGCATGGTCAACTTTAATGTATGCTGCTGACTGGGAACAAAATAAATGAGAGACATTTGCTTACCCTTTATAATCCCAACTGTATCCTAGGTTAAATAAAAGTGTCAGTCTGCATCCACTAAATTTCTTAAACCTGCAGTGTGTAGTGTCTTTGATATCATGAGCACTAGGACCTTTGCGGTCCTGGGTGGACTCTAGACAGGAATTGGGCAATCTGATGAGAGGTTTTAAGGAGTGGTTATGAAAGTTATGTCACAATGCATGTACTATGCGTGATAGTATATTGGAGAATAAAGACGTCTTTACAGAGCTCCATGTGTGGTGTATTCATTTGCATGATCGAAGATGAGAAAGAGCTGCAACTGGGGACAAGGAGGGGGTACGTGCCCTGAAGACACAAATCTGCTCTCCCTGAGAGTTTACAAAGGTGTAGCAACCTGCTTGCGTGTGCCACGTGCACCCCAAATCAATGCATACTCGTCTGTGATTGGCATATGTGGAGTCAAAGCCCTGCTCCGGCCCATTCACAGCAATCAAAGAAGTTGTAGGCCCTTCAGAGGAGTACATTTGAAAAGCCCCCCAAAACCCACTGGGAAGTCTAAAAGAAGAGAAACTGCGGTGCGCCATAACTCAGAGCCATCATCAATACGAAGCAAGCGCTAAAGACAGTGACAACTAGGTACAGAAACAGAAACCTACTTACTGACACAAGTGAGTGAAGTGCTATATGACCTTGAAAATCGGATGAGACGACCAGGTCCAAGCAGTGGGTGTTGCGTGAAGAGATTACCGGTCCTGCATTGTGAGAAGAACACTACCTGAACAGCACGTGCTCTCAATGGCAACAGAAGGGAGCGCAAAGTATGATGTGGCTACATTCCTGAAGTCACCACCTTCGTTTGATACAGCAAAGAAACAGAACATTGGTGCCAGGTGGACTTCAGGGATTGAAATGTTCAATGACTTCAATGATGCGTTAGGTCACTGGTTCCCAACCTGTGGTCCGGAGACCCCTGGGGGTCCATAAAGTCTCCTCAGGGGGTCTGCGACTGCTTAGGAAATTAAATAATATTAACAGATTAGGTCCCCAGCTTTAAGTAATGACTCAGTGGGGGGGTCCCTGGATTCAAATTATGATTCAGTGGGGGTCCCCGGGTTCCAGTAGTGATAAAATGGAGGGCCACAGAAGTTGAAAGGTTGGGAACCACTGCGTTAGCAGATGAGGACGATGAGAAAACCATGAAATATTTGAAAAACCTTGCCAGTGATGGAGTCAAAATGGTGATAAAGAAAAAAGAAGCGTCGGATGCCAAGTTTAATCCGTTATCGAACGTCAACTATGAGAGGTGCATCTTCAAACAAGCCTGCACCAAGCTGGTGAAACGATGGATGAATTTGTTGAGAGAACTGATGCACTTCTCAAACACTGTAAGTTCTGTAAATTTAATGATGAATAAGCCAGGCATCTCAGAGACATTGATGGCTGCCTTTCAGATTCATTCAGAAAACGTATGTTGAGAGAGCTACTCACTTTAGAGAAACTGCTAATGGCTACAAGGGGAGAAGAACAAGCAGACGGACAAGCTGCTGCTACGGAAGCAGGAACAGTGCGTAAGGAATCAGCATTGATAAGGAAAAGCAAGGAAAAGCACAAAATAGAGGCACCCAAATCGACATCTCAAAAGAAGAAAAAGTTATGCTTTTTATGTGGGCATTCATTTTCCAATGAAGGCAAATGTCCAGCCATAGGACAGACATGCAAAGGCTACAAGAAAAAAAAACACTTCATACCGGCCTGTGAAGCGAAAGAGAAGCCAAATGTGTCACAGCGAGAAGACAATTTGGATGCCAGAAGGGTTCCAGAAGCATTCTCGCCACACACACAAGGCCAAAACGTAACATTAGTTATGAAAAGCAGAAACCAAGCACAGTCGATCATCATCAAATTCATTAGAAAACAACTCTTCCAAGCCATTATCAAGCATTAGCGAAGAAGGGGATGTGCATGGGTGATATCGACTAAAGAACAACATGCACACAAAGGAACTACATGATAGGATTAGCTGCTTGCAAAGAAGATCAAAAGTAAAAAAGGAATCACCAAACCCAGCAACAAAATTAATTTATACGCTGTGTGTAAGGAAATGCCTCCTTGGCATGGTTACTCCCTGACTTTTAGCGTTTTGCTGATGCCAGTTATAATTGAAAGTGTGCTGGGAGCCTGCTAACCAGGCCCCAGCACCAGTGTTTTTTCCCTAAACTGTACCTTTGCTTCCACAATTGCCACAGACCTGGCGCTCAAATAAGTCCCTTGTAAATGGTACCCCTGGTACCAAGGGTCCTGAAGCCAGTGAAGGTCTCTAAGGATGCAGCATGTCTTATTGCACCCTGGGGACCCCTCACTCAGCACATGCACACTGCCTCACAGCTTGTGTGTGCTGGTGGGGAAAAAAAGACTAAGTCGACATGGCACTCCCCTCAGAGTGCCATGCCAACCTCACACTGCCTGTGGCATAGGTAAGTCACCCCTCTAGCAGGCCTTACAGCCCTAAGGCAGGGTGCACTATCCCACAGGTGAAGGCATATGTGCATGTGCACTATGCCCCTACAGTGTCTAAGCAAAACCTTAGACATTGTAAGTGCAGGGTAGCCATAAAGAGTATATGGTCTGGGAGTTTGTCAAATACCAACTCCACAGTTCCATACCGGCTACAATGAAATCTTTGAAGTTTAGTATCAAACTTCTCAGCACAATAAATGCACATTGATGCCAGTGTGGAATTTATTGTAAAATACACCCTGAGGGCATCTTAGAGATGCCCCCTGAATACCAGTCCGTCTCCAAGTGCTAGGCTGACCAGTTCCTGCTAGCCTGCAACAACCAGACGAGTTGCTGGCCACATGGGGAGAGTGCCTTTGTCACTCTGTGGCCAGGAACAAAGCCTGTACTGGGTGGAGGTGCTTCTCACCTCCCCCTGCAGGAACTGTAACACCTGGCGGTGGGCTCACCCCTTTTGTTACAGAGCCCCAGGGCATCCCAGCTAGTGGAGATGCCCGCCCCTCCGGCCACTGCCTCCACTTTTAGCGGCAAGGCTGGAGGAGATAATGAGAAAAACAAGGAGGAGCCACCCACCAGTCAGGACAGCCGCTAAGGTGCCCTGAGCTGAGGTGACCCCTGCCTTTAGAAATCCTCCATCTTAAGTTTGGAGGATTCCCCCAATAGAATTAGGGATGTGCCTCCCTCCCCTCAGGGAGGAGGCACAAAAAGGGTGTAGCCACCCTCCAGGACAGCGGCCATTGGCTACTGCCCCCCAGACCTAAACACCCCCCTAAATTTAGTATTTAGGGGCACCCCAGAACCGAGGAAATAAGATTCCTGCAACCTGAACCAAGAAGAAGGACTGCTGACCTGAAAGCCCTGCAGAGACGCCCGAGACGACAACAGCTTTGGCCCCAGCCCTACCGGCCTGTCTCCTGACTCGAAGAAAACTGCAAGAGTGACGCATCCGACAGGGACCAGCGACCGCTGAAGCCTCCGAGGACTGCCCTGAACCAAAGGACCAAGAAACTCCCGTGAGCAGTGGCTCTGCTCAACAACAGCAACAACTTTGCAACTTTCTTGCAACTTTTAAAGACCTCACTCTTCCCGCCGGCAGCGTGAGACTTCACCCGCTGCACCCGACGCCCCCGGTTCGAGCTCCAGAGAACCAACACCACAGGGAGGACTCCCAGGCAACTGTGACCTCATGAGTAGCCCGAGACGACCCCCCTGAACCCCTACAGCGACTCATGCAGAGAGAATCCAGAGGCTCCCCCTGACCACGACTGCCTGTAACAAGGAACCTGACGCCTGGACCAAGCACTGCACCCGCAGCCCCCCGGACCAGAAGGAACCGAACCTCAGTGCAGGAGTGACCCCCAGGCGACCCTCTGCCTAGCCCAGTCGGTGGCTGGCCCGAGAATCCCCCCTGTGCCTGCCTGCACCGCTAGAGTGACCCCTGGGTCCCTCCATTGAATCCTATTCAAAACCCGACGCCTGCTTTGCACCCTGCACCCGGCCACCCCTGTTTCGCTGTGGATATGTTTTGTGTGCCTACTTGTGTCCCCCTCAGTGCTCTACAAAACCCCCCTGGTCTGCCCTCCGAGGTCGCGGGTACTTATCTGCTGGCAGAATGGAACCAAAGCACCCCTGTTCTTCATAGGTGCCTATGTGTTTTGGGCTCCTCTTTGACCTCTGCACCTGACCGGCCCTGTGCTGCTGGAGCAGTAACTTTGGGGTTGCCTTCAGCCCCCAACAGTGGGCTGCCTATGCCCAGGAACTGAGACTTGTAAGTGCCTTACTTACCTGATAAACTAACCATTACTTAACTCCCCCAGGAACTGTTGATTTTTGCAGTGTCCATTTTTAAAATAGCTTATTGCCATTTTTACTAAAGCTGTGTATGCTATTCCTCTACTTCAAAGTTCCTAACTCACCTGTGTGGAGTACCTTGCATTTTATGTATTTACATCAAATCTTGAACTTGTGGTTCTAAAAATAAATTAAGAAAATATATTTTTCTACATAAAAACTATTGGCCTTGAGTTAAGTATTTGAGTGTGTGTTCCTCGTTTATTGCTTTTGTGTGTACAACAAATGCTTAACACTACCCTCTGATAAGCCTACTGCTCGACCACACTACCACAAAATAGAGCAGTAGAATTATCTAATTGTGCCACTATCTTACCTCTAAGGGGAACCCTTGGACTCTGTGCACACTATCTCTTACTTTGACATAGTATATACAGACCCAACTTCCTACACTGTCCTAAAATGACATTAAAGATGAACGATCGAGACCCCTAACCTTTATTATAGGCAGTGGTGCATCGATTAACATCATGCCAGTAGAAAAGTTCAACAGCCTACCTCCTTTGTTACACCTTACTCCATCAAGCACAAAGGTATACACGTGGGCTGCTTCTAAACCGTTACAGAGTCAAGGGTCATTTAGAGCAACCTTACGACATAAAATGACCTCAGTGCAAGTGCCAATTTATGTCCTTCAGGGAACTTCAACTAGTGTATGCTTGCTTAGCTTTGCCACTGCTGCTGATCTCTCAACTACAACATCCATACTCAGGCTAAAATTGTGAGTCAGTTCCCGTCATTGTTTCATGGCTTAGGAAGACTCAGGAAGATGAAAGTGCAACTTTATGTTAATGAGGACATTTGCCCTGTTGCCCACAGCACAACAGGGTCACTTTTCACTTACAAGCAGCCATTGAGAAATAACCAAAAACAGTGTTAAAGCATGATATCTTAATGCTTTACCGGTCTAAGCCATGGATTTCGCCCATAGTTGTGGTGCCAATAAAGGACAGTGGAGGTGCAGTGCACATTTGTGTTGATATGCGCCAGGCCAACAAAGCAATCGAGAGACAAAGATCTCCTGGTCCCCACATAGGGGACATGATCATGCAGCTGAATAGAGGCAAAATCTTCTCCCATCTTGACCTGGACAAAGGATACCATTAACTCAAGGGGGGAGAGAACTGTAGGCATGTTACTACTTTTTCATCTCATGTTGGATTGTTCAGATACAAGAGACTGAGGATCCAATACCCAAAGGTAAAGTTAGACTTTTGGTCTAGTTTTAGACCAAAGGTCTAACCTTACAACTTTTCAGTATCCAGAACGGTAAGTTATAGGTTGTATCTTTTACGTCTGCCCTCAGGGAGGAATCTCTGAACTCATGGCGGATTCCATCCCGAGAGCAGACGTGAAGTTACAACTTGAATTTTAGCTTTCTGAATACCAAAAGGTCATAAAGTTAGACTTTTGGTCTAAACTTAGACCAAAAGTCTAAATTTACCTTTGTGAATCAGGCCTGAGTTTTGGAGTATCTTCAGGTGGAGAGATATTTCAGGATGTTATTCATCAAGTTATTCAACCTGTACACGTGCTGTCAATTACTGTGGTGACATACTGGTATTTGGGGCAACACAAAAGGAGCATAGCAAGACTCTTACACAAGTGTGCCAAACACTTGCTGATGCAGTTCTCACTCTGAATGCAGCAAAGTGTGAGTTTCACATAACCAAACTTAAATTCTTTGGGCACATATTCTCTGATAGAGGAATGACTCCTTACCCAGATAAGGTGCAAGCACTGTCATCTACATGCCCCCAAAACAGGTAACCATGGTACAGTCCTTCTTAGGCATGGCTAGTTATTGCACAAGGTAAATTTGTGACTTTGCTACAGTGGGTACAGTCAGGCTGGGGGCAATCCTTGCTCAACACAATAGCCATCTGAATGCCCAGAGACACATTGTGGCTTAAGCCAATAGGAGCCTGTCTGAAACAGAACGTGCTTCCTCTCAGGCAGAGAAGGAGAGTCTAGCAGTAGAATGGGCCTGAGAACATTTTCATGTGTTTTTATATGGGAAACATTTCACTATCATCACAGACCATCAGTGGTGGCTCACTATCTTTGGAAATCCAAAAACTAATATTACTTTTCACTAGTTGGCGTCAGTTCAACATCAAAAGCGACTGAACAGTTTCTCAACTTCATTGTGAGGTCCAGAACGCCAGCAGCCCTATCCATTGTACAGATTATTGCTGCTACCAAAGCAAATTAAGACATGTTAATTCCTCAAAGACCTCATTACAATGCAATCTTGGAGGAAAAGTGTTAGACTTTTTTTGATGATGTTGAATTTCACATTTTTACAGGATGAGCCTGAGAGTGCAAGTAATTGCGCTAGCCCATGAAGGACATAGTGGCATTGTAGCCACCAAAAGAGCCCTATGAGAACAAATGTGGTTCCCTTGCCTAGATGAACGGGTTGAGAGGGAGCTAAAAGCATGCCACCTTTGTAACTGTTTATCCCCCTAGGTGGCGCAGCATCCATTGACAATGTCTAACCTTTCTGCACATGCCTGAGACAGAATTTCAGTTGATTTTGTTGAGCCTCTAGAAAATTTACATTTTCTCATGGTAGTGCTAGATGAATACTCACGTTTCCTTTAATGAAAGACTTATCATTGACAACCCATGATAAAATCATCAAGCAGCTTGATGACATCTTTGCAGCGTGGCGCATCCCCGCTATACTCAAATCTGACAATGGCCTACCTTTCAAGATCCAAGAATTCAAGAGGTTTCTTGTTCAACTCAATGTCAAGCATCAAAAGAGTACACTTCTATGGCCCAACGCCAGTGGTGTTGTTGAACAATTTATGGCCACCCTCAAGAGGGTAATTCAGAGAGTGTTGATGGAGGGAATCAATTTAAACCAAGCACTGTGCCCAGCCCTTCGTGCCTTTCTATCAACTCCTCATTCCACACTTGGTGAGAGCCCTGCCACTTTACTATTTGGGAGAGTCATAGGAACCGAATTACCACAATGGACATCGGAATGATCGATAAATAACAATACGATTTGTGTCACAGTTACTTCTCAAAAGTGCAAAATGAAAACATATGCTAATCAGCGTTGGTGAGCCCAGGAAACAGGCTTTGCGAAAGGGTACTGGGTACTGGTCATACAGAAATGGAAGTGAAAAATAGACCCATAGGGCCACATTTACAAGTGGCTTGTGCCACCGGTGTTTTATCTTTTTTGACACACTGATGGCACAGGCTGCAAGCCCATATCAACAGTGCCAACCAAAGCCACGCAAAGTAGCTGTACATGGCCTTTTAGATATGGAGTAAGGCACTGCAGCACCAGTCGCTGCATTTACTTAACCTGCATCAGGGAGGCATTCCATGGTTGTTGCAGTGGGTGTTACTATGCAACACCCATTGATTTTGATGCATTCCAAGATTTACAAGGATTTGTAAACCTGGGAATGCGTCAAAAGCCTGTGTCTCCCCAGGGGGGCATAAGGGAGGTGCATTGAGGAGAAATATCATTATTTCTCTTTGTTGTTTCCTTTTTCTATGTGTGCTGCATTCTGCAGCACACATAGAGGAAAATGCCTCTCATGATTGTGTTTCTTGCAGAAAGGAGACCCTTCCTGCACAAAACCCCCCGCAACACAGACACCCTTTCACCATGGTGCAAGGGTGCCTGTGTTGCTACATGGTCGTCCATTGTGCGCCATCGGAGGGGAAAAGGACAGGAATGCGCAGTATCCTGTAGATACGTTACATTCCTGCCCTTTTCCTTTGACACAGAGCATCGCGTAAAGAATGCTTGCGACGCTGCCATGGGCCAAACCATAGTGGATATGCCCCTCATTTTGATGTCAACCCTTTGAGGGTCTTGACTTGCAATGGACACATGGTGACAGCGCATTGTCCCGGAAAATCCATCACACGAGGCTCATTCCACTTTAAACACCTACCTCAATGTTCGTCAGCTCCTGAGATCACAAGCGAGGCAACCCCGGATGAGCATCTAGATCACCCATCTGAGCCTATGTCGTTAATGCATAATGACCATGCATCTCAACTACCTCATAACACCCGATTTAGCAGACCAGTGCGATGCCCTCGGCGAATCATTGAGGAAATTTGATGCTAATGTTGTTTGTACTTTTTATTTAACAAAGGGAGAGATAAAGGGGGTCATTCTGACCCTGGCGGTCGGTGATAAAGCGGCGGCCAACCCGCCAACAGGCCGGCGGTCAAAAAAATGCAATTCTGACCCTGGCGGGAACCGCCAACACAGCCCGCCGCATTAACACTCCGACCGCCACGGCGGAACAAACAAACAGCGCGGCGGTCACCGCCAACAGCCAGGCGGCAGACAATGTACCGCCCACCCTATCACAACCCACCAATCTGCCACCTTTTCCGGGGCGGGAGCCCCGCCGATAAAAACACGGCGGAAACAGACATTTCCAATGGAAAACGCTCACCTCGAGACACTCCACGCGGAATCCGGACAGCATGGAACCCGAATTGAACATCATACCTGCTCTCGTCTACCTGCTCATCTACCACGAGTACGAACTCCGGCGCAGACGTCAACGGTGAGTACTGCACCTACGACACACGGGAGGGGGGAGGAAGAAAGGTTATGGGCATACACATATGCGACCCCCCCACCCCCCCAATATGTACACACCAATGCAGAGCAGGAAGTCACAGTGACACCACACAAAGACCCTTTAAAAATACAATGACACAACCAAATTTGGATTAAATTTTCATGTACAAAAAAAGCACCTGGAAATAATTGAGCAACCGTGAAAAATATTTACAAAAACCAAAAAGATATACACATCAGTGTATCACTGAAGTAACAAGTCCTGCACATCCTACGAATCTAACATGTCCGTGGGCCAAGGTTCTGCGAAACAAGGGCAAAGCCCACACACGAGACCTGAGTCCTTTGGAGAGAACACTGCAGGGGCATCTGATGTCAAAACTACAGGCACCTCAGGGGGAAGGGAAGGGGGGGCCACCACAGCCGCATGAGTCCACGACGCCAGATCCACGAGGAGCCACCATGCCCACTGTACCATCCTGGGGAGTGCAAAGCCACAGTCTCTCAAGTCTCTGCAGTGGGTGGGTTGCCCACTGGACCATCCTGGGGAGTGCAAAGCCACAGTCTCTCAATGTCTCTACAGTGGGTGGGTTGCCCACTGTACCATCCTGGGGAGTGCAAAGCCACAGTCTCTCAAGTCTCTGCAGTGGGTGGGTTGCCCACTGGACCATCCTGGGGAGTGCAAAGCCACAGTCTCTCAAGTCTCTACAGTGGGTGGATTGCCCACTGTGCCATCCTGGGGAGTGCAAAGCCACAGTCTCTCAGGTGGATTACAGAGTCCACTGGTCAAGGAGGAGGCATGGTGGGCACAGTGAACCATAAACAGTGCCTGAGACGGCGGGACCCAGCGCAGCGGTGCATGACATGGCGATGTCCAGCGAAGCGGTGCTTGACAGGAAGGGTCCAGCGGAGCGGTGCTTGACAGGAAGGGCCCAGCGGAGCGGTGCTTGACAGGAAGGGTCGAGTGGATCGGTGCTTGACAGGAAGGGCCCAGCGGAGCGGTGCTTGACAGGAAGGGCCCAGCGGAGCGGTGCTTGATAGGAAGGGCCCAGCGGAGCGGTGCTTGACAGGAAGGGCCCAGCGGAGCGGTGCTTGACAGGAAGGGCCCAGCGGAGCGGTGCTTGACAGGAAGGGCCGAGCGGAGCGGTGCTTGACAGGAAGGGCCCAGCGGAGCGGTGCTTGACGGGAAGGGCCCAGCGGAGCGGTGCTTGACAGGAAGGGCCCAGCGGAGCGGTGCTTGACAGGGAGGGCCCAGCGGAGTGGTGCTTGAGACGGCGGGGCCCTGTTCAGCAGTACCTGTCTTCACGGCGGGGCCCTGTTCAGCGGTACCTGTCTTCACGGCGGGGCCCTGTTCAGCGGTGCTCTTCTGCACGGCGGGCCCTGTTCAGCGGTACCTGTCTTCACGGCGGGGCCCTGTTCAGCGGTACCTGTCTTCACGGCGGGGCCCTGTTCAGCGGTGCTCTTCTGCACGGCGGGGCCCTGTTCAGCGGTACCTGTCTTCACGGCGGGGCCCTGTTCAGCGGTGCTCTTCTGCATGGCGGGGCCCTGTTCAGCGGTACCTGTCTTCACGGCGGGGCCCTGTTCAGCGGTGCTCTTGCAGTATGTCAAGGGAGTCATACCTGGCCTGGACACCCTGCTCACTCGCCCTCTGACCGTGCTGTGTCAGGCCCCTTCGGGGAGTGAGTCCTGGGCCCTTTGGTGTCGTCCCTTGCAGCCGGGATGGGGCTTGTGGGGCCCTCTTGCTCCGCGCTCCTGGTGGTTGTCCTCTCCGCCCTGCTGTCCTTCCGCTCCTTAGATGGGGCTCTCGGGCCCTTGCCTCCCCTGGCTGCTGTGGCCGGTGAAGTGGCCGGAGTCACCTCCTTGGGGGCAGCCGTCTCTGTCCGCTCACAGCGGCCCTTCAATTTCCGGGTCCTCTTGCCTGGGGGGGGGCTGGCTGTCCCCTTGCTGCTCACCGAAGTGTTACTGCCGCCAAAGGGTGGACTCCACATGCCATGCACCACTTGCACTGTAGAAGTTGGGCTGGTGGTGGCTGAGGTGCCCTTGGGACTTTTCCCAGTTGGAGGGGGGGGGGTCGGTGGAGGGAAAGAGGTCAAAACTGGAGAGGTAATTTTTCTTGGGACCAAGGTAAGGGGTAGGAGTAGTGGTGAGAGAAGTGGAGGAAGAGGATGTGGTTGTATGAGAGCCAGGTGTGCTGTCCTTGGGTGCAGGTGACTGGGACGTAGGCTGTGGTGAGGTGGTTGGCTGTTGTTTGGGTGTCTGCCTGCGTTTATGTGTCTTGGAAGAGGGGGTGACAGACACAGTGGGAGAGGACACAGGGGACGTGTAAATGCCAGTGGGGGTGGTGACTGCAGGTGTGCGGACTGTAGTGGAGGGTTTGCTGGTGGTGGAAGAACTGGCCGATGTTGGGGTGCATGCAGGTGTGAGTGTAGACGTCACAGGGAGGGAGGAGGGAGACGAGGAGGACGGGGACACAGAGGTGGTAGTGACTGTTGATATGTCTGCATCTGTGTGTTGCTTGGGTGAATGCTTGTGTTTTCTGTGGTGCTTATGTTTGGATGAGCTGGCCTTGGGTGTTGAGGTGTGTGCAGGCTGGTCTGATGGTGTGGATGGGATAGGTTGAGGTACAGGAGACAGAGAAAGGGTGGAGGCAGATAGAAGAGGGAGACTGGAGACAGGGACAATGGCTGCCGTCAGTGCTGAGGCCAGAGCAGTGAACGCTCGTTGATGGGCAGCCTGACCCGAATGAATGCCCTCCAGGTAGGCATTGCTCCGATGCACCTCCCTTTCCACCCCCTGGATGGCATTCAGAAGGGTAGTCTGCCCAACAATGACCGTCCTCACCAGGTCAATGAGCTCCGCACTGAGGGCAGCAGGGGTAACAGAGGCAGGGGCTGAGGTGCCTGGGGCGAAGGAGACGCGCGCCTTCCTGGCAGAGCGGCCACGGAGTGAAGACTGAGGGGCTGCTGGGAGGGCGGTGCTGGTGCGCTGGGTGGCGGCTGTACCTGTTGTTGCGGGGGGCACAGATGGTGCCGCCACCGCTAGGGAGCTCCCAAACGAGGACGTGTCCGTGTCGCTGGTGTCTCCACCGGCCCCCGTTGTGGTGCTCCCCTCGCCCTCCGGATCACTGGTGCCCTCGGTGTCTGTGTCAGTGCCCACCGGGTCCTGGTGACCTGCAGCTCCCTCCTGCTCCGACGCCAAATCTCCTCCGCCGGATGATGCTAAAACACAAGAAGACAAAGACTTAGGGTGGGGGGAGAAATGAAACAAAGTTGAGTGCATGCCTTAGCAATAGCCTTTGCGGAGAGGACAGACACAGGTGCCTCGTGCACTAAGTCGCGAACTTGGGGTACACTACTCAGTACTTCTGACTAGGCAAACAGGTCTAGGGACAACACACGCGCACATGTGTGATGCTGGAGCATGGGTAGCTGCACTTGGCACCCTACAGAGGTGGGGGGCGGGGGCACAGGGCCATGCCTAAGGGAGCGGACTACACTACAGAGAGCGCCCTGGCCTAATGTCACCCACAGCCCTCCTCCCCCACCCAGACGCCTCCAATGCGCATACAGATAGGAGAATGTGCGGATACTCACCCCCTTGTGTCTGCTGTGCTGTCCTCAAGCGCCCATCCAAATTAGGGTAGGCCACCGCCAGGATCCGGGACATCAGGGGGGTCATGGTGCGACTGGCACCCCTCCTAGGTCGGGAGGCCATCCCCAGCAGTGTTTCTGCGGTCTTCCTCGTTCCGCGGCGGATGTCCTCCCACCTCTTGCGGCAGTGGGTGCCCCGTCTGTTGTGGACCCCCAAGTTCCGCACTTCATTGGCGATGGCACGCCAAATATCGATTTTCTGGTGGGCGCTCACCTGTTTGACATGTACAGGGTGGGAAAGAGAAACCGTCACATATCTGCACGTTTGGAGTACATGCCCCCCCTCCCCAACCTTGTCATGGTTCCCATTCTCTCATCTGTTGTGCGTTGCACTCCTCATTCCCTCCACACCCCACCAACTTTCATCCCCCCCCTCCACACAGGCATAACCCATTCAATGTGCACTGAGTGTACTCACCTGTTGGTCTGGAGGACCGTAGAGTAGCGCATACTGGGGGAGGACCCCGTCCACGAGCTTCTCCAACTCTTCTGAACTGAAGGCGGGGGCCCTTTCACCAGTAGCAGCAGCCATTGTCACTTCCAGACCGAGTTCACAGCAGCACTTGCAGTATAGGTCCTCTCTTGTGGATGATCAGGTCTCGAATGATTGAGCAGATAGAAAATGGCGGTCACGCCCGCGGCGGTGCGTCCCGCGACCGCCGGCGCACATCGTCATTGGCTCCTGAAACCCATAGGCTTCAATGTTAACCAATGCGTCTTCGCACAGCGGTCTTCGACCGCCTACCGCCACGGTGTGCCCCGCCAGCGCAGTGACCTCACATCCCATTGTCCCACTTCACAGGTCAGGCATCGGCCATTTCAAGGGCCCACATGGCTTAATTTCTAATGCGTCACACAGGCCTAGGCCTTGCAATGGCACACATACAAACATATCAAACCATACATTTACCTGTACTGTGCAAGCTGTGTTGTACGTACCTGTGAGTGGATTGACTCTGTACTCCATATTCTCCTTCCTAGGCACCGTCCGCTGGGACTAGCGATGAGAAGGAGGAATCCTCGCGTGTACCGGCCGCTGGTGGACCTGTCCACAATGGAAGAACGCAACATAATACTACGATACCGACTTGACCGAGCCTCCATCCATGAACTGTGTGCCCAGCTGGAGCCAGCCCTGATGTCCCCCATCCGCCAACCCACAGGAATTCCCCCTCTAGTGCAGGTTCTGTCTGTCCTCCATTTCTTTGCAACTGGCTCAATCCAGACAACAGTGGCCATGTCATCTGGGATGTCTCAGCCTATGTTTTCCAAGATCTTATCCAGAGTGTTGTCTGCCCTGATGAAACTCATGCGGAGCTACATCATTTTCCCAGAGGAGGGTGATTTGCCTACAGTGAAAGCTGATTACTATGCCCTTGGACACATCCCCAACATCATTGGTGCAATTGATGGGACCCATGTGGCTTTAGTCCCCCCAAATGACGATGAACAGGTGTACAGGAACAGGAAGAATTACCATTCAATGAATATCCAGGTGGTCTGTTTGGCTGACCAGTACATCTCCCATGTAAATGCCAAGTTCCCAGGGTCAGTGCATGACGCGTATGTTATGCGAAATAGCAGCATTCCCTATGTGATGGAACAGCTACAGAGACAGCGTGTGTGGCTAATAGGTGACTCTGGTTACCCCAACCTGCCGTGGCTATTGACCCCAGTGAGGAATCCCAGGACCAGGGCAGAGGAACGGTACAATGAGGCCAATGGGCGTACTAGGAGGGTGATTGAGCGAACCTTTGGGCTCCTGAAGGCCAGGTTTAGGTGCCTGCATATGACAGGTGGATCCCTAATGTACTCACCAAAGAAGGTGTGCCATATCATCGTGGCGTGCTGTATGCTCCACAACCTGGCTTTGCAACGCCAGGTGCCTTTCCTGCAGGAGGATGGTCCAGATGGTGGTGTTGTAGAAGCCGTGGAGCCTGTGGAGAGTGAAGAGGAGGAAGACTCTGAGGACGACACAGACAATAGGGACAGAGTGATACAACAGTATTTCCAGTAACACACAGGTAAGAATCACCCACGCCATTTCACAATTGCTTATAGCCTCCTGCATCTGTACTTTCTGTAGTTCCCCACAGATGTTTTTCATTAATTTTTGCCTTTCCCTTCCCTTCTCAGTGCTGTCTGACTCAGTACCTGACTTCTGCTTGGTTCGCCCATGAAATACAGCGTATTGACATTGGTATGTTGTCATTACTAATTGACAGAACAGAAATTGAACAGTAATATGTAATACATTTGTAAATAATACAGCATGACTCAAAACAGATTTGTGTGCAAAATGTGATTTATTTACAGTGCTAGATATCGGTACATGTGATTCTAAGGGTGATGGGTGGGGGTGGAGGAATATCCATGGCAGAGTCCAGTTCTCAGTCTCACAGGTGCATTGTCCTTTTGCCTGTGGAAGGATGGAGCATAGGCAGTTCATGGTTGGACAGGGTGGCAATGTGGGACAGTGGGAAGACTTGAGGGGGTATGTCCTGCTGGCGGGGGTCTTGACATCCTACTCTGTCTTTTTCTTTGGTCTCAGGCTCCTCTTACGGGGTGGTTGTTCTTCAGCAGGAGGTGGGGTTCTGGGGGGCTGTCGAGGTGTTGGGACCTCCTGTCCACTAGCGCCGGCGGAGGTGGTAGGCTGTTCCTGGTCCGGGCTAGTGACAGGGGCCCTGTGTGGTGCACCATGGTCCCGCAACGCGTCCCCTATCCTGTGGAGGGCCAGGACGATGGTCCCCATTGCGGTCCCGATGATTCTCAGCTCCTCCCTGAACCCCATGTAGCGTTCCTCCTGCTGTGCCTGGATCTCAGTGAACCTGGCCAGTACCGTCGCCATCGTTTCTTGGGAGTGGTGGTATGCCCCCATGAGGGTGGTGAGGGCCTCTTGGAGAGTGGGTTCCCTGGGCCTCTCCTCCCCCCCCTGTCGAACAGCAGCCCTCCGAGCTGCCCGGTTTCCCCCGGCCTCTGTCCCCTGGACGGTGTGCCCGCTACCACTGCCCCCAGGTCCCTGTTGTTGTTCGGGTGTTGGGTTAGCCTGGGTGCCCTGTAGTGGCAGACACACCGCTGATTGAGCTGTCCTAGAGACAGAGGCATGGGCCCGCTGGGTGGGAGCTGTGCTGGTGTTGGCAGAGGGGGTCGGGTCTGGTGTGGCCTGTGGCTGCCTGAGGGGAACCGACTGCCCAGAGGTCCCCGATGGTCCGGGCTGGTCATCAGGTTCACTGTCGACAGAGCTGCTATCCTCAGTGTGGGCCTGTTCCGGTGGTGGGATGGACACTTCTGGACCCTCCTGGCTGGTGTGTTGTCGTTCGGGTCCTGCATGGGGTAAGAGAGTTTGGTTATTGTTTCTGTGTGTGCAATAGCGTGCGTGTTATGGGTGCCCTTGTCCCCCAGTGCAGGCATTCCCTTGAGGGAGGTGTTGTGAGGGTAGTTAGTGGGGGGGGGGTTAGTGCAGTGATCATGCTTAGGTGATGGGTGCCCATGATTTGTGTTGGCATGCAGGAGTTGGTGTTGGGATGGGTGGGTTGTGCTGGTGAGACATTGTCAGGGAGGATGTGTGCTGGGGGGTTGGGGGTGAGGGTGGGGGTGTGGATTGGCATGCTGGTGGGGTAGGGGGGATATAGTAGTTGATATTGGACTTACCAGAGTCCATTCCTCCGGCTACTCCTGCGAGGCCCTGAGGATGCAGGATGTTCAAGACGTCTTGCTCCCACGATGTGAATTCGGGAGGGGTGGGTGGGGGTCCGCCGCCAGTCTTCTGGACCGCGATGTTGTGCCTGGAGACCATCGATCGGACCTTCCCCCGTAGGTCGTTCCATCTTTTGCGGATGTCCTCCCTATTCCTGGGATGCTGTCCCACCGCGTTGACCCTGTCCACGATCCGCTGCCATAGCTCCGCCTTCCTAGCTATACTGGTGTGCTGCACCTGCGAGCCGAAGAGCTGGGGTTCCACTCTTAGGATTTCCTCCACCATGACCCGGAGTTCTTGGTCCGAAAAGCGTGGGTGCCTTTGGGGTGCCATGGGGTGGTGTGGGTGAGGTGTGGGGTGGTGTATGTGATGATAAGTATGTTGGTGAGTGGTGCTTTGTGCTACTATGTGGTGTGTGTGATGGTGTAGTGTGCCTCAGTGTGTCTTGCTTTGGATTGTCTGCTGTGTCTCTCTCTCCTTCTCTCAGTAATTATGGTCGCAGGGGTTTGTGGGTGATGTGGGTGTGTGTTTTATAGTTGGTTGATTGTGTGGGAGTGGTGTGTGTATGTGTATCAGGTGTGTGTATTTCAAATTGTCCAATGTGGCTGTGTTTTGGTGCTGTGTGTGTATTCTGACCGCGGCGGTGTGTAGCGCCAATGGAATACCGCGTTTGAATGACCGCCGTGTGGATTCGTGGGTCGTAATGGCATGGGCGTATTTCTGTTGGCGTGACGGTGGAGGTTTGGTCATCTCCAGTTTCTCGCTGCCTGCTGATGTGGCGGGCTGCAGTGGAGGACGGAATTTTGGAGGTTTGGCCGTTGTGGGTCAGAATGACCGCGGCGGTTAACCGCGGCCGCGGCGGTGTTATGGCGGTCTTCTGACCGGCGGTAAGGGCCTTTTACCGCCGAGGTCAGAATGACCCCCATAGTGTCTTTGATATCATGCGTGCTAGGCCCCTCGGTCCCACGGTCCTGGGTGTACTCTAGACAGGAATTTCGTAATCTTATGGGAGGTGCTAAGGTGTGGTTGTGAAAGTTATGACACAATTTGTGCAGACCGCAATAGTAGGTTGAAGAAAAAAGACATCTGTTACAAAGCTCCGTGTGTGGCATATTCATTTGAATGCTCCCGGGCTGGGGACGATGCTACACAGTGCAGCAGCATTAACGCTTTTAGTTCGACCAAGAAAGCAAAGCTTGGAGCATGTCAAGTTCTATTAACACAAAAAGAGAACATGTTAAGGTTCATGAGAAATGCAGGGACGTCCTGCAATGCCTGCAACACAAGGTACCCCCCAATCCTATAGGGGGCCCCCATCCCTTCACCAAATCAACAATAATTATCTGTGAGATATGGAAGACTCAGTGGCCTCTCATCATTATGCACAGGGTTCCTCATAATTTTGCATTGCGAAGAAAGATGTCCCTTTTCATCGCCAAAAGAAATCTCTACATAGGTGCATAAAATGAGTGTGAGAAAGTTATTGGCAGAGTAGTGGAGCAGAAGATATTATAATAATAAAAATAGTGATAATCATAATAATCATAATACGTTTATTGACTGATTAATAAAAACCCTTGCAATCCAACGTATGTAAAGCAATAAAACATTCAGCTCGTACAGGTAAGTCAGATTAAACATCAGCAGACATAAATAAACATGATTCTATTGCGATTTTGACTTGTTTCAACCTTGGTCCATATGCTAATCTTATAAAGTGACCCTGATTTCATACAGGTATTAGAATGTGCAGGTAAAGCCAGGGCAGGACGAGAATCTGTAAAAACGCCCAATAAATACTGTTAAAACCACATAGTGTAAATCATAACCACGCTGTGAATGCAAAAACATATAAAAAGGCTCTCATATTTAATGCATTGTCAGAAGTCACATATAAATGCATACTTTTGAGCCTTCCAACTCACGCATTTTCAACATATGGGAAAATACTGACATGAACTTGGCAAACCAGGTGTTCAATATTTGTATTTTGTGGAGTTAGGACTGCTATGATCACTTGTCAACAGGTCCGCATGTTCAAAAGGATAAACTGCTGGCGGAGCAGCCGCCTGTGATGCTCGTTTATCAAATGGCACACGGGTATAATATGTAGCAGAGTTTCTGCTTTTTATTACAAAGTCTGCATTGTGTCTCTGATGGCTGAATGTGCCACTTCAGGTGATGGTCCAAATTTGGAAATGTTCCAAGGCGGGATGCCAGAAGTCATTTTTTTAAATATCTTTGATAATTTGCTCCGAGCAATCACTGCTCACCCTAATCATTATGAGAATAAACTCATACAGGTATGGGATCGTCAAGACAGAGGTTTGTGTGTTTTCCCAGCATAACTTCCTTTCCATTCGAAAGAACTGGTAGAACCTTCGCCTTCATGACTTGCAGTATCAGGAACATGTTAGGACCCCTCAACTTTTTTTCCTAAGGTTGGCAGGGTGGCCTGGAGGGCACGTGCTTTATTTTGTATTTAACTCTTTTGCTTCATGTAGGACCCATATGCATCTAGCCAAACCCCAAGATGATTATATTCCAACAGTTTTTTGATGTTAGATGCAACTATTTGCCACATACATAGTTTCGTTTGCCTCCTCCCAAAGATAAATGTAGTTTTTTCCCAGATCACCTCCAGTTTGTTTTGCTTTGCTTATTCAAAGAGTGCCTTTATTAATCTCTGCAAACCCACTCACATGTGGCTCAGTAGGACCAGTTTGTCTGCGTAAACCAAGTTGGATTAGAGTTTGTTCCTGGGGACTGGTAGATGTTAATTAACTTTATCCAGCTCTCCCGTGAGGCCAGAGATAAACAAATTTAAAAAAGGGGGGGGAGGATTGCGCCATTGTTTTAGGTCTTCTGTGTTAACAATTGTCCTTGACAGGATGCTCCCATTCTCCAGCCTTGTTCGCAGCCAGGTTCCAGTATAATAACTGTATTGGTCTTGGGAGCTCCATCGGCACCTCCAAACATTTGACTATTTGTACAGTTGGTTTCTTGGAATTCGTTCAAACTAAGCTGCCTTAAAATCAATGAAACCCACATGTAAAAGTGAGAGAGTCTGGTTTGAACAATCCATTAACATTGAAATAGCCAATAGGTTTGCCCTGATTTTGACAGAACCCTGTTGATCCAGGGGGATTATTCCACAATTGTTGGCACAGTGCTTGAAGTTCTGTAATAATAAGGTTGCAAAATATTTGGTTACAATGTCAATCAGGGAAATCAGGCAATAGTTGTTTAGATTTGTGAAATCCCCAGCTATGTGTATTGGGTGAATTATTGAGCCCCTCCTCGAATCATGAAGTTTTTCTACCTGCAAAGTATATTTAAAAAGCCTAGCAAGCCTGTTAATTTTGGTTCTATTTTAAATAGTCCATACCATAGCCGATTTTGGCCTGGTGAACAATCTGTATGCGGTTTAGAGACAGCTTTCTCAATTTCTTCACTAGAGAACCCAGTATGACAGTATGTGGCCTGTTGGATAACCTCTATTTAACTGCCCCAGTATCAATATCCGTGCTGCCATCTGGATTATTTCTATTGGATTTATTGTGGTTCAGGCACCCCGGCTGATCCTCAAGGTCCGAGAAGTGTTTCATTAGAAAAGTTATCCAGGCCTGCATTATTGGTTTTTCAATGTCCACACTCTTTTTTTATTGATCATGCACATAAAGTTTGTGGGCTTTTTATCCTTGCTGGTGCAAACAAATTTTGCCCAGTATTCATCAGGGTTTGCCTTTTTCTATGCCAAGAGCTCCTTCTTTAGTTTGTTCCTCTGACGCTTTACTACCTCCTTTAATACAGGGAATTGTGGGGTAGCTCTTAACAGCCCCAGCTTGTTCACAATCCTTTTAAAGTATCTCACTTTGGCCGGTAGCCAATGTCTTAGCTGAACTGTCAGAACATGCCCCTTGTTGCAAGTTTTCCTCAGATATCGGAGTTTGATGTGTTAAACCAGAACTGATTATTTGGCTATAGGATTCTTTTGATCTGAGTTATTTCAGATAAATGTGTTACAGATGTTGAAGATATCAGGGACTATGGATTTGTCCCATCAAATTCTCCTCAAGTTGATCCTATGGCAATGAAATTGGAGATCTGAAGACTCTGGTTCCTTAAGAGGGTAATGATTTGAATCAGATGGTCACTTTTTGTCTGTTGATCGATAAAAAACTGTTTCATGCGACTGAAGAGGGGCAATATTCACCAGTGTGTAATCCAGATTGGAGCACAGTATTCCATTACCCTTGTCCATGTGTGCAGTTTGTTACCAGGAAACCTGCAGCTGAGAACCTTCAGGCCTACTGAAGTACAAAAATCAAACAAAACTTTCCCTAGTTTTGTAGGGCGATATTTGATCCAGTTTTACTTCTCTGATGCCCATTTCATGTATATCTGCTTCTGCTTTTTGGTTGTGAAGCCGGCCAAATTTTAAATACCTTGTTAGGATTATATCTACATCAGTGCATGCTGTCTTCAAGTCTGCTAATGCTTCACATAGCTTGTCAACCTCAGGGGCCTTTTGTTTTAGGCAGGGGTTCAGGTAAATATTTATGATGAGTAGGCGTATGTTCCTTTTAGCCTTGCATCCTTAAATAAGAACTGTGAAAGTGTGCTCTAGTTGTACAATGCCTGATTTCTGAACCTGTAGGTTCAAGCTGATGCATATGGAAAGACCTTGCATCCATTTGACTGCCAAGCTAGCATGCTCAGAGTATCCTATTAATGAGATGAGATTTTGGGACCAGGTTTCCTGCAGTATTATAATATCAAATTGCTTCAGGTATGTTACAAGGTCAACCTCATCAATTTTGTTATTTAGAACCCCAAAGTTGCACATGCTGATCTTTAACACTTTGCCTTTCTGTGACTCAGTGGGTGGTGATCTGGCTGGTCACATGTTATTCTTATTGGATAATGTAGTTGCATGCCAACCTCATTCTGATGCTTGACTGCTGGATCATCCAGTTGCAAGCCCAATATTCTCCCACCGAGGCTTCACTGGGACTAAGCCAGCATACTCCTGCCGTACTGATATAAATACTGGGGATGGCCCTGTTGTGCCTCATAAAACAGAGATGGGTTTTTATCTATTTTGTTGTGGGGATTCCTGGATTACCAGTGGTGGTGGGTATACATTCCATATAAACCAGCTGATTTGGATGCTTCAATTCCTGATAATGTTCTTAGAAGTATATATCTGGGTTGTCTGTTAGGGTGTCAAAATGTGACAACGGTGGGTTCAGTTTGCTGCAGTCCACGTGGTGTAATGAACTCTACTGAGAATATGTCACATGATCTCATGTCTGCTAACCCTGGGATTAATGCCAGCAGTCTCAAGATATTGGTACAGTTCAGTAAACCAAATATGTACTTATTTAACCTGAAACAGTCCACAGTATTTGCTCAAACCACTCCTGAAGTGCTCTGACTTTACTTTGACCCAATCTCCTGGATGGATTTTTCCCTTGTTCTTATTTACATTTGTGGTTTCAACATTACCATCAACTATGTTCTCTCTACTGTCGATCAGTCCTCTTACCCAAGACAGTGCCAGCTTAGAGACCAGTTTTCTTCCTCTCATAACATAAAATTACACTTTTTTGTGGTGGAATTTTCTGTGATACGATAGGCCCACACCAAATCAGAAATCACTTCTTCAATATCCGTATTATTGACCAAGGCCAATTATAATGCTCCTTTAACCATACGGTTGGCTCTCTCCACAATCCCATTGGCTTGAGGATCGTAGTGTGCCGTACAAGTATGTTTGATGCCACAGTCATTCAAAGAACTTCTCATTTCATGAGAAGTTAATTGAGTGCCATTATTTGTTATTAGTACAGTAGGATAACCTTCTCTAAAAACATTACACGAGACCCGTATAGTCATAATTTCACAGTCAACCACCAACTGGAATGAACATCAACTAGCACTAGACCAAATCTTTTGTTATGACTGATCCCTGCCATGGGACCAATGAAATTGAGACAAACAGTATGCCATGCATGACAAGGATCACAAATACTGCTTAAAACATTCTGGGGTCCCACTCTAAACCTCTTCTCACATTCTTTGCATTCAACACAATGTTCAACCCACATTGTCACCTCACCATCAATGCCTGGCCACCAAAACTCTATTTGCCTTTTCTTCTTTAGTGTCTGACTGAGATGGCCTTCGTGAGCAATATCAAACAATCTTTTCTGAACAGCAATGGGTGGAACAATCTTTTCACCCCTTATGATGATCTGTCCACCTACTATGGATGTTTCATCTATCACTTTGTTGAACAGCTTCAAAACACTGTAAAGAGTACTCTCTCTTCTTGCTCCTTTTTCTATCATAACCTGTAATCTGTACGTTCATCCTCTTCCATGACACAAGACCACTCTGATCTAATATTAGCTCCTCGACTCCATAGAATCACATCCTCTACACTAGCCACTGCTCCTTCTCTTTCACCCTTTTTACCCCTTTCTCATCCACTCTCATCCAATCAAACAGCAGCTGTGATAAACAATCTACTTGTATGTCCACCCAGCCTGGAATGTACTCAACTTTAAAATTATACTCTTGAAGGTTTGACGCCAATCTCACAAGTCTTGCTGAACCTTTTCCTGACCAACCCTGGGAACAACATTTTTATCAAGGGCTTATGATCAGTGCGAAGAGTAATTTTGTGTCCCCAAACATATACCCTAAAATATTGTAATCCCCAAGCTGCAGCCAGGGTTTCTTTTTCTATTACAGAATAGTGCGTTAAACAGCAGTTAAAGAACATGAGGAGAATGCAACAGTTCTTTCGGAGGAGCCTATCTTCTGAAAGAACACAGCCCCAATACCAACATCTCTGGCATCAACAGTTACAAGTATTTCTTTATTTATGTCAAATGGCACTAGTATACCTGCTTCACATATCTTTTTCTTAATATTGTTAAAACACTTTGGCTGATCATCATCCCATGAATACACCATTCCTTTCCTCATAAGTGCTTTAAGTTTTACTTGAAAAATGTTCTACAAACTTTGAGTAGTACTCAATTAAGCCAAGATAAGATTGTAATTGATCATTATTTTGAGGTGTAGGTGCTGATTTTATTGCTTCAAGTAAATCTCTTTTAGGTCTTACTCTCTCTAATGACACTGTATCCCCTAAATATTCCACCTCTATCACAAGAAATGAACAATTTTCTTTGCACAATGTCAAACCAAACTCAGCTAATCTGCTCAGTGTCTCTTTCAAGGCCTTGTTGTGACTACTCACACTATCCCCAATACTAAAATATTGTTTTGAAAACAAATTACATTCTCTAAACCTTTGAATACCTCATTTACCATCCTTTGGAAGACACTAGCTGCTGATGACTAACCAGATGGCATCCTCGTGAACTGGAAAGTGCCCTCCATGGTAATGAATGCTATCAAAGGTTTAGAGGAATCATCAAGCCAAATTTGGTGATAAGCATGCTGCAAGTCTATTTTGGAAAAATACTTCCCTCAAACAACAGGATTAATTCATTGATATTTGGTAGTGGGAATGTGTCTGCAATTATAGTTTGATTGACTTCTCAAGTCTACATAAAAACTCAATTTGTTTTTTTGTGTTAATACAACGGGAGAGATCTGTGTCGATGTTTCAACTGGCTCAATAATCCCATTTGTCAACATCTCGTCCAACATTTTCTTTACTTCTTCCCTTCTCTCAATAGAAACCCTTCTAACTTTATGTTGGACCGGTACAGCACCATGTTTCAATGTTATTTTGTGTATATCCCCCCTCAGTTATCCTAGATGTTCTTTAAACACTTCATGGGCACCTTTCAATATGTCTTCTACCGATAACTCCTCCACTACCATTACCTGCTCTGCTACATGCAGGTCGATTTTTATGTGAAGATAATATTGGTGAAACCACTCAAATATTGGTGGCCCTGATTCTGCTACATAAACTTTACCTTTACACATCTGTTTTTGAATTGGATATCTGTGTTCATAAACCCTAAAATAATTATCTGTTCTCCCTGATATCCTCCTGGACTTCTATCTTTGGGCAACAATCTTACATTAGGTCACTCTTTCTTAAACACATTTTTGGGCATGATGGTGTACAATGACCCTGAATCCACCATTAACTCTATCTTCCTGCCTTTAATCTTAATGTCCGCACTAGGTCTCTTTCTTCTCTTATTCTCACTGTCAGTGTACGGTACACTTTGGAAACATTTTTGCTCATGTTCATTACTAAATTCATTTACAATCAGAACTCTGTCAAGTCTTGGATCATTCTCAATACAAGATATTTCCTCTGTTAACGCTGCAACTTTTCTTTTGCCTACCTCTCTATACATCTTAGCAAATGACCTTTGCTGCCACAATGTCTACATTCCTTTCCAATACAATAGCATTTTTTTAATCTGAAGTGTTATATACTCCTACACTTTCCACAAATTCTACAGTTGGTCGTATTGCCATAATTTCTGTTTCCCTGGAAAACATCTCCTCTTCCTCTGAAATTTCCTTTATTAGTTATTGCTATTTCCTCATCAACGTTGCCAACTGTTGACGTTTCACTGTCTGCTTTGATGTCGCCTCTACTATCTCCATGTTCCATCTCCTTCATGCAGTATTCCGATTCCTCGACTATCTTTGCAATTTCGATGGCAACCTTGAGGGAAGAATTTTTTGCAGCCCACAAACGTTCTTGTGTTTTTCTACTCCTACATTGAACAATGATTTGGTATCTTATCATCTCCTCTGTCAACGCTTCATATCTGCATTTAGGAGATATTTCTCGAAGTCTTGTTACAAATTCATCTGTGGATTCACTCACCCTCTGAGGTTGAGTATAAATTTTGTACCTCCTTATCACCATATTTGTCTCTTTAGCAAGCCTCAATTCTATCTTTTTGCGCGCTTCTAAATATATGTTCTCAATAGGCTGGCCTTCATTGTCTTGAACAATGAGAAGGTATTTAAAAATATGTTGACCCTCTTTTCCCAGGGTACTTAGAAGGTTAGCTCTTTTACTACTTGTCCTAAAGCCTTGAATGTCCATAGCTTCCAAGTAGTTGTCATCCATTCATCCCATTCGATAGATGGAGCACCTGGATGAGAAAGAAAACACAGGGGTGGTGAAATTCTGGTGAAATCCATGTTATCTTGTTAAAACAAAAATATGAAAAGCAATATGTAATTTGCCCTTCTTCAGTTTTTTTAAAATAAAGAATTAAACATTTGTTCTGTAAAAACACATGTTCTCTGAAAATAGTATCAAATTCGAGTTTTTTTGTAATGAAAAAGTAATAAAAACAGCAGTGGAAAACAACTGTGGTTTCCCTTAATAATACTTCATCTTTAATAAGGTGAAAAGCCTCCTCTTTAATTGAGGTGCATCGACTGAGAGGTGCTATGCTGCTCATCACCTTTAATCAATAAAGTTTGCCAGGCAAGTGATGTGCTGTTTGTACTTTATTAAGTTGAACAGCCTCCCCTTTAATTGAGGCTGTCGAGTGAGGGATGTGCTGCTCCTCCCCCTCGATCACCGAAGCAAGTGTGGAATGTGCTGCTCTTCTTTTCCATTTGAGAGATGCTCTTCTTGGCGCCCCTGTGCAAACAAGGTAATTTAAAATTTCCCTTATCGTCTGAAATTGACGCGCTCCTTTGCGCTCCACGCTTATTCTTTAAAACAAAGCGATTGTCAATAGCGATTCCAGTGTTAATAACGGTCGCTCGCTTGCTGCCCCACAATCGGCTGACATGAAGGAAATATAAATAATGTTAAGCACATTAAAGTTACAAAAAGCTTGTTGCGCAGCATTAAACATTCAATATATACAAATATATAATGTTGCAGAACTTATCGAGTGATAATTAATGCTTACATTCTCCACACGTAAAGAGTCACTGCTTCCGCCTTCCCATCGCCAAATTGATGCTGTAAATCAGGAATCATTCCACCAAGCGATAAATGGAAATGTCTTTATTTCACAGCTCTTCATGTCGTGGTGTCCATCTCGACCAGCTAGCGGCAACTGCCACTTCAGCTAGGGTGCAAGACCAACACCATGACAACAGAACCAAGAGGAAACAACGTTCTCATAATCATACATGGTGACATCAGGTTACAACAAATGGCCACTCCCCAATCCTTAGACCCATTAGTCCTGCCTTCAGATAGATGGAATACATGCAGGAAAGGTATAATGCTAGGAATGCAGACTGATACTTGCTGATGACTGCCCAAGCATGTCTACGTTTCGTACCTAGTGCTCTGTCTGAGTGAAATTACCAGAGGCGGATGCATTTTTTACTTGGGTTGCTGCTCCAGAGATCTTTTGCGTCCAGCAGTTGTTGAGAATCTTCAAAGAAACGACTATGTGCTTGGCCTGAGCCAGTGCAGCTGATTTACAGCCATAATATTGCCTCTAAGCAGCCAGCTAGGGCGCTCTGTAATCTGTAGCACATATTAAGATAGGCACCGGCTGTCCATTGATCTGAAAGGTCAAATTCGAGCCTAATCTGAGCGGCAGATGAAAACTTTGCAGGACGTAACACTTGCTGGTAGATTTTTATAACAAGTTTATTTAACAAGCTATTGTCCATGCCTAGTACAATTTCCCTGCCGTAGGATAATGAGGGAGAGATCCTGGCCCTCATAACTTCTAGTAGTGGAGAGAGGCTTAGACCCTATAATGACCTGGATAATTTTGACAGGGTCAGCCGAAGAGCCAATGCTTTTCCCTCAACTTCTTTCCTTTGCTTCACGAAGTAGCCTCTGGCGTCAATGTGAACCCCTAGATTCTTATAAGATTGATTCAACACAATTTTGTTGCCATTGTAGTACCAGCCTCCTCCCCTATATTTTTTCCTAACAAATGTTACAACCCTCATCTTCTTCAGATTCACCTATAAAGTATTAGTAGCTGTATAAGTGTACAATTGGTCAAGTAGCCGTTGCAGACCTACTCTTGTATGGCTAAATAGGGCAAGGTTATCTGCATACAGGAAATTGCTAATCCGGACACCACCTATTTCTGGGGGTGTGAATGTTGATGGCATCTAGTGGCTGTGGTAGATGTGCTATAAACAGATTAAATAGCAGAGGTGCTAACATGCACCCCTGCTTCACTCCGCGTGATGTCAGAATCTTCCTGGACAATGCGCCATACCCCAATTTTATGTATTTCTACGCATCGGTGTGTAACTGATTTATAGCCTCCAAGAGCTTTGAATGTATTCCCTATGTATATAGTTTAGACCACAGAACTCCCCTTGGTACTCAATTGCCCTGAAGTCGTCGAAGCAACAGTGCATCAGGGATTTTGAAGTAATTACTTTATTCTTCAGTAAGATTATAGCCATTAAGTTAGTAAGCCCTGTTTGACTAAAAGGGCTTAGCCATTTTTGCTCTGCCCATAGCTGGAGATCTTCCAAAAACAGCTGACATATTTGTTTGCATCATTATCCAGGAGGGCTATTTCACTGTAGTTGTTTGGATCAGCTCGGGAGTCTCCTTTGTTGATCAGATGTATTATGGTGCCACGCCATAAATGAGGTATCAACGAAGCCCTCAGGCAGTGGTCAAAGAGCCTGGTAAAATATCTGCCACAGAATGAAATATCTTGTTTATAGAGGACCTGTGGCAAGCCATTGGGCACAGGGCCCCCATCAGTTCTTCCGTTTCTTATGATGTGCTCTATGCGAGTAACAAGGGAGACCAGGTCCCTGGCATTGAAGTTTGGAAAACCCAGGTCTTGAGGCAGAAGACTAGTGGTAATTTTGACATTATTGTCCTTGAAGTTAACTTCCTCCTCCATAGCCAGGAAGTGCATGGTTAGGAAGAAGGCCCGCTCCACTTCTGATATGTTGGCACAGCCCAAGCACATTTGGCCATTCATTTGCTTATTCACCAGAGACCAAAAGCGTTTGGAAACAGAGTTTTTACTGGCGTAAAGGAGTTTAACCCAGAAGTCCTCTGACTATTTGCTCTTCTCAACAAAAAACACCTGCCTGTAGGCTTTGTGAGCCAGCTTAAATGCATTTAGTAACTCCTTGTCTCCTGGGGACTTCCTAGCTCATCAGAGAGCTTTATTGCATATTTTCTTATGTTTCTTAATCATTATTGATGTGTTGGTTTTGCTAAAAGGTGCTAACTGACAGGTTGGTTGATAACATTTTGTAAGCAGCTGAAGCATGAAATGTGCCCATTCTATAATCGGGGAAGCTCTGTTGGGATGATTTGCATCCAAATACTCTTTGCATGTGGCCATAATAACACTGCTATCGGAGCCATTCCATTTAAGGCATTTGAGAATCTCTGTATACGTTTCACTGTGTGTCACCCGTGCCAGGGCATAAAGCGGCAGCTTGGGCAACAACATAATGACCTGTGGAAGATGATCACTCTTTGCCCGCATGGTGAAGTGAAAATTCTCTACAAGAGGATACATTTCGGCATTGCAAATAGTATAATCAAGATAGGAACAGGTTTTCCAATCATTTCTGGTCCAGTTGAAGTGGCCATTCAATATTTTGTATCCCAGGCAGCTAAGCTGCAAGACCATGTATTCACCTAGCGTGCTACGCGGGAAACTGATTGGCTTAACCTGTTCGGTGGTATTCTGAATGATCCCCTGATTGAGTTCTTCATAGTCAACTGGGTGGTCTTGAAATAGATTTGCATTGAAATCCCCAGTGATCAAGCATGCTGCTTTGGGGTAATCGCACAGAGTTTGTATTAGGCTATTAGATTTGAACCTTTTCTCCTTTGCTCAAGGTCTGATGTAGACATTTATTAGTAACATTGTTTGCTGGGATCTCAAATTGATGATCTTACTTCCTGACAGCCAGTTCTCCTCAAACGATAAAATGCCAACTATCCCTTTTATCTTTACTGAGGTGTAACTAGTCAGCTCTCCTTTAGGTCTGCCATACTTATGCTTCCTGGAAGATGGTGTCCAGTGCTCGATGTAGCCTAAAATCGTATGACTTGTCTCAACCCAGGTCTCCTTCAGGGCTATAATTTTGTGGTTCTTTAGGAACACAACAACATCTGAGGGTTGGAGCTTCTGGGTGAGACCGTTTATATTCCAGTAGCACAGGGTTAATAAAGGTGACTTGAAGCTAGTAGGCACTCGGAGACTAATTCAATCTGGGCATCTACTGGATAATGCAGGGCTGCCACGCCCCGTCTATCCCTCTATGATCTGTGGTTTGCTTCCTCTCTTCTCTGTACTTTGTGGAGGCTCAGCCAAGGATTTATTTTAGAATTGAGAACAGTTTCTTCCTGCCAGACTCTAATGGGACTGGGGTTTTTTCTAGCACTGTGGAATAACCAGTCTCTCTGTATGAATTGATCTTGATGTCCCATGTACTGAGGAGCTCTGATCTGGATAGTATTGACTGTGCAAGGGTTGGCGAAGCAAATGTTGCTAGTGTGGGTTCTGAAGTTTGGCAGCCTTTTGGGGGAAGAAACTCAATTGCTATGAAATCACTGGTTTGTCCCCAGGTCGTACTTAGGGATTGTGTAACCCTTTGAGGCTTTGTTATATTTCCCTGCAGACATTTCTTCTGGGGGTCACGATGTATGAGCTCAGTTTTATGCTTTGTCTCCAGTTGGGGGAGTCAGGCTTTATCATTACTCTAATGTGGTCCAGCGAAGCTCGAACCGTATCTTTAAGGGTGGATTCAGAGGAATCAAGTGTATTAGTGGAGGCATCTCGGGCTATTAACTGATTCTGCGCAGCCAGGTCCGCCTTGACAGTCCTAATTGGTGCAGCATCTCCACTTGCACTTTGATATGTACGTGAGTGTTTCTGTCCCTCTCCGCCCGGCTCCACAAAGGAAGATTTTAGTATATTGCCTTCTTTGTGGTTACCTGTGTGTCCAGACCGATGACTTGAAACCCCCTTGAGATGGCTTTCCTGTTGCTTGCAATCTAGAAGTTCTACTGCAACCTCTACAGTCAGTTGTGTGGAGAGTGATGGATGTGAGGGGCAGTATTCTACCCCGGTTGAATAGACAAATCCTGTGCCTTTATTTGCAAATATTAGAAAAAGATTGCGGGTTGCACTAATGGTGGAGTTACTTGTCTTATTGTGCTGCTTCGGTAGCCTTTTCTTTTCCCTCCTACTGAGGGGTACTATGGTGAAGGGCTTGTTGAAGTCATCTCACTGGAGACTGCTTTGCACTCTCTCAGGGGTACCTCCACTATAGGTGCTGATGTTATCAGTGCCACTTTCACTTCGCAATCACAACTTCGAGGGGACGCTGATTACTCTTAGACCATACCCCTAGCGGGCCGGCGCTTGAAACTGTTGCATCTACTGTCACTGGGAATCAATGGGGGGACTTCTTTTCCAAGGCCAGAGATTGAATTTGCAACATTCTGCACCTTGGGGGCTCGTTGGATGGCTACACCCATCAGTTGTTCGCTTAAAGCGAGTACCCGATTGGGATTTTTAACTTCAGTCCGCTGCTCTGCTGCCTCTGACTCGACTCGAGCTCTCTGGCTCCTCCCTCAATGCTGTGCTTCACTCTCAGCATTTTTGTGAATGTGTGAAGCTCCTGTTCTGGTTGGGATACATACACAATCCCTGCACACTCCGCCTCATCTTGTTTCAGAAGACAGCAGCTTCTCTTTCCTTATTTCATCTGAATTTCCGAGGTGCATAATCCCATAGATAGAACAGCTCTCAGCTTACTAATAATTGGTTGACTACCGGCAGACATTGTAAGTTCCCTTGGTTTGGCCTATTTTGGCCCGTTCATATAACTTGCTACTTGTTGCTGGGGGTACTCAGACCTTTGTGTTTCAACATTTACAATCCACCTGCGCAGCTTAATTTTTTGGCACTAATGCAAGATTGGGTTCTTGACTTGCTGTCAATTGTTTGAATACCAGCAGACATTGCAGGTTTCCTTAGGTTAGCACTGTTATGTTTGGGATACAGTTATTAGCAATGACTCTGCTGCCTCGGTTATGGGTTTCCTCAACATTGATTGATTTATTTGGTTGGCCTCTGTCTTTTGTCTATCAGCAGTGCACATTATGAGCTCCCTGGGGTTGGCCTATTATATTTGGGTTTCAGTAGTTACCAATATGGGCACTCCCTGTACTGTAGGTTCCCTCCACCTCAGTTGGTTAATTGGGGTGGCCTCTACATTTTGGCATGCAGAAGATACGACAGAGCTCTCAAATTCATCTCTTCAGAAACAGAATTGAGCCCAGAGCCCATATCCATGGATTGTAAGAACCAACAAGCAGAACACAAAATAATTTGGGTAAAATACATTATTTCCTGACAAAGGTTCCTGAGTAAATATTGCTGTACACTGGGGTTGAGAATAGTGCAAATTATGCTGGTGTTTAGTATATTTACCCACACACAACCATTGCAATAGAAAAGTGGTCTGAAATATCTAAATATCTTTATTTACCTTTTTGGTGGGACTGACATCTACGACTGTGCCGGGAAGACCCTGTTGAAGAAGGTGACCTTCACTCTGAGAAGGTTGCATTGGATTGTTTTACTCAAGCAGGGTTACATCTCAGGCAGTGTCTTAAGATGGTTCCATTGCCTTCCATCTTTCTTGCACTAAAAAGTACTGAAGTAATGAAAAAATCTTTAAAAAGCAGATGATGGAGCAAGAGGACAAATCAGAAGGCAAGCTTCTTGGAAGCCAACTGGGGCCCCTCCGGGTCAATTTGTCCCTTTGAGGCAATGTTCTTCTACATAAGCACGTTTGACAAATGCTCAGTGGTTTTGAATCATCAAGATCATAGCTTCAATGAAAACCTGTCTAAACTGATTTCTCCTAGCATAGCTTCTTTTGATCCAGCGCTTGTCACAGGCTCGATAAAAGTGTGGTAATTGCTTTCAAATGAGTTCCTTGGTTCTTCTGTGTTTCTGGACAAAGTTGGTCATTTAGAGGGTGAATGGCCTAGATTTCAGATTAAAGTCAGACATGAGGATTGTGTCAAAAATATTGTGACAACCCAAATATTGTGTAACAGAATATCTACGGTAAGAATATGTTTTTGTTTTGTATCGAATATTGTTTTTAAGACTATTGTGTTTAACATTTTTTACCGTAATATAGTTGAGATGAATATTGTTTTTTATTAACTTAATATATATTAGTATATTAGTGCTGGAATCGGCAGGATGATTTTGCATTAATTTTTAAAATATATTATGTAATTTTAAATGTGTAATTATTTTAGGTTAATTAGTTATTTATCATGTGTTAACAGGTTTTTAGGTTATATGGGATAGAGGGTGGCAGCTAAAGTTAAAAAAAAATTCTAATTAATTTCATTGTGATGTTAATTATTTTCTATTTTAAATTTTAATATTTAATTGAATATTGATGGTAGCAATTGTTTAATTGTTATTTTATTTGTTTAAGTTTAATTAGTTACTTTTTATTTCTATTTTAAAATTTAAATTTATGTCAGTAATTTATATTTGAGTAGCAGCTTGATGGGTGCATAGGGGAAGAGGAGAGAAAGTTAATTACATTATAATTAGCTTAAGTTATTTGTTAATTAATTTGTGATTGTGAATTAAATATTTAATTGAATATTAAATGAATGAATCTTTACTTATTTGTTATTTTATTCAGGCTGACTTTGTGAGTTCTAATGTATATTTTATTTGTTACATTTTTGTTAGTAATATATATTTTAGTAGTGGGTTGTTGCGTTTGTAGGGGGAATAGAGTGGGAAAGTATTGAAAAAACATTTTTAAAATTAATTGTTAACCTTAGTTATTTATCAATCAGAATTAAATATGCATATTTTAAAATGTGTTTCTATTATTTCAATATTTGTTTTATTTGATTTATTTATTTATTTTTAAATGTTTATCATATTAATATTGCAAAATGTATTTTTTATTTTATATGTTTAATGTATGTAATGTATTCATTTTTTTTTTAATATAATGTTTTGGGTGTTTACGTTCTTTTGGATTTTAGGAAGGAAACTGAATTCAATTTTCAAGCATTTTTGTATTAAATTCAGTGTTTAAACTTTTTTAAAGGTTATACTGTATGCATTTTTATATATAGAAATGATTTAAAACTGTATTGTTGTCAGGTTTTGAATGTTTTGGATAGCCTATTTATGAGTTTGAATGATATTTGTAGTTCTTGTGAAGTTCAACACTTTCTCTACTGTCGCATACACTGGTCTAACCTCTCTTTACTCCCACATTTTCCCTGCTGTTGCTTAGAATGGAGTGGAAATAGTAAATCTAACCCCTCCCACTCCAACACTTTCCCTGCTGATGCTTAGACGGGAGCGGGAATAATAACTCTAACCCCTCCAAATTCCAACATTTTCTCTGCTGTTGGTTAGACTTGGGTGGGAATAGAAAATGAAACCTCTCAGAAGTCAAGCACTTTCCCTGTTCTTGCTTAGACTGTAGTGGGATTAATAAGTGTAACCTTCTCTTGCTTAGACTGGAGGGTAATACTAAATCTGATCCCTCCGAAGAACAATGCATAACCTATTTTTTGCATAATTGGAGTGGGTCTAGTAAATCAAACTCCTCCAAACTCCAACAGTTTCCCTAACAATGGTTAGAGTGGATTTATATTATTTTTCTTATTGTTGTTTAATTGTATTTATTTGTTAATATTTTTTTTTTTTTACATGTTCACATAATTTTTATGGAAATGTTTTGTATGTATTATATTACTCTAATTATTAATTTGTACATATAACTGCTCAATTCATTTGTTGTTTCTGTTAATATTGTTTGCACGTTTTTTAAATTGGTAAACCATTACTTTTTAATATACGTGTGTATTTTTTCTGTATTTAGTGCACATCATTAAATAAAACGATTTTATGTCTGTATTTTAATTTTTAAATTAGATTACATATTCTTGTTGATTGTATATATGTTTGCTAATTTTACTTTATTTTACTGTTAATATTTTAAGTTAAATTAAATGTTTGCTGGGCAGCCGCCATGTTTCATGTAGTCACATAGAAAACTTTTTTTTTTTCAAAAACAAACTCCCAAACGGGGTGTTTGTTTTTGAAAGACCAACCGCTAATGCCCTGACTCCTTGGGATGTTTATCCCAAGATGTGGGGGTCATTTTCTATTTTTTAGCGCAGGTACTGCTAGGCTTTTTCTTACATTTCCTACAAGGCAAAAAAGTACATCAGAACTGCCACTCCAGATAGGGAGGATAATCTATAGTACTTAAACCTGCATCCCAATGTCTTCTAGAAGGTAGATCTAATGTTTCTGCTAGCAGAAACATGGTGGTTGCTCTGACTCAAAATAGACAGGGTACTCCACTATGTTTTGTCTGCCAAACTCAAATATCCCCCAAAGTCCTGAACAGTACAAAGTGGATAGTACCATCCTGATAACTGATAATCTGTGTGTAATACCAGAACAGCAACTTGAGCCAACATTTCATGGTTTCTTGGAGGTCCTCTGCTGGTAACACTTTGAGCTGCTCAACAAACTTATATGACAAGAAAGAGAGAAGCTGGAGTTATGAAAGCTATCCTGCACTCCTTCACTGGACTTCCAGCCTTGTGCGTTCCAGCAGTTAGACCCATCCAGCAAATCAGCAGATGAATCTTGTAGGTCTTTTTCACGAGTCAAGGAGTATGCAGTCCCACTCTAGAGATCTGTGTGCAAAATAACATTAAAGAACACAGTCATATTTTCTTGGTTGTAGAACGTACTTGCAATTTCAAAATTGAAAATAACAAATTAGATCCTTTGGTACATGCTTTTAAATCTGTATTTCAGAGGGTATAAATGATCTGCCGCTCCTCAATCACTACACATTTTTCGGGGGCTATCTTGGCCTTTCTCAAATACATAAATACACCAATACAATCCTTATTGCTTAGTCACAATAAATGTGTGGTAGCCCAGAAAATTGCTTCTATGCTTAAATCCACGCTATTGAGATTTCTGCACTGGTGGAATACAAGGCTGCATGAGATGTCACATGGCATTTCCGGCACCAATCTTGAAAACCTGCAGATGGGAGCTGGTGCCTGGTGCTGTTTTCTAGAGTTAGGGCCTTGTTACGAGTGTGGAGGTCCAAGGACCGCCACACTCTTGTTGACGGTCAGACCCCTGCACTCCGGGTGGTCCGACCACCCAATTACAACCCTAGCGGGGTGACTCACCAGTGGACTGCCATCCCTGCCTGGAACATGGTTCGCGATGGCATGACGGCGGTCAGAGTTGTACTTAGCCAAGGTGGGGCTGAACTCAGCGCCGTCTGGCTGATTACAACTCCCCTCACCACCAGCCTTTTCATGGCGGTTTCGTGGACATGGAAAGGCTGGCGATGAGGTGTGCTCGGGTCACAGAGGGGCATGGGATGGGCAGTTCAGAGGCCCCTCTGCCCAGCACCATTGGAATGTGCACTGTCTGCTTCCCGAGGGTGCTGGTCGGCCCCCTTTGTGCTCATAGCACTGTTCCTGCCGGTCTGACTGGCAGGAACATTGTAATAGGGCGGGGGAATGCCACCGCTATGGCTGTGGCATCCTCCCTATGGCTTTGGCGGTCCTGTATTGTGACCGAAAAAGTCAAAACGAGGTCCTTATTTTGTGGATATTTGTGAATTGGAAAAATACAGTTCAAGTAGAAGTGGAAATGTAAATCTGCTGCCATTCTTTCAGGTTTTTTTTCATGAATCAGGCCCATTATCTCTAGACCTATGAAGTCTGCAGACCAAAAGAGTGGATAACTGATATTTGCCATTAACATGTTTAAAAGGTGACAAATATGTACATTTTCTTTAGGAAGGGGCTGAGAGCTGTTTAATTGAACCAGAGGTTTGGTGGCTCATTGCAATTATATAGTTGTTGCTTAGTTGTAAAAAGATGATTTATACATTTATGTCATTTTTGAAGTTTTGTTTGGGTATAATGAAAGCCCTGAAGCAACTATAAGAACTGTGTCTACAAAAACACGAAAAAGGTAACAAAAAAACACTCAAACGATAGCTTGTCACGTCATGCACGCAAATAAGGACAAATGTTAAACAAACGTATGACAAAAATCAAATTTTTTTTTTTTTTTAAACGAGTCAGAACTTAGAAAAAGTGCAGCATTGTTCAAGCGACAATGTATGTTTTTGTATAGTCTTCAATAAACAACAGTCTTGAAAGCTTGTTTTGAAACAATGACCACCTAAGGGAGATATAACTCCGGAAGCCTCAAGGCTTTCAGGGTTGCAATTAATACAGTCAAAAATGAATCCAAGCACTGCCCTTGTTGATTACATAAGTAGCTTTGTATATTGATAACTTATTCGAAGGCAGCCTTAGGGTTAATGGCGCCCAATCGACTGCCTACAATGGAATGTAAACAGTGGCGGCCCGTCCTTTAGGGCGGAGGGGCCACGCCCCCCCACCTTTTGCCCCTAATGAAGAGTGTCTGTCAGGCTGAACAAAGGTCAGCCTGACAGACACTCTCCACGTTCAGCTCAGGCAGCCAGGAGCAGACATGCGCGATTTGCGCACACTCCTGGCTGCCTAAGCTGAACTTTGCTGGGCTGAGGAGATCAAAGCTCCTATGGGCGTGACCTCCTCGGCTCAGCAAGGGTGCCTCAAGGCCCTCCCCTGGGTGACGAGGAAAGCGTCACCAATTGACACTCTCCCTGGGCGCTTCAGGTTCAAGCCCTGAAGTGCCCAGGGAGAGTGTCAATCAGTGACACTTCGTCACAGAGTGGGGTGTGGTCAGCAGTCTCACTGACCCCATCCCGCTCTGTGACGAGGCTGGGACTGCTGCCTTCCCTCATTGATGGAAGGCAGCAGTCCCAACCCTCCTGGGACCTGGAGGCTGAAGGTAAGTGTGTGTGTGTGTGTGTATGTGTGTGATGTTTTCAATTGAATGTTTGGTGCGCGTGTGCATGTTTGAGTGTTATGAGTGTTGTTAATGGATGTGCGTGCGTGTGTGAAAGAATGAGTGTGTGCGATCTTTTAAAATGAATATTTGGTGCATGCGTGCATGTTTGAATGGCATGAATGTTGTTAATGGATGTGCGTGCGTGTCTGTGTGTGAAAGAATGAGTGTGAGTGTGTGTGTGTGTATCCCGCCCGCCACCCTCCCTCCTAAAGCTTCCGGCCGCCACTAAATTGATCGTAGAGAAACTGGAGATGAGCAAGGGCACTTCACGTAAAGCGGCGAGGTCACAGGTGTGTCTTGAATCAGTTTTTAGCAAGAACGAATCACCTATTGATAATGTGTCACCAGTATTTGTATCAGCGTGAAACTGACATCTAATCAATCCAAAGAATGAAATATACAGGAGAAGGATAATTAGTACAGTGAAATCACGGATTCAGACACGCATCTATGGGAACCGAAACATTGCTAAATGGTTAAGCCTATAAATCTGTACTGCAGTTAAAAATGAACACACCTGCACAGAATGACTTTCTGATAGCTCACCATGAATTTTGTCTTGCTGCTCATTGTAGGATAGAAAAGTTTTAATCAGTATCCCTTTGTCACAGATCATAAAATCGAAGCTCAGGCTTGGGCTAAAAATGCCAGCATCCACGCATTTCCTCTGTGAGCGAAGCTGGCACACAGTGGGCGATAGTTGTTTGTAGTGAGGATTAGTTCATGCACATCATTATTTAAAGGTCGCTAGAGGATTTACACGTCATCGTGAGACAATGTGCAATTTATTGCACCTTAGTCTCTCTATGGTTTAGAATTTATCGGGTGCACCTATTTGGAGGTTTTAGGGCAGTAACTTGCAAATTCTGGTGCGTACTGCATTTTTGACACTTTCTCTGTTTTGAATCTTTTGTTTGCCTCTCCCTGTGATTTATTAATAGATTTACTGTCGATGTATACAGTAAGGAAACTAATAAAAATGATAGTTTGTGGCTTATGTAATTGAAACTTCCAGTGATGTTTTGTGGCACTATATCCTCCTCATCAAGCACACACTATTTTATGCAATACATAGAGAAAGGAGTAATGTTCCTCTGGCATATCATGTCATCACCGTAAAGGGTTTATACGAAATAGGGATTTATGTAATCATGCAATTATTAAGGGACTTCAATTCAATTATAAGTGAGACTTTTAATTTCAAAGTAACAGCCCTACTGCAAGCTGAAGTTGTTCTTGACAATAGGAATGCTGAGCACCAGTTTCTTTAGATGTAAAGAGGCTACCAGGGATTACTACAGCCCATCGTTAGAAGGTTGTTGAAGGAGAGTCTGGGGGAGGTCCAAGCATTCAGAGAGAGAGCGGTTTATATAACTGTCAGTAAAGACCCCACGAAGGCAGGCGAATGCTTCAAGATCTTCCTGGGAGGCGACTTACTGCTGACGTCGGAGATATACAGTAAGGTCAGTCAGCTAGGGTACGTGTCAGAATTCTGTATACCAAATATTGTCCAACAGTAATATTGTGGCCTAAGTATCGTTTACAAAACTATCACCTCACTGGAGCTAGTATTAGAAAAACTACACTCAAGTGAGAAACGTTTGCCTACAATATTTAGGAAACAATATTTCTGACGTGATATTTTCCCTAAAATATTTGGACATATTACCATAAGCTAGATCTTGCAGCTAAAACTAGTAGTCTAAAGAATCACAGATTTGTTAGTATAAATAGATTTATTTTATCAAGAAACTCTGGAAAACAATGGTAAAGTACAGTTTTAATTCATGTGGGCTTCTTTTAAGGTTCAGAAATTAGCTGGGTGGAGGCGAGGAACTGCAGATTGTGACAGACACAATGCTTTATTATTAACCCAACAGATTGGGCTATGTGTGTGATATCACCCTCTCTCTTCTAGTGGTTAGTCCAATTAGGATTCTACCCACCACAGAACATGCGACTCGACTTCTGAGTGATGATAGAACAGTCTGAAACATATGCTAAATATGATATTCCACAAGTGTAAATATCATTCTGAAAAAATATTGTAGATAGAATATTTAGAATATTGACTTACACATTAACGCAGACCTCGCTATTTATAGGTAAGTTTATATTTACGTTTCTCAACTCCATAAATATGTACCTTGGCAATAAATATATATCTTAAAGCAATGAAGATTCAGAGTTAAGAATAATAAATCTGTACCTATCTCCATATACTTATCTGGAAAATATTGTGATATTTGATGTTCTATATTCTGGCTCTGACATTTTTGTAAGACAGCATATTATGCACGGTATTCTGACTTACAGCCACTAAATCTAGAAGAGAAATTACTGATGGATTTCTTTTCACCATACTGTTCCTTTTATACTATCCATGACCAATCATTTCGTAATCAGTCCCCTTCTGTTCACGGAATGCAAACTGCCTACACTGTGGTGCGCCCAATATAGAAAGTGCTCAGCATAGAAGATAACATAGAGGAAGGGGGTGGGTTATTACAGACTAGTATGTGCATATTATTTTGATAATCTGCCTCAGACTCTCAAACCTTTTCACAGTTGAATTGGGTTCAAGATGTTATAGTCATTGTTCGATGAACATGGATAGACATCCCTTTTGAATTGTCTCTTGGTAGCAAAGAGCAATCTCATTAGTCAGCGATAGAAGGTTTGGGCATTCTCTGATGGAAAACTTAGTTTTTGAGGTATTGACGTATAAGAAGAAAAGCAATATGCAGTTGAACATAACTGATATGTTCCCACCACTCTGTTGCTGCTGAAGTACTGCCCATTTAAGAGGGGTGGGTTGGGTGGGTGGGTCTCGGGGTTAAAACAGCAATGAGTATTGGATTGCACATACACATACTAGGAAGTAGGAACTTGGTATTTTTAAGCCAGAGCCATTACTCCTCATTGAGGCCTGCAACTCGCAAATATGCGGTCTGTGGAATTAGCTAATTTTCAGCAGAAGATTACCTGATAACTATTGGTTATAATGGTTGAGTGGCCTTTCATGATGCTCAAAAGATTTAACATTCCAAGTAAAACTACAGTTTCATTGCTACATTGTAAAATTACTTTCAATGGGAGTGTGTAGTTGTTTCTGTCAGTGTTTGCGGTGAGGAAATAAAGGCCAATGAAAACTACTTTGGGCGCTAAGTAAGTAAATTTGTTTTGAGTCAAAATAATGACTGCAAAGTAATTGCAAATTTATACTCTGGTTGAGTCGCCATCCTTGAAAAGTCAGAACTTTTTACACTTCCTTTGAACACCTGGCATGTTTTGAGACCAGTCATTTGTAAGCCCAAAAACCTTTGGTATTGGTCCACATAGGAGGCTCTGGGGGAAATGATTCAGTGACCTCTAAAGGTAATGTTACTTTTCTCAAATGCACGCCACACAAATCAGCATGGCTGGCAACCAACACATTATGCGCTGCACCTAGAAATTATACTTGAGGCATGGATTGTAAATCCAGTAATAGTACTGGTGAAAAAGCACTTCCAAAACATTGGGTGGTTCAAATGAATATGTATTTCTGGCACTCAGAAGCAAAAGACCTTTATGTAACAATCCACTTTTGAAAGTTTAATATTGGAGCATCTTAAACCATAAAAAATGTGATTTTCTGACGATATATTGAAAAGATTTGAAAACCTTGATTTTCAACAAGGGGAAAATCAATTGTTAGGTCTCAAATTAGAGTTGTTTCTTCTTGCAATTAAACCAGCTCAGGAGGGCATATTATGCTCAGCTGTGTTGCAGTACTAGTTCATAAAACAAAAAAGACAGTGGTCATTATGTTCTGGCTTGATAGCACAGCTGTTGCCAGACAATTATATGAGAATCATCAGAAGAATGGCTTTGGCTCCTCCATAGGTTGGGAAGCAGGAGTACATGTTATGGTTGGACTGAGGTTGTGTACTTCCACAAAAATGTGCTTGCTGTCCACACAGCTGTGATCATTTTAACTGTCCAGCTGCCTGAACTTGAACTTTCAGGAGGACACAAATGACATTCCAATGCTATTAAAGCATCTTAGATAATTAGATCATTTACAGTGTTTTTCTTTGGCACAGCATGGCAGTCATTAACCTATATCGAATTTGTGGTCTGGTTTGTCAGTACAACTGTCACCTGAGTATATGTGAGCAACACAAAATAATGTTCAGAGTGTTACTGATAGTGGGGATTAGGCTCCATTCAGATATTGCCCTCCTTGAGTAAAGTATTTGATTGGGTCGAATTTGTGTGCTTCAGTTAAAAAGACTGCATGTAGTGCACATTTTGGCTTGTGATGAAGTTTATACTCAATGCAGTAGGTCTGAGTTGGTTATGGTGGCAGGCTAATGATCATGGCTAGATGCCTGATCCGTTTATTATGAAATTATATGATAAAAGCACTGGGTCTGACATATTTATTGTGAAAAGCATATGAAACGCTAGTGAAACTTTGCACTTGTATAGCGCACTACTCACCCGTTAGGGTCTCAAGGCGCTGTACGCATACTTCTGTGGAACCCCTCCTGGCTTTTCCCTGTAAGGCACTAACTCCTGGACAGCCTGAGGACGAAGCCAGGCATCCAAGCACTGTGAGGGTCGTTGTGGAGATTAAGCAAGCTATTACCAGGAGTTACAGAGTGGGACCTATTAATTAGATTAGGCACTGAGGTGAGAATTATCTGGTAAAAGGGAATTGAGCCCAAGACCCACCACGGTGGGAATTGAACCCTGGTCCCAGGCCAGATCCCTGCATCAAGGTTTGCTGCTCTAACCATTGTGCCACACTTCTCCACTTAAAGTTGATAGCCATTTACGTGTGAATTAATATTACTCTGTATTAAAGCCTACATATAGGTATTGTGTTGCATGGAATCTCACAGAAAAACCATAGTAAGCAAAGGTTTTGATGTTGACAGCCCACTCTGACAACCCCTGGGGGTTTCACTGTGATGATTCTTCATAGGGTCTGTTGCAAGGAGTTGTGCATTGTTTTGCAAGCTGCATTTTTCAACATATTTGTAATATTATAACTGCAGGCATGGTTTTTGCC